>NC_062218.1:2447514-2770014 GCF_902686445.1 Sciurus carolinensis
ATGTATTAACTTGAAATTTGACTTAAAAACGTAATCAATTCACTGACTGTTTAAACTGGAAAAAGAATGTAAAACATTATTAGTAAATCAAAGTGTCTGCAGGCGGCGATGAAAATCCTTTTCTGATTAAAAATAAAAACACACACTCCAAGAGCAACTCAGTATCCAGTGGGCATGACGACCCACGCGCACCAGCGCAGGCTGTGCCTCTCCTGCCTGGGAGGCGACGGAGAGCTGGCACCGGCCTTCCTGAGCACCTGGTAAGCCTCGGAAGACCTCGGGTCTTCTGCCCCACGGCGAGCTCCATTCAGAGTCCTGGAGGGCGGCGACCTGTCCTCCCGAAATCCCTTCGCCCTTGTCCTGCAGTGGCCACTGGAGATCTGAATGCTTTTTCCTAAATCTCTGTAATCCAATAAGCTTTCGTGTTTAGCAGCTTGTTTTGGAACTCGCGCGGCACCGGCCGGCCTCGTATGCTCCTCTGCAGGCAGGTGCGCGCCCGAGGGCCTGATCGCTATTCAAGGCGAGAGGCCCGCTCAGCCCCAACCAGAATGTAATTTGTAATTAACTGTCATTTACTTCTGTCTGCATTGACTTGTTGTTCAAAAGACAATGTAGCCGCGCTGGTCACTCGTTCCCCTTTGTTGTGGATCTGAGGTCCCTCAGATCTGGTTGTTTCCATAATGTTTAGAAAGCCAGGGCTCACTCTCCGGAAACCAGAAGAAGGGGGTTCACTGAAATAAATCCAACACAAATCATTTGTTACGCCGAGGCACATCAAACATTCCATTTGATGACATGGGATAAGTCGTCCTGCAGAGGAACCACATACAGTCTGAGCCAGATAATTTAAATGACTGAAGTGGGCGTTCTCCGAAGCATATCTTTTAAAACGCAGTCTTCAAAAGCGATCTCTTCTGTGGCCATCGACTCTCATTTATACCCGCTTTTCAGTCTAATTATTTGCTTGTCACACTTTTCATTAGGAGAAAAATAAACAGAATGTGTGGATGTGTCTTGGAGGGGGCTGTGTGTTTCTGAGATTGGCAAGTAATTCCAACTTCAGCTACTTGGAAATTGACGAAGCTTAAAGTCCATTTGAACAGGAAGGACTGAGAAAGCATTAAGAGGTTTGAAAAGAAAAACATTAGATGTTTTTGCAATTAAGCCCCTAACAACTGTCTGCTCATTCTTTATCTTTTGGGGGATTTCAGTGGTTTTAAGGGAGAGCAAGTAGTTCCTCTCTGATGTTTGAACTTTCCACAGAAAAGTCTCAAATCCTACTGCAAACACTTTTCCACAGTAGAGTTGGTGAACAGTGGTATCTACTGTCAGGCAAACGGTCAGGTCAGGGAGTCACTGTGCTCGTGAATGGGACCCTCACCCAAGCATCCTCCCCAAGTTCACCTCCGGACCCCACCTTGGTCCCTCATCTCAGGGTCAGGCGCACAGATTGACCTAGACTTTGTTCATCTTGGAAGCGGAGAGCCATCTCAGTTCAGAGATGAGAGGCCTAAGGCATTAGTTTCAAATGCACTAAATAAATTTCCTGTACACAAAGGTCCTTAGGCTGTGACGGTCGAGACTCGAACCTGGAAAGAAGATTTGGTGTGACCCCGAGGTACTTTTGCCCTGGTGCTACCACCTGTACATAGGAAATGTGGCCCCGTACAAGACCCCTGCTGAGCGTGGACTGTGTCTGGGTGAAGATGATGTGGACCAAATAGAGAAAAGGAGGTTTTGTTCAGAACACAGTAAGGGAGGCATCAGCCCCAAGAAGACCACCTGGGGAAGGGTCCTGGCCCTCATCCCTGGCAGGGTGCTGGGTGCACCCACCTGGCCTTGTTTCTGGGGAAAGCATTCAGGACACCACTGGAGGGGACAGCCAGACACCAGTGAGTAGTCAAGGCGACGTGGCCCAGTCTCCAGTGGGACTCATCCGCCCTGGTGATGGCGGAAGGAGCTCGACCCTTGCAATCTGGATGAAAACCCTGGAGAGCCCAAGTCCTCTAGACTCTGCAGCAGGCAGCCCTGCGGGGCTGTGGGGACCAAGACTCCAAGGCTTGCCTCTGCTCTCTCCAGCTGTGTTTTCTTTCTTTCTTTCTTTTTTTTTTTGGACCCTTCTTGCCTTTGGTTTACATCCAAGTTTCACGGGAGTAAGAGAGCACGGTTGTTATAGATATGCTGGTTTAATTACTTGTCAGCTTATGGCAGTATCTCGGCCAGCCGATGCAGAAGCTTAACTTGCTTTCTACAGCTTAAAACCTGACCAACTGCTGGAGCTTTCCCATTTAGCCACACAACTCAGGACATGCTTGGGATGAGAAATAAAATGGACGGGCCATGTTTCCCATTTGCTAGCGAACCCCGTCAGTCCTCAACGCTCCAGATCCTGTGCAGATCCCCAGGGAAGGAAGTGGAGGTCTAGGCTGACACCGAGGGGTGTGGGCATGTTTTAATTCCATTTTATAATTTCCTGAGACTACACTAAAACTCCCCGTATGCAACTACAGAGCAAATGAGAAAGTGCACACTGTGTTTGTGATATGATGAAACTGGAATCAGGAGGCTCTAAATAATGAGAATGGCATACAGAGATTTCTGCTGTTTCAGCCATTCCTAATTCAAAGATGGATCTGGATGCTCTTGTGATTCAATGTTGTTGTCTGCCCAGATACTCAACAAATTCCTCTATTAAAGTTTGACTTCTCTGTTTAGCGTTTTCACATGAGGACATCAAGAGAACCTTCTCAGCCTGCTGGCCCAACTAATTATTCTGGGGGAGACACGCCAACGTGAAGAGGCCACGCATGCCTATTACTTGGGGCCTTTGTTCCTCTGGAAGTGATGTTCCTATTCAACCCAGGCTGTCTTGGAGACCAATTTGATCTGATAGCCGGAGAGCTCGCACGCTTTGTTCTGTGATTTCCGGGCTCCTCATTGCCCACTTGGCCAGGTCCATGGCAGCCAGGCTCTGAGGACATCTTCTTCCCAGTTGTCTGGCGGCAGGAGAAGCAAGCCCAGGGTCACATCCTGCACAGTGAGTGCGCAGCACAGGGACAGCCCCCAGCAGAGCCAAACGGTCATGGAGAGGGGCCCAACTGCCTACTTATCTTCACCTTGGAATGCTGCTCCCTGCACCCCGTGTTTGCAAACAAAATAAAGAGCACAAAAGAAACCAGAGCAAACCCTTCCTCCTCAACAGCAAAATAAAGCTGGAGGAAGCATCCCAAGGCAGGTGAAATGTAACCAGTTCCTAGGAAAGTGCAGCTGTGTTCTCCGACTGCTCTTTGACATTGCTGAAGGTTTCGTCTTGATTACTTTCAATAAAACTCAAAGTAAGTATGACTGTCCTGGCTCACTGAGCAACAAGGCTTTATCGCTAATTACAATCCTTTATTACAGGTGGTTTAATAGGTTTATGATCAGCCATAAAGCAATTCAGGATGGGAGTTCATAAAAGCAACGGGTGATACAGCTCTGACATCTTAATATCTATTCCCTGTAATCATTTTATGAGCTCTAATGATAGTATTTTTATTAAAATATGTACATATGCCTTTACATGGGCCGTGTTGCCACCAAAACGGGGAGGCAGAGCAGAAATCACATAAATACATACTAAAATACTTAATGAGGCGTCCGGAGCTCTCCGTCATCAGGAGCATGTCAACCGGATCACATGTGTGCAGCCTCATTATGGGTCATTATAATAAAATTATAAGTGCTGTAATCATTCTAACCTTGAAGGCACAATAAAGGATGGTTATATTTGCCTTCCTAGCCCACACATCTGAGGCATTTTCTTCATTAATTATATTTCACATAAGAATAATTACAGTGTGTAAGAGTGAAATCTGAGGCGCTTGCTGGGTCCCTGTGCTCCAGTCCTCCTCATGAGCGTGTGGCTTTGTGTAATTACGTCAGCGTTAAACCTGTACTCCTGGACGCAATATGTGATCTGCAGGCTCAAAGGCGGTGTTGTTGTGGGTGGCGTTGATTTTATTTTGTAACCCAATTAGTAAAGTAAATAAATTGGGGACAGAAGAGCTGGGCAGCCAGGCGTGGTCAGGGCTGCTTGGGCACAGGCAGCTCCTGGGGTGCTTCCTCCTCCCTCTCCCCATCCTGCCCGAGCACAGCAGTTTCCAACAGTCTTCGCAGGCAGGGTGGTTGGAAAGGTCACGCAGACCTACATTTCTATTGTTTTGTCAATACTTGGGAAATCTACTTATTTGTGCAGCTTTGACCTAAATATTTGATACCATTTTTCTGGCACAATGAGCATCATAGCCCTGGATTGGAGAGAAAAAAATCTTCCATTTGAATGTGGATCCTGACTTCAGATGGTAAATAATTTTGGGAATTTAAAACTAGTACCCAGATCACACATTTATTAACTGTATTTTACACACACACACACACACACATACCTCCTTGACTCAAAAACTTCTCATAAAATTGAGTTCCAGAGTTCCAGGACTCCAGAGTCTGTACCTCCTCCTCTCTGCCTCTTAGTTAGTCCTATAGCCTGTCTAGGATGTCTGACTTAGGGAGGGGCAAATCCTCAGCATTTCAGAATCACGTTTGATTGCAAAAGAAAAAGTTAAAAGTGACACTTAGGGAAACATGGGGATTTTACTAATTTAAGCTAATTTGACAAATTCTATTTAAATTATGAAAACTGTTAGTGGACATGCATTTGTAACTTTCAAGTATAATAATAACTTAATTCAAGCCAAAAAAAAAAAAAAGAAAGAAAAATGAAAATAAAAGAAAAAAGAAAAAGAAAGAAAGCCCAGTTGAAGCTCTCAAGGGAATTATTTTAGTGAATGGACTGGAGACTGGAGTGATTTGTAATTAGCATATAAATTGTATGCATGTAAATGGTGCTTCTAAAAGGTATTTGAAAAGTTTATTTTCTTTGGTGTCTAGATCAGAGCCTGGACACCTTGTCTGCAGTTCTGGCCAGTGTACTTGCCTGGAAAGGATCTGCAAGCAAGCTCCCTCTGCCATCCCACCCCCTCCCCGTCCTCCTGGTTTTGCTTCATCACAAATTACAAATTAGTGGCACACAAATTAATGAGGTTTTTATAGTATTTGGTCAAATCATGCGATAAAAAGCTTTAATTCAAACACAGAAGCTTGATTATTATAATTTATTTAAATGTAATGCACTGTTTGCTAAACTTCATATGACTGGAATCAATATGTAATTTAAAGTTAATTTAAAAATCGAGGCACCAAAGTGCCCCTGTTCTTCAGGGTGGTGGCAGGTTGCTTTTCTCTTGTCAGGAAGACAGTGATCTGGTGCTTCGTGGGAACATCAGTAGTGATAGAGGAACAGTCAAATCCAAGCACAAAACACATAATGCAGGTCTGGACGTATAGGACCCCAAGCGTGCAGGGTGCACCAGGAACCTCGGACCTGGGACGGTGTTTCTCCAGGTGAGGGCCTTGAGTGGCAGTCGAACGCCCAGGCCGCTTTTTCTGTGCCCACTTGAGATAAGGAACTGGGTGGCTGTGTTCTGCCTGTGGATGACTGGAAAACTGAGGTTGCCTTTCTGCAAGTTCTGGGCCTGGCCTGGTCCCAGTCATTTGCCTGGAGTGCCCCTCTGAGGGAAAGTGACAATTCTTTCTAAGTTGTGGAAAGACAAACACTTCCTTGGTTGCTAGACCCTGTTGGAGGAGGTGGAAGCACACCAAGCTTCAAAGTCTGGCCATCTTTGCCTGTACAACTGATGTTCCCTGAGGAACCCACTTTGGGAAACATGGGTGCAGGGTCAGCCCTTCATCCAATAATAACTCTTCTTCTTCCTCCCCTATTTGGTTGGTTTGATTTGCGTTTTCAATCAGTTCACTTTGGAAAAAAAAGAAATCCACATGATTACATTAGAATAGTTCACAGTTTTCTTGCCAGCTCCCTCCTCCCTCTCTCCAGAGAGAATCACCCTGTAACAGTTTATTTTCAGAAAAACAATATATCCATCTGGGTCTCCCTCGGTAGAGTTATAGAGCCAGGCTGAATCGGCTTTGGTGGGGAGGCTGCTTTCCTGCTCAGGAGGGTCTTCTTATCTTCCCAGTGGCTCCCTGGTGTCCACACTGAACCTTTATTTATTCACCCAATCCACACCAGTGGGATTTCTGTTATAAATTTTTTTCTGATTTTATTTTTTTTTCTGATCAAAATTACGCTGTTGTGAATTTCCTTATTATAGTTGCTGTTTTTGTATGACTTTAGGGGAAATTTCTAATAGTTGAAGTAAACCATCAGCAAATTTGTGGAATTAAAGTTTGCTTGCTATTACCAACTTGGATCAAGAGATGGGTCAAGTTTACCCAGAGCCGGCCACGTAGATAGAGTAGCGTGGCTTTTCTATGCAGTGGTCAACAATGGTGTTTTAAAATGTCTCCGTGGTTGTCAAATGGAAAAATGGGCATCCAACTGTTATTTTGGTATGCTTTCTCTAATTTTGAGTAACTTGAGCCTCTTAATTGCATGTTCCTTGAGTTCTGTGTCTCTTTTCTGTGAACCCTGAGTTCACATTGTTTGCTCTTTCCTTTCCTAATAAGTTGTCTGTTTTCTTATTAATTTTTAAGTTCTTTGTAACTATAGAGAATACCCCTTGTCCATGGCGTGGCTCGATGGCAGAAAGCAGAACAATGGAGTGGAGTACGGGGGAAATGAAGCCAGCCCTGCGTGGCGCCGTCTGCAGCCTCAGCAGGGGCTTGGGCAGTGGGGGTGGTTTGGCCTGTGTCCTCTCCATTTTTTCTGATGGCGCCTGGATTGTGTGTCCCGCGAGAGTTAATTCCTGTGTACAGGTAAGTTCAGCCACATCCTCCCAGAACCCACCAGAGGCCTGTGGGAAGTCCCTTCTCACGTTCTCAGGCTGGTTGGTCTGAGGTGCCCCAGAAGCCTCCTGCGAACGCACACTGAGTGGGTGGTGGCCCTGGAATGCCCTGGTGGAGAGGGCAGAGGTGGCCAAACCTCCCTGGCACCGCTCCGCATCAGGGAACGGCAAGGGCTCTCTCTGCTCTCCGACTGGTGGCTCAATGGTCCTGCCTTGGCTCCTCTCGCAGGCTCTGGAAGTTGCCGGTGCATCAATGGCACCTACCGTAGGCCGGTAGGAGGCTGCGAGGTGGCATGAGGTCCTCCCAGAACCACGGTCCTCAGGGGGCTTTGTTCCCCATGGCTTTCTGGCCATGTCTGGCCATGTCTGTGGCTGGTAGAACTGAGGGCAGGGAGATGCCCCCTTCTGTCCAGTAGGGAGAGACCAGGGGTGCTGCTTGGCACGCTACAAAGCAGTACTGGACGGCCCCGCAGGGAAGAATCTTCTTCCTCACATGTCAAGAGTGCTGAGACTGAGCAAAACCACAGGGAAACCTGCCTGGGCACAAAGGGAGGGACTCCACACCACCCAGAGAGCTGCCTCCCTCCTCACTGCTGCCAGCAGGGGTCAGGTCTTCCCAGGCCACAGTACGACTGGCCATTGACTCTCATACTTTTCTACCCCTATTGCCATCAGTTCTGGTTCCACATGTGCCAGAAGCACCACTGCATGCCCATCATCCCACTGATCTGCCCAAGAATGACTCGGGGCATGCTGAGACTACTCCTCAATATTAATGAATCACGCCAGCCAGCGCTTCTCTGCGGATCTGAACGATGCAGACGGGCGTTGCTGTTCATCTCCTTCTAGCATTAAAATGGGTTTAAATTTTTTAATTACATTTTAAATATTAATATTTTAAATAGATGTGTAAATATGCATGAAGATTCCCACACAGAAAGCTCTCAGAACCACTCCGGGTGGATGCAGGTGAGTGGAGGTAGGCAGGACGGGCGGCCACAGGGCCATCCCTGCAGCGGGGCAAGGAACTGGGCCCAGCCAGTGCGGAGGGCACTCGGCCGTTGGCAGACTTGCCAAGTCCCACAGCCTGCCCTGCCGCAGAGGCTCCAGGTGGCTGGCGTGGGCGGCCTGGACGGTTAGGGTGAGGTTAGTTCACTTTTGCTAGAACCCCTTCCTAGGACTCCTTGGCCTTTGAGCCCTCGAACCTTCCTGAGGGAACACAGAACGGCTAGCAGAGCTAGCTGGGAAGTTAGCATTCTTGCTTCTCTTGGAGACTCCTGATTCGCAGCATGAAGAGCAAAACAGATGGAAAACACAGAGGCAGGGGTTAGGGGACCAGAGGGCATCCATAGACAGAGCCCCTCGGCCAGCTGCGCCCATGTGGGCATTGCTTCACGGGGCCAAGAAATGGCCTCAGTGGCACCTGCATCCCAGAACATGACTCACCAAAAGGCCGGGGGTATGTCAAAGCTTCAGAACTCACTCTGTCCCAGTAAACAAGCCAACGGAAAGCCCTGCTGCTGAGCAGAAGGCAGTGCGGAGCTGCAGAGAGCGCCCTCGTTTGGGACACTCGTCAGCCAGCGTGAACACAGAGCAGAGGTGTTCCGGACAGGAAGGTGGGCCAGAGTCAGCCTGGTACTCCTGAGTGCCACTCTGCCAGAGAGGAGAGCGAACCCCTCTCCAGGGCCCTGTGCTCCGGGGGTGCTGAGGGTGGAGAGCTGGCCACTTGCAGGCAGGGCCCGGGAAAGGTGGACCGAGTCACCAAGAGGAATCAAGCTGTGGCAGGAAGAACTCTTGGGTGTGGGGAAACCAGTGCATGTTCTTTGGGACATCTGGTGAGCATCGATAAAAGTAGGAAATGTCTTCATGTATTTCATTATCCTAAAATATTTCAAATGGGCCTCATATTTCTTAATGGGCATCTTCTATGTGTTCAGTTAGTTATTCTGGAGGAGTTAATAAGTGAAAATGCGATGTGAAACAAGATGGCGTGGAGGATGGAGAAGGAAGAGGCTGGTCTCAGCACTGAGTTGGAGAGCATGTGGGCAGCGTGTCCGCGCTGCAGACAGATCCTGCTCAACGACGCTTCTTTTTGCTCCATCCTTTCCTCATATACTTCTTTAGACCAATGTCTTCATTAGGGAAGGAGAACAGGTCAGCCATTGGTAGAGTTTTATGAAACACGTGGTACTCAGCTAAGAAATAACGAAGACGTCCCCAGAAGCAGACGAGAACGCTGATGCCTGTGTGGCAGCTGAGAAGCACTTTCTGAAAGCGCACAGACAAGGACAGAGGTTCAAGTAGAGGCTCTAAGCCAGGGACCGGGAGCAGCCCTGCCTGCTGACAGCTGCTTGGGGCTGTGGTCCGGGTCCCGTCTCAGACTGACCGGTGACACTCTGCAGTCCCGCCAGTTGGCCCATGGCCTCCAGCGAAGCTGCCGCTCTACCTGTAGGTGCCTGTTCACAGCCTCCCTGCTTTGGAGGCTCTGAGGATGCGTGTTCTGTGGACCAGCGTGGGCTACGGATGCCCATGCGTGGAAGTTCCAGAAGACTTCACTCATGACTGGTGAGTGTGTGAGTGTGCGTGTGTGTGTGAGTGTGTGTGTTCACGTTCATTGCTTACATTTGAAAATACGAGCACAATCTTGGGGTCATTTTGCTGCCTGATTTATTTATTTACCTATTTTCCTTTCTTTCTTTTTTAGTACTGGGGATTGAACATTGAACCCAGGGCACCTAAACACTGAGTCACATTCCCAACCCTTATTTTTTTGAGACAGGGTCTCACGAAGATGCTTAGGACCTCACTAAATTACTGAGACTGGCCTCAAATTGGCAATCCTCCTGTCTCAGCCTCCTGAGTTGCTGGGATTACAAGCATATGCCACCACACCCAAGACTCTGAATCTCCATCTTTTTCTCCTTGTAACACAAATTGACTCTGTGCCAGAAATTGTGCTAAGCGTCAGAGACACAAAACACCTAGAACATTATGCTGCCATCGTGGTCTCAGTGAGAGAGCACAGAGTTAGTTTCAGAGATGAACTTGGCCGAACTGTGTGCTCAGTTGTGTGGTCTGTTGCAGACGAGACGACGCTGTGGAGGGCTTTGGAGATGTGGCAGACACAGCGGCTGATAGGCAGGAAGGCAGATTGCACCCCCAGTGTGTGTGGGCCTCACCTGATCAGGGTGAAGAGCAGGACAGCTTTCCTGGACTTCAGACTGCCACACAGAAACCCCAGTTTTGTTCCTGCCTAACTCAAGGACCCGAGCCTCTCAGAAGCCTGCCCTTCCTGCCCAGCTTCCGTGAAGAGTGAGCCCCTTCCTAACTCTGTCAGAGGCAGCCCTCAGTTCCTCTGGAAACCCTCCCATGCAGCGTGAACACGACATCGTAGCAGTGTGATTGGTGGTAGGACTGAGCTGTGGATTCGAGAACAGAAGCGTCACGTTAGGAAGGGAGACACGGAGAAGCTGCCAGCTAGTAAGGATTGGGTGGTGGGGGGTTTACCAGCGTGGCAAGCTGGTGAAGACCCTCCGAATAAAGGAAGCAGGTGGCACCAGGTATTGTGGTTGACTGAACACCAGGCTGGGAGGCCAGAGGAGTTGGGATCACAGTCGGGGTGACAAAGAGGGTCTGGCTCCTCTTCCACCAGCATGAAAGGACCGCCGCCCGGTCTGTATGAACAGCAGGAATGGGAGCAGACACGGCTGGCTGCAGCCCAGAGGAGCCGGACTGAGCTGCTTCTTTAGGGTTGTGGTGACTCTAGATTCTGGTGAAGCTGAAGGCCCTGGAAAGCGCACGTGTGCAGGCACACCACAAGTCTGCAGTTCCAGGGGTCCCTGTGCCCTGCAACCTGAGGTAAGGATGCTCCTTGGCCTCCTGATTTATAGGATGGGCATCTGGGTTGGGGGCAGCCCAGAGGGAAACGAGACTATGACCAGGTTACCCATTCTGTGTGGTGACCACTGAACACTTAGGGTACACAATTGAGCCAACAAGAAATCGGGATTCAAGAAATCAGGCTGAGAATTTAGGTGCTGTCCGTGCAGCTTGGGTGGGCCCTGGGCAATGCCCGTCTGCTGTGGCCCTGCAGAGTCAACAGCACCCACAGCAATGGCTTGCTTCCAACCTCTTGCTGCCAAGACTGATCGTGTGTCTGCACATCATCTGCATGGCTCGTATAGGGAGTCTCGCTGTCCTCGGGACTTATACCAGGACTAGACACCTCAGTGACACTCCTCAGAGTCCCAAGTGGAGAGGCTGGTCAGGAGTCTGTACCCACAGAGGCACTTCCCAGTCTGAAGCCATGGTGGTGGCCTTCAGGAGATGGACATGCCTTCAGGAGATGGACATGCTCTCTCCTGGGTGGGACCTTGTCTCCAGCAGCCCTCTTCCCTGGACAGGTTCGTGGAGCTTCGAAGAAGCAGAGTGCTCCAGGGACAGCATGGCCTTGCGAGGCTACAGAGCCACATCCATGCCCTGGAGAAGGTGCAGTGCCCACTGACTTTGATTTTCCGCACCTCTTGATTTCCTTCAACCTCTCCTTCAGTAGTGGGTGATACACCATTGGAGCACCCTCTCATCCCCTGTTCCTTGGGCAGTGTTCCAGAAGTTTCCTAAGCCTGTCCTGCAGTGAACATGGTGTCTGTGTCTCTCCCACGCTGTCATCAGGTTAGGGCTTACCTGGACAGGTGTGGTTAGAACAGGTGTGGGTCAGGGTGGGCAGCTCTGGGAGGCATTGCCAGGTGTACCTCATCTCATCGCAGTGCTGTCTATTTCTGATCATGGCTTTACCATCAGTGGATGTGGAGAACTTTGCAAATCCCACTTTAGTAACGTAAGAGGCTTCTGTGATTTTTTATCTCACCTTGGATACATGTGGATCCCTGTTCCATGTCAATCCTTGAAACAGAAGGTGCTAGCTCCAAGGACCCCTGTCTAAAGCCTTATCGACTGGAGCTGCTGGATGCTTGGAGGTTCCACGTCAGCCTTGGAAGCTGGAGTCTCTGGCGTGAAGCTACCAGAGCTGGATCCTGTCCTCCCTGGCAGCCTGCTGCTGACCCTGTGCGTGTTTGGCCTAAATGGAAGGAGAACAGCAGTCCTGCAGAAAGGCTGAGATGCGTTTGGTCTTCATGGGTTTCATCTTTTGCTTTGTTGAGGTTTCTTGGTTCTGGTGCCAAGAGGAATTGGACAATGCCCATGTGGACCTGGGGCAGCACCTGTTCACCCAGCTGGACACCACAGGGCAGGGTGCGAAACTGGCCCAGAACAAGGGGACCATGCCTCACAGAGGCAGCTGGAATGGCTTTGGTGCCCCTGGACTGATGCCGCCTCTTCACTGCCTGCAGAGACATGGATCAGGAAGGGGAAGCGTCTGCAGTGGGCGCCCTCTACAAAGTCCCACAGGGCAGACTAGCACTTTCTCTGAAAGCAGGATATTCTAGGGCATTTTGGGGTGGCTCCTTGTCCTTTCCAGTGCTGGGGCACTAGGGTTGGTCCTCTGATCTTCACTGTGAGGACCTGGCTGGGTTTCAGTGGGTGACACTCATGGAAGCAGGGGACACTGTGCTGGGTTCTCCAAGTTGGGCCTGCTGAACGGCCTTGTTCCCTTCTGGTTTCCGCTTGGCCGCCATGCTGGGACCGTGCCTTGGCTCGGGGTCTCTTCCCCCTGACCGGACACTGTGTCTGCCTGCCATGTCTCTGTGGGGGGAGCAGCAGTTTCCCCCAGGACCTCCCATCTGAGATCCAAGCACGTCCAATCTTCCGTTGTTGGGTGCTCTGGAGTGGGGACTCCCTGTAACCCCACAGCTGCACCCAGCCTGGGCTTTTCGCTATCTCCCTGGGTTTCTGAACCTTGTTCTCGAGAAAAAAACCAGGTAACCATTGTCCCACCACTCAGTCCATCCGTGCTCCTGCATAGAGTCGGGCCCAGGCATGGAGGCATACGCAGCTCTGGGTCCTGAGCCCTAGATGCTTGAGTCCTGAGTGAGGCACGGTGACCACAGAACCATGTGTCCACCTAGGAGTGTGTGAGGTGACAGAAGGCTCCGGACAGAAGAAGGGATGATGTGGTCCTGAGGACGCCCTGATGGTGGAAGACTGGCTCAGGTGCGTGACTGCAGGGGAGACACACTTCTGGCTGGACTCTGAGGCCAAATGAAGCCCCGGAGAAACTCCCAGGATGGGGCAGGAGGGGACTCGCTCTCAAGCTTTGAAGGTGACTTGGTGACACGGGCCCCTGCTTGCACCCATTCCTTCCTCGTCCACCAGGAATGAGGAAGTGTCTGCGTGCTCAATGGGGGAGACGGAGGGTCGCACCTGCTGGGAGCAACCTCCTTGAAGAAGCAGGTCAGAGTCGTCTCAGTGCCGACCGTCCTGGTTCTGTGGGTTTAGCTCACACCTGGCCTCGAACTTTGCACATCACCACTGAATTGACACCTTCAGGCTCACCTGGACTGTTCTGTCAACTTTTCTTAAGTAGGCGCAGTGTGACCATGGAGTCACCTCGTAAAGTCCATTTGTTTAATTTTGAACCCTCACGAGCAGACGTAGGGGAAACAACAACCCCTGCAAGGAGGCCGTAGGTCACATTTCTTGCATGTTCACACTTTATTAACTACTCTCAACAATTCTAGCCTGAAGGCAATTGAGTTTAGCTGAAGTGAGATTTTTTTTCTGACATCCAACTTTCCCCAGAGGCAGGAAGGGACTGGAGAGATTAGCTGTCATTAACGGCTCTGCTGGGCGCACACAGCCCATGCACGGCTATCACAGTGGTAATGGGTCAGAAGGACTCACGTGCTGGCTGCTTGTCCAGAGTGCACTGTGGGGTGTGCTGGATGTGGGCGGCAGCCATGGGCCACTGCCTGCTTCTCGGGGCTCGTCCAGCTCCCAGGACTGAGCTTGCAGTGGGTGGAGGGGGCCAGCAGAGCCCCAGCGGGACCACAGGTCAGCACACCATTGTTTCCCTTTAACTGCACCAGGACTTCATGCACACACAGCCTGTGCATTCCACACTGCGTACAGTGGTACTCTTCCTGTTGTGTACAGCAGATACACTTGGTTCCTCAGGGCCGTCGGACTCAAGAGTCACCAACTTGTCCACGGCACGCCGATGAAGGAGCCAGTCTATGGTCTGCTTCAGAAGCAACATGGAAAGTTACCTGCAGGGTCGATGGTCAGGTGACTGACCTGTCCGTTCCCATCCAGTCCGCTTGCCTATGTGTTAGTTTTCCTGAGATCTTTCATTCCAAATGTACCACCAGCCCACCAGACATCAGACATCTTGAGGTAGTTTAAAAGAGAGTGTGTGACTTTTAGAGCATTTCAGTCTTTAAGACCTTGCAAAGCCAGTCATCAGGACATTAACAAGCATACTCTCATCCACGTGGTCCTGTGTTCATGCCCAGTAAAATCCAAGCTCAGAGTGGCCCAGCCACGGGAAGCAGGGACGCGGTGTGCCCACGGCCTCTCCCTAGGAGGTGCACATTCCACCGTGCTCGGTTCCCTCCGCCCTCCCTGGTCCAGGGGAGCTCAAACCATGTTGGATTTGGTGCCTTTTTATAAACATTTGAAACGTGAGTTTAAATTGTGGAGAAACAGTGTGAAAGGGGCCTCTGAATGACAACTGTGGGGGTTCTGAGGACGTGTTCATGTGTGTGTGTCTCTAAAGTCTAACGTGTGGACGATACAGTGCTAATGCACACATTTCTGCCCAACAAACCACAGTCCACAGAAACCATCTCTGCAACAGGTACAGTCCTCGGAGTGCTGTCTCTCACACCTGGGTGGCTGACTGATGGAGCTCCCTCTGCCCTTCTCACCTCCAGGCAGGGTCCCTTTGCTGGAGACCTGTGTCCACGCTCTGAGAAGCAGCCGACCTAAGCAGGAGGACCAGGCGCTGTCCAGGCCCAGAGCTTCTGCTATTCCTGTGTGGTGCTAATGGGGCCCCATCTACAGTGACAGCACTGCCAGCGGGGGCCCAGCCCCCGAGTCTGCTTCCTGTGACTTGGTGTCCAGAGAGAGGGCTGCTGTGTCCACTGAGCCATTCTCTGATAGGGGATTTCAGTCGTGCTTGGGTGTCTGTGTGGGAGCTGGGTGCCGAGTCCCACATGTAAAATACCATGACGTGCAATGTTGAGGGACCGACTTCCCAGGGGTGCCCTTTGGCACATCTGCTGCAGACTGAAGAGGTACCCTTCACACCAGGAAATTGAGGCTACGCTTCTGAGACGGAGGAGCCCCTGGTGCATGTGGCTTACCTTCTGGAAGCAAGGTCTTTCTGCACCTGTGCACTCTGCACGCAGGTTTCTCCATGGGGAGCACTTTTCCTGAGACTGAGAACCAGAGCAGTTTCTAAGAATTGTTGGATGAATGGACTCGAAGCTTCCTTTGCAGCATTCAAAGTCTGCTTGGAGATTGTCAGAGGTTCTCATGATATTTATATATATAGATTATTTATATATATATATATACGTATATATATATATATATACGTATATATATATTTATATATTTTCATCTTTTAAAGCTTTATTACTTTCCTGGTAAGAAAATACTCTAAACTTTGCCTGATCAGAGGCTGAACACCAAAGACGAAAACATCTCGGCCACTTGAAATGAAAGTCTCCAAAGATGCCTTTCAAGCACATTTCTTCCTTTAGCCACTGCTTGCCCTGGGCTCCACGTTCTATCCTGGGGCCTCCTGAGCATTGTAGGAAGTTAGCACGACCCCTGACCTTGACCCACAGATGCCAGGAGCACCCCTGCCAAAAATGCCTGGCCTTTTCAGGTGCTCCTAAAGGACAAAGCAGACGTGAACCCAGGACCCCACCGTGAGCGCGAGGCCTGGGTCCTTTCTTCCTGCACAAGCAGCTGCACAGTCGTGTGCACAGTCTCAACCTTTGGGGCTTTCTGCACTAAACTCTGATAGACGTGAGGTTAATGCCTTCATTTTCTTTCCTACCTGTGTTTTCATCCTTCCAAATCGGTGTGGCTCGGAAGCTCATCTCCCTGGTGACTGAATTCCCCTCCCTGCAGCGGGTCTTTTCTTGCACAGGACGCATTGTTTCCCCGTCAGAAACGCTGCAGTGCAGTCCTGGGGGTCGTGGAGCCGGCTCCATCCTTCCTTTTCACTGGGATTTCTCAACGAGACGCCCTGAACCCTGGGGAGAACCCCACCAGCCTAGGGAGGAGGCGTTGGAAGAGACACTTTAAAATAATAACAGCAAGGTCTTGCAGGAGAGGCGGTGACCGTCTGGGTCGCTCTAGGTAGACCTGTCAGGACACTTGATGAATGGGAGGCTCCCGCGGCTGGGCCATCCGTTCTCTGCCCTCGTTCTGCTGCAACAGCGCACAAAACAGGCATTGACGTGTCTGCCCTGAAAACATAACATAACCTCCCCAGGACCAGCCCACAGGGCCTTGCCCAGAGAAGGCCATATTGTTCTGCTGGGGCCAGGGCTCCGGCCGGAGCTGTCCCGAGCCATGAAGTACAGCGAGGCGTGCGGAAGGCTTTCCAGTACATTAGAGAGGGTCTGGCCACGTCCCATCAACACGGTCGGCCTGGAGAGTGACAGATGGGAGAGCTCAGAGACCCTTTCCCTGTCGGGATCTGAGTTCCTTTTCCTCATCTCAAAACCAGGAGAAATATGGCCAGAGTGTACCAGGCTGACAGCCGTGGGGTGGGAAGCCCCCTGGGAAACCCACAGGCGGCCTCTCTTGTACTCGGTGCACGTGGCTGGGCTTTTCCAGTCTTGGAGGAAGCGCAGGACCAGGACGCTTCCCTTGCAGAAGCCGAGGTACGGTGCTGTGGGGCCACACCCAGGCCAGACTTCATCCGGGTTCACTAATGGTCTTGAAGTGCTCTTCCCAGCCCTAAGGATGGAGAATATTCAAATGTCAACACATACACTCAACTGATTTACTCACGTCATATTTTAAACAGAGCAAATAGGAAAATCAATATTAGGTTAACACAAGAAACACTGATGAAAAGATTTCTGTAGCTAATTAACCATAAGTAGTACCTGCATGAAGTTTAACAAATTTTACTTAAGCGATATCTTGTGTTTGGAACCTTAAATGGGTTGTTTGCATAGGCCAAGAGTCCGTTTTCTGCCTCTTTTGCCACCAGTTCTGCCTCTTGAGGTCTTTTTCAATGACCCTTCACTACTGCGATTCTTACTTTTAATCGTGGTAAAATGCACTGCGCACAATACTCACCATGGAGACTCATTTGGCTGGACCATCTGACGGCCGGAGGCACGGCCACGGGGTTTGTGAGCACAGCGCCACCCATCTCCAGAACTCCTGGTCTTTCAGGGCTGAGGCCCTGATGCCCGTCCCCACCTTGGCCCCAGCACCCACCGCTCTCTGTCTCACCAGTGTGACTGCTCTGGGTGCCTCCTATTAATCAAACCATTCAGTGTCTGTCCTTGTGTGACCAGCCCACTTCACATAGTGCCACTTCCTCAAGGTCCAGCCGTGGGGTGGCAGTGTAGGAAGGCCCTTCTTCTTGAGAGTGAACCCCCCGCTGGTTCTCCGAGCCATCCTCCACTTATTACAGTGCCAAGGAGGGAACCCAGGTTGCCGCGCTGCCTGAGTGCCCACCCTGAGTCACACCCAGCCCAGGTATTTTAAAGTCATCCCTTATGGAATGATATATGGTGGTTTCCTTTTTTCTGGTTTTTAACTTTTTTCCTTATTTTTCCTGTGTAGTAATAGTGGGTTCATCTTGATCGATTCATAAATGTAAGGAACGGTTTTCTCCACTTCAATCCCAGCCCTACTCCTTTCCCTCCCTCCCTCCCAATCTCGTTCCTCTACTCTATTGGTCCTTCCTTCTATTGACTGACTGATTGCTTTCTAATTGGGGCATTGTAATTGTAATACAATTGGAAGGCCCTGGGAGCTATTTCTTCGTGCCCACGGCAGACTTTGGTGGACTTCATTCCCCAGTGCACCCCTCTGCCTCCCCCTCCCTCACCCTTGGTCCCTGCCTCTGCTCTGCTGTTCTATTTTCTATTTTCATGAGCTACACCTCCAATTATCCCTTTGTTCTCTCTAGTTTCCACATATTAGATCAAAATTCAACCCTTGACTTTCTGAGTTTGACTTATTCCTCTCAGCGTGATGTTCTCCAGCTCCAGGGGTTTACCAGGTGATGCATCATCTCCTTCTTCTTTATGGCCAAGTACCACTCCACTGCGCGTATACACCACATTTTCCAACCATTTGTCTATTAATGGGCAACTAAACTGGTTTCATAGTTTGGCTATTGGGGACTGTGCTGCTATAAATATTGGCATGCATCCATCATGGTAGTATGTTGATTTTAGATCTGCATAAATACCAAGGCATGAATAGCTGGGTCATATGGTGGTTCCACTCCTACTCTTTTGAGCAATCTCCATACTGTTTTCCAAAGTGGTTGTACTAATCTGCAGTCTCACCAAGATGTGGAAGTATACCTATTCCCCACCTCCCGGTCATCAGTTGTTGTTATTTGTATTTGTGATGATTGTCATTCTAACTGTGGTAAGATGAAATCTCAGTGTAGTTTTGATTTGCATCTCTCTGATTGGTAAAGATGTTAACTTTTTTCATATATTTCTTGTCATTTGTGTATATTCTTTTGATAAAGAGCTGTTTAGTTCATTTTCATGTTTGTTGATTAGGTTATTTTTTGAACTCTTTATATATTCTAGGTTTTATTCACATATTGGAAGAGTAGATGGAAAAGATTTTTTTCCCATTCTGTAGGTTTATACTCTTAGTTGTTTCCTTTTATGTGCAGAAGTTTTTAAATTTGAAACCATCCAAGTTATTGATTGTTGATCTTTTTTCTTGAGCTTTAGGGTCTTAATAAGAAAGTCAGTGCCCACACCAATATTTATTTTTCCATATACATTTTAGGACTGTTTTTCTATTGTTCTGTGTCATATATATTTTGATGGGGATGGCTTGGACCTGTATATTGCTTTAGGTAATATGGTCATTTTAACAATATTATTTCCACCTATCCATGAACGTGGTAGTACTTTCCATCTTCTAGTGGCTTCTTTAATTTCTTTCTTTAATGTTCTGTATTTTCATAATAGATGTCTTAAACTACTTTAGACTTATTCCCAAGTATTTTTTGAAGCTATTTTGAATGAAATAGTTTTTATTTTTTCTCAGTGGATTCATTATTGAAATTTAAGAAAGCTATTGATTTTTATGTGTTAATCTTATATTCTGGAGCTCTGTTGAATTTGTTTATCTGCTCTAGATGTCTTTTGGAGGATTTTTTTTTTTTTTGGTTGTTTGTTCTCTGAATGTAGATTATGCTGCCAGCTAGCAGAGTTAGTTCTTATTTTCCTGTTTGTACCCCTTTAATTTTCTTTCTCAGGCCTCATTGCTCTGGCTAAAGTTTCAAGACTATAATGAATAGAAGTGGTGAGAGTGGATATCTGTGTCTCATTCCTGATTTTGGAGAACATGCTTTCAGTTATTCTTCCTTCAGTGTGATGTTGGCTTTCGGTTTGTCATACACAGCCTTTAAAAGCTGAGATAAGTTCCTTCTGTTCCTAGTTTCTTCAGTTTCCAACATGATGTGTGCTTGTGTGCTGTATTTTGACACAAGCTTTCTCTGCATCTGTTGAGATGATTATGTGATTTTTGTCCTTGATTCTATTTATGTGTTGTGATGAATTAGTATTATTGATTTGTGTACATTAAACAAACTTGAAATCCTGAAGAGAAAACAACTTGATCATGGTTTGTAATCTTCTTATTGTGTTTTCAGATGCAGTTTTCCAGTATGTTATTGAGGATATTGCACATATGCTCATTGGAGATATTGGTCTGTAGTTTTCTGTCCTTGATGTATAATTATTTGGTTTTGGTATCAGAGTGATACTGGCTTTATAGAATACATGTGGAATAATTTGAGAAGCATTGGTTTTAGATCTTCTTTAAAAGGTATTGTAGAACTGAGCTGGGAGTCCATCTGGTCCCAGCTTTTTCCTTGTTGAAAGCATTTTGTATTTAATTTAATTGTTCAATATTGGTCTATTTCTAAATCCCCTTGGTTCAATTTGGGCATGTTATTTGTATCTAAAAGTTTGTTTATAGCATTTAGATTTTCTGATTTATTGGGAAATAAGGTTTCAAAATAGCTCCTATGATCCTCTGGATTTCATAAATGTCTGTGATGATTTCCCCTTTTTCACTTCTAATTTTGTTGATTTTTGTCTGTTCTCTTTCTTTTGGTTAGTTTGGCTAAGGACTTATCAATCTTGTTTATCTTTTTAAAGAACCATCTCTTTATTTCATTGATTCGTTGTATTGTTATTTTATTCTTAATTTCATTCATTTCAGCTCTGGTTTTAATTTTCTTTTTCCTATCAATTTGGAATTAGTTTTTTCCTGTATTTTCTAGGACCTTAAGATGTAGAATTAGATTGCTATTTGGAATCTTTCTGTTACGGTTTAGATGTAGTGTCCCCCAAAAACTCACGCGTGAGACAATGCAAGAAGGTTTGGAAGAGAAAGGATTGGGTTGTAGCCTTAACCAAATGAGTGAATTAACCCCTAATGGGATTAACTGAGTGGTAACTAGAAGCAGGTGGGGTGTGGCTATGGCTGGAGGAAAGGATTCGCTGGGCGTGGCCATGGGGTATAGGTTTGTATCTGTTGAGTGGAGTCTCTGCTTCCTCATCACCATGTGAGTGAGCTGCTTCTCTCTGCCACACACTCCACCATGTTCTGCCTCGCCTGGAGCCCCGAGCATGGAGCCTGCTGCCATGGACGTCTGAAACCATGAGGCCCCAAATAAACTTTTCCTCCCTGAAGATTGTCCTGCCAGGTCTGTTAGTGGCAGTGGTGAAAGAGCTGAGTAAAACACTTTCCTTCTTTAATTCTTTCTTTCTTTTTAAAAGTATTGGCACTTAACAAATTTCCTCTTAGTACAGACTTCACAGCGTTCAAGAGATTTTGGTATATTGTGTCACTATTCTTATTTGATTCTAGAAATTTTTAAATTTTTCCTCTTATTTCTCTACCATCCATACCCCATTTAATAGAGTATTGTCCAATCTCCATGTGTTTACATAGATTCTATAATTTTTCTTGCTGTTGATTTCTGATTTTCTTCCATTATTATCTGATAAGATGCTTGGGATTTTATCAATTTTATTTGTACTTATTAAGACTTACATCGTGACCTAGAATATGGTCTCCTTTTGATAAGTTTCCATGAGCTGCTGAGAAGAAAGCGAATTCAGCTGTTTTGGTGTGAAATATTCTGTAGATGTCACTAGGTCCATTTGATTTACAGTATTGCTTGGTTAGGAGTATCTAAACTGGTGTTATGTCTGGATGACCTGTCTACTTGTGAGAAGGGTGTGTTGAAATCACCCTGTATTATTGCATTGGGAGTTATCTGGGATATTTAAGGTCCCAGTTTTTGATTACAAATAATAAGGCTGCCATGAACACTTGTGTATAGGTTTTTGTGTGAACTTGAACTTTCAGTTCTCTGGGGCAAATGTCCAGGAGCACACTTGCTGGGCATGTGGTATTTGCATATGCAAGCTTTAAAGACACTGACAAAATGTCTGCATCGTTTTACTCACCACAAACGGTGAGTGATTTAGATTCTCTATATTCTCATCAGAATATGGTGTGGTCAGTATTTTTGTGTTTTTTTTTTTTTTTTTTTTTTTTTTTTTAATTGTAGCCATTCAGTAGGGTGTAGTGATGTCTCAGGGTGGTTTTAAGTCTCCCTGATGATTAAATACGTTGAACATTTTAAAGTATGCTACTGAACATTTCTATATCTTCATAAGTGGAAGTCTTTCTTTTCTTTTCCCCATTCTATGACTGGATTGATTGTTAACGATAAGCTTTGAGCGTTCTTTACGTATCCCACGTGTAGTTCCTTGTCAGATTCATAGTTCACGTACATTTTCTGAGTCTGTAGCATCTTCTCCTTCTCTCTCTCTCTCTTTTTTTTTTTTTTTTTTTTTTTGGCTTATCATTACTAAGGATTGAACCTGGAGTAATCTACCACTGATACTGACCTCAAACTCACAATCTTCTTGCTTCAGATTCCCAAGTAGCTAGGGTTACAGGCATGTGCCACCATACTTGGCTCTTCAGTACTATTTAAAAAAAATTGTCTTTGTTCTGTTGAATTAATTTTCTATTTTTCTGAAAATAAGTTTGGTATATTTGTGTGAGTCAATTTTGGGGTATATTAATACTCCACTTGTGGTTAGTTTTATTTTCCTTTTATAAGTTTTTGAAGATTAGGTTGTTGATTTGAAACTCTCTGTTTTAAATATTCATATTTAGTCCTATGATTTTTCCTCTTCTCACTGCTTTACCCATCCATGTCTCAAAAATTTTAGTGCATTTTTTCTTTTTTTTATTCAGTTCAGTGTACTTTTTAAATTTTTAAATTTCCCTCAAGCCTTCCTTTTTAACTGATAGATTATTTAGAATTACATAGGCTAGTAGGCATAACTTTCTGTTTCGCATTGGGAAAATTTCTTGTCGTACTTCAATGTACTTCAGTTATTGGGTCCTAGTTTCATTCCATTGTCATTGAAGAACATATTCTATTTTATTTCAACTCTATAAAATTTGTTGTTTTATTTATGATCTAGGATATAGTTCATATGTGTGTACATTTTGCAGGTACCTAAAAAATGTGTTCTTGTGTTGATGGTGAAATATTCCACAAATGCTACTAAGTCCTGTTGGTTAATGGTGGTAATCATTCTTCCATCCTTACTTATTTTCTTTTTAAAGTTTTTAATTTTATTATCAATCACCAAGGAAGAATTTTTTATGTTTCTCACTATGAGTTGCCTGCTCTATTCAGTTATATCAGTTTTTAGTTCACATTTTTTCGGCTTTATTGTTTGGTGTAGACACTTAGAGTTGCTAGGTCTTTTTGACCCTTGTGCCATCAATATACAAATTTCTTATCTATCCATGTTGATTTTCTTTGCTCTGATGTCTATTCTATCTGATGTTAATATGATACTCATGGCACTCATACTTGCCTACCTTTAATTATTTGCATGACCTCTTTCTCTCTCTCTGTGTGTCTCTTTTCTCTCTCTCTCTCTCTCTCTCTCTCTCTCTCTCTCTCTCTCTCTCTCTTGTTTTGGTCTATATTATAAGGATGGGAGTTTCTTATAGACTACACAGTTGGATCTTGTTCATGTGACTTTTTTGTTTGTCTTTAATCCACTATGCTAGTCTTTATCTTTTAATTGGTTTGTCTAACATACTTACATTCAATACAATTATTAACACATTAGGGTTTAAATCAGCCCCCATTACACCTTTTGTTTTATTCTGTTTTTTTTCTATTTTTTTTTCTATGTTTTCTTTGCTCTTCCTTCCTATGGATCATTGCATACATTTTAGAGATATATTTTAATTGATTCATAGTAATTTTTGAGTGTATCTCTTTGCAAAGTTTGCTTAGTGTTGCTTGCTAGAGGGGTGTGTGTGTGTGTGTGTGTGTGTGTGCGCGCACACAATATATCAGTTTCATGCTGTTAGTTTGAATGTTGCATAGAAATTCTCCCTTCCTGGTGTCCTGTTCCACTTCCTCATTTATAACAAAATTTACTTCCAACTTTCTCTATGTAAATTTAAAACCACCTTTAGTGTTACAATATTTTTCTTGAATACTTAAACATAATTTAGAAAACCTAAGAGGAAAAAGAAAATGTATTGAATTATTCATTCTTTTCATTGTCCTTTCTTCCTTCTTGAAATTCCAAGATTCCTTCTTTTATTATTTATTCTTACTTAAGGAATCTTAGCTAAGCTCTTATGGCAGGAGTTTTGCAACACGTTCTCCTACTTTTCCTGAACTGAGAAAGGCTGACAGCTCCCCATCATGCCCAAGGGAGGCTTGACTGGGAGGTCAGTTCTTCTCTTTGAACCACTTGAAAAATCTACCACTTCTTTCTGGCCTCCATCGTTCCTGACAAGAATTCCTCCATCACTTGTGTTTTTCCTCAGTTTGAGTTTTCGCTGCTTCGTTGTCTGCAGTTCCCACAAGTCCGACCGTTACCTGTGTCTTAGCGGTTGGACTGCTGCAGCAGCAAATAATAATGAAATGCAATTATCCCACTTCTGGACTCCACCAAGTCCAAGATGAAGGTGCCGCTGGCTCGTTCCTGCTGATGGCGTCTCCCCCATCACATCCTCATGCAAGTGTTCCTTGGTGTGAGCATCACAGAGACCCTTAAGTCTCTTCCATCTGTAGCTGCATTAATCCTGTCATGAGGGTTCCACCACATGACTCCAAATGAACCCAATTCACTCTCCAAGACCCATCTCCAAATACCATTCCATTGAGGGTCACGGCTTCAAAACATGAATTTGGGGAAACCCAAACACTTAGTCCAAAGCAATATTTCTTGGTGTGTATGTCTGTAGGTATACTCTGCATGAATTTCTGATGAAATCGTAGGTTCACGTATTTTTCCAAATTTGAGGCATTTTCTCATGATTTTTTGAATTTATTTTTCACTTCTGCTTCTTCACTCCTTCCTGGGCTTCTTTGACACAAAAATTATCTATTTCATTATAGGTCCAGTCTGAGGGACTTCTTTTTTTTAGTTTCTGCTCTATTTATTCAGATTGGGTAATTAATTCCTTCTATCTTCTAGTTCCTGGATTCTTTCCTCTTTATCTTCTATTCTGATGTCAACCTGTTCTCTCTCTCTCTATATATATATATATTTATATACATACATATATGTCTATATATATATATATATTTAATTTTTTATTTGTTCCAATTAGTTATACATGACAGTAGAATGCATTTATGCATTTTGATATATCATACATAAATGGGGTACAGTTTCTCCTTTCTGATCGTGCATGTTGTAGAATCACATTGGTCATACAGTCACATATGTAAGGTACATTATATTTTGATTGTGTTTATTCTGAAATTTGCATGAGTCTAGCATTTTTATTTCTCTGTTAAGTCTTTCTATTTTTTTCCATTTATTTAAAACGTGTTTGCAATTGCTTATTGGAGAAGACTTGCTTTGAAACCTTTATCAGAGAATTCTAATATCTCTGCCATCTTGGAATTGGGCTCTACTCATTAAGTTTGGTGTCTTTCCGATTCTTGATGTAATGAGTGAATGTTGACTGAAAACTGATCCTCTGGGGTATTTGTTATAAGACTCCGAACCTCAAACTTGCTTTCAGGTGGCTCTCCTGAGACTGCTCTGGCAAAGGAGGAGGGGCTTCCCTTGGTTCTGCGAGCTGTGGGTGGGAGTACTTAGCAGGGCTCTGTCTTGGTGTTCCCTGGCTGCAGGGAGAGGATTGTTAGCACCAGCAGCAGTGGGAGCCCCTGTGCGGATTCCACCCCAGCGGGAGTGGTGGTCACCCTTGGGCAGCCTTCTGAGGGGGCAGCCTAGGCAGGGTGTCCGGCTTGGGTCGGGTGGGGCTGCAGATGCTCCTCTGCTTTGCTAGGTTTCAGTAGATCAGTGAATTTCTAAAGTTTCTACTAGGATATCAGCTCCCTTGGTTCTTGGCCAGAGACACAGGCTTTTGTCAACACTCTCTCTTGTTTTGCACCATAGCAACTCCATGTGGTGAGTTTCCTGGCTTCTGGGGCGTGCGAGGCAGAAGGGAGCCCAGGGGACCCATCTCTGTGCTGCTCCCTGGGTCCTGTTTTGTATTCTTCCCTTATTTTTTAACTTTTGTTACTTTTGTTTCATGCATGACACCTGGGGCTTTTAGTTCCATTTAGGGTCAGAATAAGGACAAGTGCATCTATTCCATTTTCTGTCAGCAGAAGAGATACTCTCTTTAAGTTTCATAACATTATTATTTTTTTCTTGTACTGAGGATTGAACTCGTGTTCTTTACCACTGAACTATATTGAGCCTTTTTTGTTTTTTATTTTGAAAGAGTCTTGTTATACTGCTGAGGGTCTCCCTAAGTTGTCTAGGGCCTCTCTAAATTGCTGAGGCTGGCCTCACCCTTGTACTGCTCCTGCCTCAACCTCCCAAGACACTGGGATTATAGGCATTCACCATTGCTCCTGGCAAAGTCAGTTTTTTCCAAACTCTTTATGCCCTTTCTGCAGATTTGCCAATCACCTACATTTTTGCCTTGTTTGCTGTATCATCTCTTTCTTCATATATACATTTTTCTCTAAAAATTTGAAAGCAAGCTGAAGATACTGCTCTCTTTCCCAAACACACCTTGGGTCCATTGTCTCTATTCATTTTTTATTTTTGCATAGCCACAAAAATTGATACGGTGAGTACTAGAACTTATTTCCAATTCATATTAAGGGGTCATCAGTGGTCCTACCAATTTCTTTTGTAGCTGTTGTTTGAATGGGACACTTTTGAGAGGGAAAGAGGGCACTTGTGACCGTCACCATGAATCAGAAAAACCTGTCAAACCTGACTGTTGTGTCAGTGCCGACATGTGGCTAGGCAGAGGGAGCGATCCCTCTGCAGAGCAGAGGGCAGAGATGGGAGCAGAAGGCCAAGGCTGCAGGCTCGCGTTGGGAGGACGAGGCTGCTCTCTTCCGCCTCAGCTTTCAGGGGAACATGCAAAGCGAGGTCGTCCCCTTGGTGGAGAAAGGACTCAGGAGGGTCGAGGAGCATGCAGAAGGCAGCAGGCTGTCAGGCACACCTGCGTGCTGTCTCTGGCACTAGACCACCCTGCCCTGGCTTTCTGGCACTACTGTGCATTTTAAAGCAGAACGGCATGGCGTTTCTGGCCATCAGACCACAGGTCAAGCTACCATCCAATTCACCTTAGGTTTTTAAAGTTCCTTTTCCGACTTCATTTGGATGCAGCCTTTGTTCCTTCAGTGAGTGATTGCTGAGTGCTCCCTCTGATTCTGGCCCTGGGACCAGCAGGAAGCAAGTGCCAAAGCCCTGCTCCAGGAGCTCAGCTCTGCCCGGGGACACAGGGAGAGGCAGAGCCGACTAGGTCTGCAGATCTTGTTGGCCGGAGCCCTGGCAAGTGCCCTGTGAAGAGCAGGTGCCAGGGGCTGGGGTGGGGAGGGTGGGCAGCAGCTGTCAATCATCCTCCAGGCAGAGCAGTTTCCGAGGGGACAGCAGCCAGTGGGGAGGAGTGGGCATCCTTGGGGGGGGGTGTTCCAGGCAGAAGGAACGGCCTGGGCCAAGGTCTCAGGCGGGAGCGGGCTGACCTGGGGTATCCGAGAAACCCCCCAGTGGTGTGGAGTGAGCCAGGACAGGGAAGTGGGAGGTGAGGCAGGGAGGAGATGGGCTCAGAGGTCTGGTCTTCCCTCTGAGGATGGTGGGGAGCTGGGTCCGAGCATCTGCCGCCCTGCTGTATTGCAGCGGAAGGTCACGCTGGCTGCAGGAACAGGAGGCCACGTACCAACTGGGCATCAGGCAAGCAGTTCAGGCATGCACAGCTCCATCCTATGATGAAGCGGAGAACAAGGATGGAGAAATGCTCGGATTTGGGGATACCCTGGAAACAAAGTGAGAATTTGTTGACGAACTGAGTTGGGATTTGGGGTTCAGCCTGAGCCCTGGGAAGGGTGCAGTTTTCATGGGCTGAGGTGGAACACTGAAGGCCAAGCAGGTTAGGCAAGAAAGCAGTGTCTGCCACAGGCATGGAGATGTGGAGGTGGACTAACGGCCAGGTGGACACAGCACAGGAGCGGCTGGGGTGTGGGCTCCAGATCTGGACAGTCCTGGGGCCTCAGCACACAGTGGCTCCAAACCACCAGGCTGAGGGATCCTTTCCACCAAGCTCTGAAAATGTGGGCCCAGGACCAGCCATAGTAGCAGCCGAATCTTAGTCCTTCCCTGAGCAGCTCAAAGAGAAACAGCATTCCCACCCACTGCCCAGGGATCAGAGCCACCCAGGGGTGGGCTCCTGTGCAGGCCGTGAAGAGAGGAGCCCAGGGACTGGGTCCTGGGGACCTTCAAAGTCCAAAGTCGGCAGCACACTCAGGAACACAGGGATGGGCAAGGGGCCTTGCACCAGAGAGGGCTGCACACCCCTGAGACCAGGCAGCATCCTCCAGGAGACCAGACCACATGACAGGGAGCCTCCTGTGGGGTCTGAGGAAGGGAGGATTTACTACCTGGAGCAAAGCCCCTGGGGACTGAAGAGTCACGTGGGGAGGGCCAGGAAGGACCAGCTGCTCGCTCCAGGGTGGAGCTGAGACCTGGGACAGGCTGGTGCCGGCCAAGAGCAGTCCAGAGAAACTTCTACAGCTTTCTATTTGCTAACCTCTTAGAATAACAAGAGCAGCATGGCCGTCAGTGATGGGAACGACCCCGTCAAGAAAGGAAAGGGCAAAATATGGGTGGCTCCATCGGCCCTTCTGGTTTGCATGTGTGGCCACATTTGACTCGAGCTCTTTGGTCTGCTGAGCTTTGAATCCCTGAAGAACTTCGTGTAAAACACTCAGTAGGTGTTTGTGGAATGATGTTCAGGAAACCACACGGGTCTTCATGCTCGGGAATCAGTTCAGGAGTGCCTGTTACAGAGGGCGAGTTCTACTGGGGTCAGGGCGCATGTGGGACACCAGCCAGTGTGACTGGAAGACGCTTCACGAGGCTCATAAGTGGGTAGTTTTTGTGGACAGTCGCTTCCTAATGTGTCAAATGTGGCTCGCTCTCTAGCTGTGTGTTGGGTGAATTTACATTCTTTGGCTTCAAAGGCCATCCAAGTCTCTCTCCCCACACATCAAAACAGAGGTGGGCAGAGTTGTTAAAGACCAGTTGTTCTTGGGGATGAAGTTTACACGTTTGAAAAGGCCACTCCTGGGTGGTGGCACTGCTCTGCCACTTTGGAGCAGAGCAAGGTGTTCCCAGTGGTCCACAGCCCCCTCTTGCCTTTGGAGGACAAGTTTCCAGGGCGGGCAGAGGCTGGAGGTGAGTCCTGTCGGTTCAGGACCTGCACTCCCGTCAGGTGCAGCAAGTCCTAAGTGCCCGTCCCTGGTCAAGCAGGATATTGACCTATCGGTAGCCCCACTTCCTCTCTGTCCAGATGTTCCTGTTATTTATGTCAAGAAAATGGCATTTACACAGCTCTCCTGGTTGTTTGCAGAGGCCGGGCTGCTCCGACAGAGCGGTGGGCCGCTGCTCCTCACCCGCAGCTGATACGTGAGCTTGAGCCTTTCCACACGTCCTCCTGCAGGCCGGACGGAGCAAACGCGCAGCGCCCCCGCCACTGCCCACCAGGCGGGCAGGCTCAGAGAGCCGTGCGGCTTCCTGTCTTCCCCACCGGGTCTGGGTGATTTTGCTGAGGTAGCACTGCCTTCCCGCTGGGTAAACGACCTGCGCACCTGGCCCCTGCATGTCCCCTTCCCTGAGGACCTCTGTGCCGGCCATTTGCTGCAGGTGCAATGAGCACGCCAGCCAGGACCTGGGAGATTTTCTGGTCAGCAGTCACTCTGGTTCAAGCTCAGGACCGAGGAGAGCGTGGTGTGACTGGCCTGCAACTCTTTCCTTATGGATCAAACTCACATTTTGTCTCTTTTGTCACATTTTGCCACAAGGACCTGGAGTGAGAGGGACACTTGTGGCAGAGACTTTGAAAAGAAGAAGCCACGTAACCGTGGAATGAGATTGGGAGGTCAGGCGGAGGGTGGAGAGCTGGCCTGCCTCCCAGCACCACGCACACAGGGAGGCTGAGGTCAAGAACAGGCTTCGTCCATGGGGCCAAAGAGGAGGCCGGTCTCTGCGTTTGGCTGCCCACTGCGCACCACGCGGGGTGGCCTGCACTTGCGGCCTGGGGCACTGCTGCTCCCAGTGACACCCAGGGTGGCCTGTGCTCCTGACCTGGGCACTGCTGCTCCCAGTGACACCCAGGGTGGCCTGTGCTCCTGACCTGGGCACTGCTCCCAGTGACACCTAGGGTGGCCTGTGCTCCTGACCTGGGCACTGCTGCTCCTGCTGACACCCAGGGTGGCCTGTGCTCCTGACCTGGGCACTGCTGCTCCTGCTGACACCCAGGGTGGCCTGTGCTCCTGACCTGGGCACTGCTGCTCCCGCCGACACCCGCTGGTTCCCTGGTGATGCGACGTGAATGCTCCTGCTTCCTTTGGCAGCTTGGAAATTCTTTGCTGTCTTTGAAAATAAACTTGATTCTTAAGCATCGTTGTCGCTCTTGATTTCTCAGTGCAACAAATGTGGTGTGTTGAGGCAATTTAATTATAATGCTGTAAAATGGAAGGAAGTCGTCATCTGCCTTTAAAAGAACGAGCTTCAGGAAGCTGAAATAAGTCTTGCTCATGTGCGGGTCTTAGTTTGATGTTGTGGTGGTAAGTGGACCAAATTTGAATATAGATCAGATCTTGAACTTGCCCCCAGAACGGTTGGTGTGATTATGTGGGGTTATATGGAGCGTGAATTCTTAAACAGTTTCTTGCCCCGTTAAATAATGTTGGCAGGAGTGTTGTGGTGTGTTGTCCTCATTTCTTGTATGTTTTCACACACGTTTTACTTTTATTAGCCACTGCCCTTTACTTGGGTGTGATAACTGCTCAGAAGCCTCTCTCTGTAACGGGTATTTTCACGTCATGTGAAACTGCAGGGCGAGTCCACTTTCTCCCCTTTCAACATTTTCCACTACATGTTACTCTTTGGTCTGCTGAGAAGTCAAATTCTGCCTTTTTACTGAGCAAAACCAGTCGGCAACTCCTTCCCCGAGGCAGGCAGCGGCGTCCTGAAGGTCTTCCTCTGTGGCAGAGGTCCAAGGTGCTTCCCGCTGGCCCCTGTCACAGTGCCATCTCCATCAGGAAGCTGAGGGCTGGAGGGTCGAGGGGCAGCCGGGAAGAGGCTCCCGAGGGCAGGCGCAGCTCTGTCCTGGTGTCCACGCAACTTTGGTCTCCACTAGTACACGGCCCTTGAGCCCCTCGCCGGGCCCTGTCCCCTTCCATGTCCACAAGGGCAACATGATCTGGCCAGTTGCACAGTTTGGCGTGGCTATCTTTCAGGTGGGTCTAGCCACAGAAAGGACGTGGACCCTTGTCTGGGGGCTGCCTCCTCTCAGGACACGTCTCCAGGTCTCCTGGCCCTTCACCTGGTTTTCATGTGCTTCTCAAACATGCAGAACGGATGCCCAGACATGCGCTGAGGTGTCTGCTGCTAAGAGTGTTCCTCCTTTTAGGAGAAGTGGTGTATCTTCAGGGAAAAGACATAGGGGGACACTCTTGGAAGGGGACACTTGGTGGCACCTTTATATGATGTGTCCTAGTGCAGCCTTGACCCTGTTTGTGTCGCCTCCTCCAAGCAGTGCTTCTGCCGAGTCCCCTCTCCAGGACCCGTCCTGCTACAGTGTTTCCACATGGGTGTAAGCGGCACGGGGTGACAAGAGCTGAAGTTCCAGGAGCTGTGACAACTGTGCCACCCCTGGGTCTGCACCCAGTGAAGAAAAGGAACGTGTCCAAGACCCAGAGGTGTCGGCGGGCCCTTTCCAGGCAGGCTCCACCCGCGAGGACACGGCTGCTCTGGGTGGTTCATTCTGGATCGGCTCCCTGCTCTTGGGCTGCACAAGCAGCCACACGGCCTTGCTCGCACCTGGGCTCAGGTGTTCTGTGGGCCGTCAGGGCAGCAGCACGCCGTTGCCTTCCTGTGAAAGGCGTGTGGGTGGGTGCCTCAGGGGTCTTAGCCCTGCTCCAAGGGACCTCGCCGGGCGTGGCTCCTGATTGAGACCCCTGTGAACACAGACCCAGGAACGCTGTCCTGCACGGTCTCCTCTTCTCGTCCTCCCCCCAGCTCCTCCTTGTGTGGATGTAGACCTTCATTTCTCTGTGGAGAATTACAAAAGAGTTGGTTCACACTAAATATGTTGGGTTATATTTTAAAAATGCCAAAATGCTGTAGGAAGTGGAATATGGGAGAATTTCAGCAATTTTGGAGAACCTAATGGATCCATTTTCAGCAGTCTTTGCCATTCTCGGTCTTTCTGGTCTCCGCTCTCCCTGGGTCTGGAGAGCTCTCCGTTATGGTTGTGACCCACTCTTCCCACTGACCCGGTGGGGATGGAGCACCAGGCCGCGTTCCCATCAGTTGCTGCTGTGTCTTCCTCTCCGAGTGCGTCTTCAGACGTTTTCCATCTCTGCCAGGCCTTCTGGCCTCTTGGTCCTCTCAGTGTCCTGTTCCTATATTCCGGATGCAGACCCACTGTGGGCTGCTGGGGTCCTGAGTGTCTCCTCTGCTTACTGGCTTGTTTTTTTTCATTTTCATAATCGTGTTTCCAATAACAATTTTTTTAATTCTCAAGAAGGACAGTTTCCCAATCTCTTTCTTTTATGGGTAATATATTTTGTCTACTCTAAGAAATCTGTACCCACCCCACAGCTGGAAGGTTTCCCCACGTGTTCTTAAGGCCTTGTGATCGTGGCGATCATATCCATGACCTGCTCCATCTTTAGCTCTGCATCTGGTGTGACGAAAGGGATGAGGATTTTTTTCCGTGCAGATGTTCTGTGTCCCACATCATTTGCTGAAGAGAGTTCTCTCCACCATTGCATTTCCTGGACGCTGTTGCTGAAATCAGTCTCCACTGAATGTGTGGTCTACTCAAGACTCCCGTCCACCTCGTTGATTTATTGATGGAACTCAGATTTACACTGAATCTGAAATCAAAGTTAGATGTCCTGAAACTACTCTATTGGCAGTTTGGTTTGGCTGTTCTAGGTCTCCTGAATTTTCACACACAGTTTAGAACCAGCTTGCCAATTTCTGCTGGATTTCACATTCCGCATATGAATTTACCTTTCCAGTGCCAATGTTGTGTTGCTGTTCCCAGACTCACACAAAACCTGCTCACGGCCTCGCTGTCTTTCTGAGTCAGTCCAGGGTGAGAAGTCAAAACCCTCCAGGATCTGTGGCCATGAGTCCAGGGTTGCAGAGGCTTCTCTGTCCCCCAGTGTGCCTGCTCCTTTCAGCTCTGTGCTTCTCCTCCACACCTTCCTCCCTATCGCACATCGTAACAAAGTGCTTCTTCTCTTTGAAGGGTGCCTTCCAGTCTCAGGGCTCTGCTTGTCCTCCCAGCTGCCAGAGCTCTCTGGCCTTCGCTCACTGTCCCTTGTGAGACAGGGATGACCGTGTGGTGCTGAGCATCTTGCTCCCAGTGCATACAGCTTGCTCTGCAGTAGCACGTAAGCCACCCACACAGCAACACGTGCTTAGCTTTGCAGATCAATCAAAAGCACTTTCCAAACTTGTTTACAACAATTTAAATCATATTCAAAGTAACTGTAAGCTTTATGAACCTTTATGAGTACATGTAATGTATTTTCTTTTGAGGTCATGTGAATACATAAAATTGGGTGGAATCTAATTCATAATAAGGGGGGTGTGGGATAGGGAAGAATGGAGTTACTTTCGCTTCAGTAGAGGGGGGTGAAGGGAGGGAGGGTATGGGGAGGAAGGACAGCAGAGTGGATCAGACATTATTACCCCACGTACACGTGTGACTGCATTACTGACGTGATCCTACCACACGTACAATCAGAAAAATGAGAGATTACACTCCATTTATTATGACCTATCAGAATGCATAAATGCATTCTACGTCACGTACAACTAATTTGAACAAATAAAATAAAAACATTTTTAAAAAATGTGTGGAGATGAGTTGTATGCAGATCTCTAGTTGAGGTGTCAGCCGGTGGCCCTTTGTCCTCTCCAGAGTGTGACCTTTGCACTCCAGATGGAGCGTCCTCCACGTGCTTGTCTCTCCACCGGGTCATCCACGACCCACACGGACCCTGCGCCGGAGTCCCTCCTGCCTCCGGCCTCCTGCATGGTGGGCGATGCAGTACTTTCAGAGGCAGTGAAAGACAGGAGGCTCAGTGCGGGTCACCTTGGGGTGAGCTCCCCGCACTGCAAAACTGACCTCAGCTGGAGGAGCTGCCGCAGCACCCGTCCTGAGACCCTCGGCAGCGCTGCTCACCCAGGGCCCTCGCTGCTCACCGCGCACCCACGGCCCACTGGGGTCAGCGTCCTCTGGGAGCTGTTAGGAAAGCAGACCCCTGGACGTGCTGATGGCAGGCTATCCCAGTTCTGCGGGAAATCACGGTTCCACAGCAGAGTCTGAGCGCAGCCCGTGGCAGGGGTCTGACCGAGTCACCCTGTGATAAATAACTGTTGACTGAAGGATGCACAGTTCACATGTTAGTCGGAGAAGAGCAGAGGCCATGACCCTGGCTGGGCTCAGACGACGTCACTTAGGAGCTGGACCACCCTGAGCAGGGCAGCACCGGGACACAGGTGAGACTGGGAACTGAGCCCAGCAGCAGGTGATGAGTCCTGACCGTCCTGGGGCTCAAGGGTGCCTGGAGACAACCGGGCACGGCGAGGGCCGCCTGGGGCCTGGGAACGCCTGCAGCTCTGGACAGCCGGCACCTGTGTGCTGAGGGGTGGAGACTCCTGTCTGGAACCTGCCGCTGCACGTAGGCGGGAGAGTCAGGCCCAGTGCGGACACTGGCCTGATATCCAGTTGGAGAGGTCGCCATGCTTCTGGGTTGAAGTGCTCACTGCTGCGTGTTCGTGAGGTGATGGCAAGGCCCTGGGCAGATCCCCTCCTGTGCAGTGTGACCTTCCACACCACAAGATATTCATGACTCCTAAATGGGACAGAACACACGAGGTCAAGTCTGCCACAAAACAAGAAGTCGAAAAATATTTGCACAATAAAAGGAAAAACGTGAATAATAAAAACACTACCATGTGGGCGTATGTGTGTGAGAACATGTGTCATGTATGTATGGGACAAAGAAGCTCCAAGATGTTTGTATGTGTTAAGTGTGTGATTTTGAGAGTGTGTGTGTGTGAGAGTGAATATGTGCGGGAGCGGATGTATATGTGTGTGTGTGTGTGAGAGCGTATGGCTGTGTATGCGAGTGGATGTATGTATCTGAGTGTGTGATTATTTGTGTGTATTGTGTGAATGTATATGTGTGTGAGTGTGTATAAAAGTGTCAGCAAATGTGTGTTGGTATATGTGTGAGAGCACGTGTTCATGTATGTTTCAGTGCACATGAATGGAGTGTGTCAGCCTGTGAATGTGTAGCAAGTGTGTGTGTATCTGAAAGTGTATGTGAATGTGTATGAGCGTGTATGTGTGTGAGTGTGTGTATGTGCATGAGCATGTGTATGAGTGTGTATGCATGTGATAGTATGTGTAATTGTGTGAAGAGGTGTTTGTGTGTGTGTATGAGCATGTGTACATGTGGGTAAGGGTACAATTATGTGTGTAAGTATGTATGTCAGTGGAGTGTGTTTGTGTGTGAATATGTTTCAGTGTGTATGTGTGTGAAAGTGTGTGTATGTGTGTGTATGTCATTGTGTGTAAGTTTGTGTGTGTGAAAGTGTGTTAGTGTGTGAGCATATGTGCATGTGTGTATGTGTGTGTATGTCATTGTGTTTAAGTTTGTGTGTGAAAGTGTGTTAGTGTGTGAGCATATGTGCATGTGTGTATGTGTGTGTATGTCATTGTGTTTAAGTTTGTGTGTGAAAGTGTGTTAGTGTGTGAGCATATGTGCATGTGTGTATGTGTGTGTATGTCATTGTGTTTAAGTTTGTGTGTGAAAGTGTGTTAGTGTGTGAGCATATGTGCATGTGTGGATGTGTATGTTGTTTTTGAAAGTATGTGTATGAGTGCATGTGTGTTTGTGTGTGCGGATGCTAGTGAAGTTGTGTAAGTGTGTGAATGTGAAAGTGAGCAAATGTGTGTGAATGTGTGTATGTGTGTTGTAAGTGTGTGTGTGTGAGTTGGTGTGAGTGTGTGTGTGTGTGTGAGTAGGTATGAGTGTGTGTGTGTGTGTGTGAGTGGGTATGAGTATGTGTGTGTGTGTGTGTTTGTATGAGTGTGTGTGTGTGCACCTTTCACACATGGAATGATGACAATGAGGCAGCGTTGATGAACCGTATTTTCCAAAGTGAGGGCTGTGAGGCACTTGTCGGATTTTATTTTGAGACTTACACAGTGGAGCACCCCTCGCCTTCACCCTGCTGAGGACTACAGACGGGTGAACCTCCTCATCTTTGGTGGATGTCATAGAACCCAGAGCTCCGTGAACCTCCACAGAGATGGAAAGAAGACATTTGACAAGCAGTGGTGGTGGTTCGAATCCGTTGCCGTTTCCCAGGGAGAAAGGATTCTCTGGATGCTCAAGTCCTCAGGCGAGGGACTCTCTTCCGTCCTGCTGCCAACGCCGAGGGGCGTTCTTCTCAATGTGTGGATGCACCCACCTCTCCTCCTGGCCTGTATTTCCCGCTAAGATACAGAAGTAGCACAGCAGCATTTCACTCTTCAACAAAGAATGTGGGGAAAACTGGTCACCCACACGCAGAGAAATGAAAGTGGACCCATATCTCACATCAGGCACACAACTCAACCCTAAGCTTTGTCAGATCTGCTACAATTTAGCCTTCTGATGGTAAAGACATCATATATGTACTGAACATTTGTCCTTCTTTTAAAAAGTTGGCCCATGGTTAGCCCACTCACTCACTGGATTGTTGGTCTCTTTGTGAAGTTGTTTCAATTCTTTAAATATTCTGGATACTAGTCCTCTGACAGATGAACAGTCGTCCATAGTTTTCTCATATTCCTTAGGTTGTCTCTTCACTCTTGTTCCCTTGGCTGTGCAGAAGTTTTTAAATGTGGTATAATCCCATTTGTAAGTTCTTGCTCTGTCTCCTGGGCAGATCCAGGAAATCAGATCACACCAGTGCCTTCGAGCATTTCCTGACATTTCCTTCTAGTATTTTATAAGCTCCAGGTATTAAATCCATTCTGGGTTATCGTGGTACAGAGTGAGCTCTACAGCCTAGATTCATCCTTCTAAGTGTGAATACACAGTTTTTCCAGCACTACTTGTTGAAGAGACTAAACCATGTACCAACAAGTTGAGTATAAAATGACTAAATCAATGAAGGGTCAGAAGTGGTAAAAGAAGATGAAAGGATGACATGCTAATTTTTTAAAAGAATTAAGCTTGAATCATGATTCATACAATTAAAGTTTGCACACACATATTTAAAACTTGACAATTGATATAAAAAATCCTTTTCATTCTGAAAATCCATCTCTATAATTGTAAAGATGGTACATTGTTTCTGTTTTGAGATACAAATTGTTACATGCTTGAGTGTTTTAAGTTAAATTGCTGAGACTTTGTGTGACGTGTGAGCACGACTAATCTTAAAGCAGTTTGGCACTGACTGCTCTGTGCAGTGGCTGGTCTCACGTTGCTGGCCAGGAACCAGGGATGGAGCCTGTGCATGACCATGGGGATCTTCCTCCACAGGAGGGGACAGCGTAGACTTGACCTTGGGGCCTTGAGCTCCTCACCAAGGGCAGTGAGACTCGAAGCCCACCCTGATGTCTGGGTTGCCCTGGTAACGAGGAGTGTTGGGAGGTTGGTGTGAGGCTCAGCATGTGGATATGCCCTTCCTGCTAGAGAAGAGTGAGCAGAACAGTGAGTCAGAACTGAAGGGGCATTGAGAATAGAGAAGGCTAAGCTGGAAGTTTGTTACCTATTTAAAAGTCAATTTTGCTGGGATTAGAGAACATAATATTTGTGCTTTTGTAGTGCAGAATATCATCTGCCCTGGTAGATACCCTGCTTGGACCTGCAGAGAAATTGGGATGGTCTAAAACATCAGGTGAACCAATGGTGTTGGCGACTCTTTTGTTTGTTAGCTAATGGACGATGACTATGAAAATCCACAAACCTATAGATTCATTTATTTCTCCCTTCAGTTCTGTCAGGGGCTCATATTTTTTGACTGTTTGGATGCATGCATATTTATGGTTTTCTCATCTTCTTGATGATTTGCTCTCTGCCATTGTGAAATGTTACTTTTTATTTCTGTTACTATTTATTTTACAACACCTACTTTGTTTGCAGTAAATATAACCACGGTAGCTTTCTTATGCTCGATGTCAACATGAGATATATTTCTTCATCCTTTTAAGTTATGCATGTCTTATTTAAAGTGGGTTTCTTATAGATAACACTTACTTGACTAGTGCTTTTTAGTCACTCTTACAATACCTGTCTTTCATTTAGAGATTTGGACCATTTATATTTAATATGGTTTTTGATATGGCTATATTTAAATCCACCATCTTTCTGTGTATTTTCTATCTAATGTACCTATTCTTTATCCCTGTTTTAGTCTTTTCCTGCTTTTTCAGCTCCCTTCTACAATTTCCTATCCTCCACTTTTCCAAATAAAACTAATAATTCCCATCCTCAAGGATATATGACCAGTTTTGCTGTAGTTTAAAATCCTCTAGGGAAACAAGGGAAAAAAGGGGCACTTAGAAATATAGTCTGTGTTGTTTAACAATAAGATTGCATTCTGAGAAAAGATTTCACCATTGTGGGAATATCACACTGTGTACTCAATGCAAACCTAGATAGTATATTCTTAAAAAGTGGCTATCTCTGTCATTGGGCAAGATGTCATTATGTGGCACCTGCCTTCATTACTGCCTTTACAGTGTTTCCCTGTCTTCTACCAAAAGTTAGATTAGAAAGAGGGTGTATTGGCATGATTAGATTTTCCTGAAGTAAACAAAAACGACAGGTATGAAGGTAGTTTTCTATGATCTTACCGATTCTACGCTATTGTCAAGAGTGCAGTGCTCCCTTAGGCCATGCCGTGGAATAACTAGTGCTATCCCCCAAATTTTACAGTCGAACCTTAAGCCCAAGGTGATGGTTTCTGTAGGGGTCCTTTGGGGACATCATTAGGTGTGATGAGGTTCTGAGGTGGGCCCTGATGATGGAATCAGTGCCTTTATGAGGATAGGGAGAAGACAGCCTCTCTGTGGTGTGAGGACATAGCAAAAGGGTGGCATCCAAAGTCCACGAAGAGGCCTCACCAGGCACAGAACAGGCCAGCACCATGATCTTGGGCTGGCCTATCTCCAGACCTGTGGTAAATGCATGCGTGTTGTTGAAATCACACAGCCGACTGCAACCTGGACTAAATAAGACAAGGTTTTCCATGAATTCACAGCTGAAAATCCTGTAAAAACTATTGAGGTCATGGACGTGGGACTCGTCATAGGACAATCCACATTTCTGAGTTGTGTTTCTCTTTCTTTCCTCTACATATTTCAAAATTCTAAAAATACATGTTCTTAAAAAATCAACTTTTCTATGACTTGTCTCTCCGTTTTCTTCATTTCTTGCCACTAGCATTGACTCCGATTGGCCCCTTCTGATGTGTGTCTCAGCAGCGCACTCTGTGTGATATCCAGGACAGGACGTCTAAGTTCCCATATTGGTCTCTGACGGATCAGTAACATCTTCAAATATTGGAGACAAACAGTTCCTGTTTTACTGAACATTGTCATTTGTTTTGCCAAAGGATTGCTGGGTCCTGTAAATTACCACCTCCATGATAAGCACAGGGCATTTAAAATATGCAATTTAAAATAATAGGGTGATAAATTGTTACAAAATGAATAATTACCATCATTTCTTTAGGAAAAGTGGAATAGAAACACAAAGTCAAGGATTAAGGTAATGTAACATTTATGAGATTTAAAATATTTTAAAAAATTTTTTTGGTAGTTGTAGATGGACACCATCATGCCTTTATGTATTTATTTATTTTTATGTGGTGCTAAGGCTCAAACACAGTGCCTCACACGTGCTAGGCAAGTGCTCTGCTACTGAGCTACAGCCCCAGCCCTGAGATTAAAATCTCGTTCCTATATTTTATAATGGATGACAGTAGGCTTCATATGAGATTTCTGGTCCATTAGATATACTTTAAAAATAAATTCATAATTTTATTTTTTAAAAATTAATATTTATAATACAACAGAACAATTTCTTTACAATTGTGTAGACTGCGTGAAAAAATCACAAATTTGTAGTACAACTTTACAAATCTTTTAATGGGAGCACAGCACAGATAAGTTTTAATTTGGGGATCCAATGCAGGGCCTCATGCCTGCTAGGCAAGAGCTCTACCACGGAGCCAGACTCCAGACCTGGAGCACTGAGCCATGGGGCCTACTTATCCAGTGTTTTCATCTGTGCTGCCCAATGTTCTTCAGTAGAAATTCGCTCATATGCCCTCTGCCAGCATCGATCCAAGCTCTCTGCCACTTTGCAAATCATTTTACTTTGCATTGCTGTGCCTTGCAACATACCACTTATTGACTTTGCATTGGCTACTGAGATTGAGCACTTGTTTCTGCCTATAAACATGAGATTTTCTCATTTGTGATGTCTTATACTCACCAGTTATAATTTGTATGTGTTTTAATATTTTCTGGAGAGAGTTCTCTTTTTAGTTAAAAAAGAATTATCTTAATATGTTTCTTTATCTTTTTGTCATGCAAAAGTTCTAAATGATAATTGGGGCAGATTTAGCAAACGGTTCTTTCATGACTTATATGTGTTTTTATCTTGTTTAACAAATTCTTCTCTGTTCCATGGTTATAATCTGTTTTGCTAGATTTGTTCACAAGAACTTTATTTAGGATTTCAAATGTGTGTATGTATATACAATACATGTGCAAATACTGAAAAATTATTCAGACAATGGGATAAATTATAATGAATTCAAACAAGGGAAATATTGAAGAAATATTGACATCTTCTGTGCTTTAGTTGTCTTATATGCAACTATAAAGTATTTGTCTCCCTGTGCCATCGTGAGAGCTAAACATGTTCATAAACATAATTGTTTAGATCAATGCACATACATTAAAATTACTTTCTTATTTTTGTACTATTTATTTTTTGGTTTTGATATCAAAGCTATGCTAATGTCATAAAACAGCATGAAATTTATTTTGTGTTATTTAAAAATATTCAATTATATAAGCTATTTTGTAATTAAAATGTAATTGGGACATGCGGTTTTCTCCATCAGCATTTTAAATTGTTTTATATTATTACAAATTTTTCATAAAAAGAATGATTTTGTTCAAACTCCACTGTTCTGTGTTGACTTATTTTTCCAGGTGTCCTTTTTGAAACTCCATGTGTTTTTGCCACATTGTTGCAAATCTTTGGTTAGTGTTCATTCTTCGCCTTCTTGTAGTACAGGGAATATGATGATATCCCCCTTATTTCATGTCTGTGCACCTGCAAGTGTTTCACGTTGAATGCGATGTATCTTCTTGTCTTCATTACAATCTCTTCTTTAAGTCACAAACTACTGTGCCTGAGTCTTAAGTACATGAACGAGGTCTGGGGACGTGGGTTCTTGTACAGCATTTGCCTGGTATGCATGGGGTCGTGGGTTTGACCCCCAGCACTGCAAAAAATTAAAGCAATACAATAAATATCTGAATAATTCAGTTGGTATTGGTTATTATTTTTGTTACTTTCTAATAGTATTTTATTGTCAATAGATACATGCTATTATAAAAAGTTTGATTTTTAAAGCTGTTGGAATCCTACTGCGTGCTAAATCTTAAAAGTTATGTACAATAAAAAGTGAATTGAGAAGTTTTAAATCACTGGGTTCAGATTTTTTCAATCTTTATTAGATCATGCTTGATAATTTGTTATTCAAAGCATTTTTGTTATAACTAATTTTGTTCATTTTATCAACTTTTGGAGTACTTGTCCTAAGGGGTGCGGACCAGGCCTCTGTCCCTTTGGTTGTGAGGCTGTGCTGTGTTTGGCTGGGTCGTGGGGCGTTCCTGGTCTGGAGTCCTTGCTCACGTGTGAACATGCTCTCACAGGCTCTTGATGTGTCGCTTCCTTTTTCATTCAGAAGCACTCAGTTTGGTGGATATTGCTATCCCATCTTCTTCTGTTCATTAGCATCTTCTTTGTTTACTCCTTTGACTTTCACTATTTCTACAAATTCATAGGTCTCGAGGGTCTCTTTTAATAAGAATACTGATGAATTTTTTCTTTCTGATAATCTGTATTTTTGAATAAGAATGCTTGTTAATTATGTATTACTTTTAATTTCTAACATAATTGGATTTTTTCTGTCACCTTACGTAAGAATTTTAATTTACCATGTATTCTCTTTTCTTCTATTTTATCTAATTGTTTTCATTGCATTAAATTAGGTTTATTTGTTCATTTCCCCCTTATTGTCATTTTGTAAATTTTGTTTCTCATTAATAGAAAGAAATAAACTTGCTTACTTAATATATAAAATCATTCACTAGCTTTATGTGGTGTTCATCATTAACTTCATCATCTTCTTTGCCAATAAAATTTTAATAGTTATCTCTGACAATTTCCTCTTCAATGTTTTTTGTGCAGTAGATAGATTCCATAATATTTTTAACTAATTAATGACTTATTTTATAGTAACTATTTTTCAAATTTATCTGTGTTTACCAATATTTTTACTTAACACTTTTCTTATCATATTCCTTGTTTGGGTTGGAGTTTTTACCGCAGAATGCTATCTCACTCCTGTAAAGATAAGTGCTCTTACAATGAGCTACACCTCTGTGTTGAAATTTTAAAAATTAAAGTGTGACCTTTCCCACTCTTTTAGCTATGGTGAGAGACTGGAAGTATTCTCAGTCTTCATTTTCCTCTGTAATTCTCTTTATCATGTTTCACTTTTTGATGATAGTTTATGCTATCTAAAAATAAAGGATTAAAAATTTGGTGATTTGATAAAAAACAAAGATGAACCAAATCTGACTTTTGAAAAAGATTTTAATACACCTTAATCTAGAAACTGGAACATTAAAACAGATAATCCCAAGGGCACCAGGCCCCAACAATGTTGCTGATGAGATTTTTAAAAAGCTTCAAGTAAGAGGTGTTGCATGATTCTTCAGAGAGGCACACATTTTGATCAATTGCTGTTCTAATCAAAGATGTATGTATGAATAAAATTATACCATATTCTTATAAAAGATCTCTTTTTAATTTTTTTCTCATTTAAAAATGTTTATTATTTCTGGTTTTGTTTTGTTTTCACAATATCACTACATCTCCCAATATCTATCATATACTCCATCTATTTATTTTTGGGGGTGCCCTCTGAGCAATTCTGTTCTCTATCTTCCAAGTTAGTAATTTTCTCTTATTCATTTTTTGACTATTTTATTCCTTGATCAGATTTAAAAATTCTCTATTTACCATCTTGCCTGATATATGTTATGGTTATTATTACCTTTCATTCTCTAGGTGATGTCAATTCATATTTAGTCATATATAAGCCTTTTCTTGTGCTCATTATTTCTACCTAGTCCTCTGTTCTCTATCATGAAGAATGTTTCTTTTATCCAGAAAAAATTACCTTAAGTATACGTATTTCTACTGGATCTAATGGTGCTAAGTTCTCTATTTCAGTTGCCTGTAAGTTTATTTTAAATCTCTGAAGGTCACTTGGTGGGTACAGACTCCTAACTTTTCCATTGTTTACTTTTGGCACACCCAACCATACAGCTCCATAGTCTTTGATCTTCCATCATTTCTGTTGGGCAGTCAGCTGTCAGTTTCACCTGTTACTGCTGTAGCAACAATAAACAACAGCAAGCTATTTCTCTTTCAGTGCAGTTTTATAGCAGTGGTCCTATGATATTCCTAAGTGTGTTTTTCATGACATTTATCCTGCTTTTGGTCTTTACAATTTTTCAACCTGTGAGCCATGTTTTTAAAAAGTTCAAAAAAAATTTCAGCCTTCATCTCTGCAAATGCTTGTTCTATCCTGCTATTTTTCTGCTTGTGTTCTCAGCCTCCCCATTACATAAATGTTTGTTCTTGTCACTGTTTCATATGTAGTATTTTGTTTGGTCCCATCCAAACATCCTGTGTAGCTTTTCTCTTCTTTTTCTGTATTTAGTTCATATGCTCCCATTTTAACTCTTCTCTGTCTTGTTTATTTGGTTATTAAGCCCAAAAATTAAGTACTTTCTGACATTTCACTTTTATTTATTGGATTTTCAGTTATTTTCATTATTTTTTTTAGATTCTGTCCTCTACTGAAATTTTTAATTTGTTAATTTAATCTTTCAAAAATTTCTCAAATATAGTACTTATAGTTATTTTAGCCTTTGACAACTTTAAGATCTCAAGCGATCATGAGTCTATTGTAAGTTTTTACTCTTGATTGTTTCTCATAATTTTGTTTCTTTAGAGTTTGGTAATCTTTAGTAAATAGTAGCAATTTTGAGTAAAACAATTTGGAGGTTCTGAATGATGATTTTTTCTTCAGAAGAGTACTTGCCCGTACTTTGATAGCAAACCAATTAGGGACAGACACCTTTTATTCATTCAGGAACTAACTTAATTCAAATCTAGATTGTTTATTACATTTCTACTATCAATGATTATATTCTTCATTTGTAGAAATGTATTTTTTTGTTTATTTTTCAAAATCATTTCATTTTTTCTTATACCTAAAGTAATTTGTATTTTTTATATTATGTCTCTATTTCTGTTAAATTCTTTATTGCCAATTCCAATTACTTTTGCAACGATATCTTACAACATTCAGCCATTCCTTTCTGTTTTGTATTTGTGTTGTGCATTTATTTTCATCTCTACTGGTGACACCTTTTCTTCTTTGTTAACTTCAGATATCTTAGATTATGTAAATATGCTTATGGGCACTGTGTGTTCATCTGGGGCTCCAAGAGTTTTGGATGTGTGGAGACATGTTTTTACTTTTGTCAGTTTGGGAATCTTACATAGTAAGTGTAGTTTGAATTCTAGCCATGTCCCCAACCACTCATCATGTCAACCTGGGACTTCTTCTCTGGAAGGTGAGAAAGTTCTAAGTAATGCCCTGGGCAGATGACAAACTGCTTTGCTGGTTTCTGAGAGTGAATTGGAAGTGTTATGACACCCCATCCCGACCATGTAACAAATGGCCCTTTCAAAGTCCTGGTTTCATACCAAGTTCTCTGGGACACTTCCTGCCCTGCATGGCTTTCTTTCCTATGCTAAGGGCATACTGAGGCCCAGCACTTGGATCTAGAATGAGCTACATCTGAGTTCAATGACATCTCGATCAGTTTCATATAAGCTGCCAGACTCACATTCTCACTCTGAGGTCCAGTTTTGTTCTTGGCGTCTGGGGATTTGTTTCTCCTCTTTTGAGGTGTGCCATGCATTTTATCTCCTACTGTCTTGACATGGACCTACCCAACAATCCTCTGTCCACCAATCTCTAACTATGAGTTAAAATTTGTCCATGCTTCTAGTTTGGAATGAGAAGCCAAATTCAGTTTAGACTCCTCCTTGGTCAGAAGTCCCCAATCTACTGCTTGTGGCATAACCTTTGTGTCTTAGTCCTTCCAGAATTAACCTACGTTCTTGAAATCCAGGCTCTTAAAATCATGTTTTGACTTTCAGGACATTTTTCTGCAACATGACTCAGAAGTCTTGAAATAAAAACAGTGGAAATGTTGGTTATTCTCTGGGTCATCTGTGGCAATGCTTCCTGGAGATGTGGAAAAGGATAATGTAATACTGGGGATGGGGCATTTGGGACAATGCACAATGGTTTGCGGCAGTTGTGATTCCTAGTTGGACATGTGTGTGTGAAGGGTGATTGATGCTTCAGTTGATGATCCTACTATTTCTGTGTATTTGTTGTTGGTCACCATCTGATCAACAACAGTCCACATATTTATTGGCACTGGTCAAAGTCACACTTTAAAAGGCACTAACTGAAAATATCCATTAACTGTTATTCAATGATTCAGTCTCATTTTTGTTAAACTCTTAAAAGTATGCTAGTGCACTGAAATTAGAACAATTAACATTGAGTGCACCCGATTATTTTTTAGAATTATTCAATTGATGGTGATATGTTGATTCCCTTTCAAGAAAACAGTGACCACCTACCAAAAACACAATAGATCCTTCTGTAGGAAGGGAGGTGAGGAAAGCTATACCTGATTGGTATTATTAACAACATTATCCAGAATTTCCGAGATACATAATGTCAGTACCCAAGTTCATATGTACAGCTCAAGTGCCCTTTTCTGTACCCTCATGCCTGAATCACACGTGGCAGAGGCACAGTAAGCCAAACCGTCCTGGTAGCACGTGCCCTCTGCACTTGGATATGTGGACCTCACCCCTCTGAAGTGAAAGGGATTCCATTAGATTAGAACTAAAATACGGTCTATGTTTACTGTGAAAAAACCACGGTGACATGGAAGCTGTGTGATGGGGACCCACAGACACGATAGTAACACCTCCTTTAAACTCACAGTGGCTGAGCTATGGAACCAGCCCAGGTGTCCTTCAACAGATGAATGGATAAAGAAAATGTGGCTTGTGGAACATTACTTCACTTTATACAAGAATGAGATTATGGCATTTGCTGGTTAATGGATGGAGCTGGAGAATATCATGCTAAGAGAAAAAAGCCAGTCCCCAAATACCAAAGTTTGAATTTTTTCAGTGATACGTGGATGTTAATTCACAATAAAGGGGATGTGCTAGGGAAGAATAGAATTACTTTATATTAGGTAGAAAGGAGTAAAGGGGGGGAAGGGGTACAGGGATAGGAAGGAGAGTAGTGTGAAAAGATATTATTACCTCATGTACATGTATGACTGCATGACTGAGGTGATCCTACAGCAAGTACCATCAGAAAAATGAGAAATTATACTCCATTTATGTATGATTTATCAAAATGCATAAATGCATCCTACTGTCATGTACAACTATTAGAACAACTAAAATTATTAAAAATATAATAACTGCACATGCAGACTGCACACATTAAGCACATGTATTTCAGGAGGGTGCTCGGATTATAGGCTGCATTTTGATTGGCTTTTCCCACTTAGTAACTGGCTGAGAACTTGAACAACTCCCCCTTCTCCCTCTGAGATGGTAATCGAGTAAAGTCCAAAGTTTTATTGGAGGCAAAGACTTATGAGCCCTATTTAGGGAAATATGTTTTGATTGAAGGATGAATGACTTGCAATGTTCTTCATATTAATTTGAAAGTAAATTAAATGAAACTTCAATATGAATAAAATTGATTTTCTTTGCTGACTTTTTATTGGCAGCAAGTTTTCTAAATTTAAACTTGGTAAGGCTTGTATAAAATTCATTTCATGCCTTAAAAAATAGTTTCATTTATGAAACCCAGAAATTCTTAGGAAATGAAACCCCAAACTTTACCTGTACTTGGAATTGCTTAACAATGGGGTCAAGGTCATTATGGCCAAACTCTCAAGAAGGCAGAAGTTGGTACCAGACTCAGAGCATATCATGGGGGAAGGAGAAAGCCAGATCACTCTAGGATGCAGAGGTTATGAAATAGTCCTTCTGGACAGTGTGAGTCCAAAAGGAGCAGCACCGTGGTTACAAATCTGGGGGAAGACCCTCTAGGTCCAGGGAGCTGTGTGGGGAACCGGGGTGGGGTGGGTCTCCGTGCAGGAAATCTGAGTTCAGCTCATGCAGTGTTAGCGGCGCACAGGCACTGGCTGGAGAGAAGGAGGCACGGGCGACTCCAGACAAAGGACTGGTACCAAGGCTCCAGAGGAGGGGTCAGAGTGCTGGGTGTGAAGCAGCAGAGGGCAGCATCTGGACACCTGCGCTGGTGAAGTGCTCTCTACAAGGAGAATTCCTCGGGCAAGTATCAGTCTTCATTCTAAAGATGAGGCAACGGGTTCTGCAAAGCTGCTTGGTCAGGGAGCAAGCATGACTCAGACTGGCAGCCTCCAACTGCTGAGCCGGTTCCACCACAACGCACACTGCCTGGGAGATGGGCTCTTCTTTGGATCTGCTGGTCTGTGTCAGGAGAGGGAATTAAGCAGGAGGGGCAGGGGAAGCCCACCACTAGCATCCCAGCAGGGAGGGACGGGGGCAGAGTGGATCCCAGGGTCCCTGGCACCTCCCTGTGAGGTACATGGAGGTGGCCAGAGCAGCCGAGTCCTGTGGGCCATCAGCAGGGGGTCACGGGCTCCCAGCGCGGATCTCGCTTTGCCCATCCGAAACACAGCAGCCCCTCACAGCTCTGCACATGTGATAAGAGCAGTGGCGTCGTGAGGGCCACAGTGGGAGGCAGTTACTGGACGGGAAGAACTGTAGTTCCAGAGCGAGGCTGTTTTGGGAGCATGAAGCTACTTGACCCTTGCTCCTCACCTTTCAGGCCGGCCCCATCCTCCAGGGGCTCCCAGTTGCCTGTGCTGCTGGTGCAGGGCCAGGGTCCTCGTCACGTCCCCGCGCTCCCAGCACTTGGCACTCTGTGGGCACCGCATGAACATGTGGTATTGGAGGGTGCCCAGGCCTTCTTGAAGGAGGTCACATTGTGTCTGGGTGCATTCTGAAATAATGCAGCCAATCGTGCAATTACTTCAAAATAGTTTCAAGCTGTTTGAAAAGCTAGAAAAAGTTCTGCAGAACTTTTCTGGTAGAAATAGTTACTGCCTGCCGGTGCCTCCCCTCTCCCAGCTTCTCTGCCTCCTGCGTCTTCATCTGCATGGACCTCCAGGGGCTCAGCAGAGGTACATACTGGCTCAAGGTCACGTGAGCAGTATGAAGGTGAAGGGTCTCTACTAATGAAAATGAACCCCTTTTAAGAGAAACTTAAGGTAGACAAGTAAGCGACAATCACTAGCAGAGCTGTAGACTAGAAACTGCTTGGTGAGGCCCCGCACCACCATAACCGAGCACAGGGCACAGTGAGCCTCGTTGGATTGGTGGGAAGTCCACCTCCACAGAGTCACCAGTGGATTTTTGCCAGTTGCCTAAGAGGGGCTTCCTGGTGGAGCAAGCCCACTCTCAGTGCTGAGGGCTTCACTTCATTCAGGCCAGGGAGACTGGGTGTCCCTCATGGGAAATAGGAACGGAGGTGGAGGGGCGGGGGCGGGCTCACGCTCCAAGGACAGATCAGTTGAACCAAAAAAGTGGGGCTTGAGGAGCAAAGGAGGGAGAAGAGGGGAAGGAGATCCTGTCCTGCATGGGGGGAAGGGAGTGAAATAGTTTAAGGAAATGTGCTACTTTTGAACGTTTTCTGTCTTCTGACTGCTTTTCCCTGAAATGCCTAAACGTCCTGTGTGACAGACGCACAGCCTCTGCACCTGGCAGAGTCCCTGTTGGGAAGGTGCTTCTGCTTTGGGAGAGCCCAGTGGAGCGGGTCACCCCAGACCAGCAACCGCCTCGCTCATGGGCACACTTCTGGCACGTTGAGCGGATGGTCCTGATTCTGCGTTTGAGGAAACACAGCCCAGAGACCAATCAGAGACCATGTTCTCAACCAGGGCTACATCAGATCCCAGCCAGGTGTGGAGGCTTCTGTCAAGGCCACCAGGTCAGCCTGGCGCAAACAGCCCTCTCTTAGGAGGCTGGCCTTTCTGCCTGCCCTCCGCACGCACCTGTCCCTAGCTTCTGCTGGAATTTGCAGGCTGCAGACCCCATTACCCTTCGGGCAACGTTGACTGGGTTTCCCAATAACCCTGTGTGATCACCTGGTAACCACGCAGCTGCCAAAGAAAGGAGCGGTGGTGCTGGGCTTTAATCAGAAGCGCCTGTACTGCCACCTGCCCCTGCTGCAGTGGACAGGTCGGGCAGTCACACCTGGTGCTGGGCAGACTCTCCTTCCTCTGCTGGCAAGCCACTGCGGCCCACACGTCGGGGGTGTCAGCTTTTAATTGTAACTGTCTTGCAGAGCGGTGTTGTTTTAATATCCTGTATAGATTTTTATGTAATACACTTACTCGCAGGCAGCCCGAAGCAAGAATCAATTCTGGGAAGGGCTCTTCTTTTGTTAAAAGCCAATCTTGTTTTAATGATGCATGAAGAAATATTCGAGCATTGACATTTTTCTGTCAGGTTTCTTTTGAAAAATCAATTAAGATAATACTGCTTTGACCTAGTTATCTGGTTAATGCTTATTAGGAATGTAATATGATTTACTGTCAGCATAATAATTTTTGTATCTTATCCCATTAGCTCGTGCATATTTCAAAGTGTATTACACAATGGTCACTTCTTAAAATGTAATGTAGCAGAATACATTAATTAGATTGACTAGGATCATTAGACAGAAACTATCTCATTGGTTCCTTGTATCAAATTTGTATACAAGTTCTAAGGAGATATTGCATTGTTTACATGCCTAAAAACCTGCATCTTAACTAGAGAGTGGACTTAGACGGTTCCTTATGCCCAACTATTCTTCTAGAAATTACAAGTAACGGATATTCGGGGTTAAAATGGATGGGTTTGGGATTGGTCATTATGCCTGAAATTTAAGCAAAATAAGTTGCCAACAAATTAGGGACCGTGCTCCCAGATTCAGCCCTGTCCCCTGCTGGCTGTGAATATCTAGACAGCATCAAGCATGCTGGGGAGTTTGAAAAAATATGCAAAACCACACATTGTTTTAAAGCAGCCCTCCCCTGCCTTTCTTTGTCGCCTTTGTGTTAACAACTGTCAATGGCGCTGTCTGGGCGGGACTGCTCCTGAGGCCCTTCCAGGGGAATTATTGATTTCTGCCCATTCGGGATTCGTCGGTAACTAGAGGCGCCGCTGGCTTAACCGTGTTAAGTGGAGCCCAAATTAAATCTCTCACAGCTTTCATGTTGGAAGAGAGCTGCCCTGAAAGTCAGGCTCTCTCTTGGTTAAGACTTCTCACCATCATTGTGGAAATCTACCCAAAATGTTACAGGTGGCAAAGAGAGTGGTGTTCTTCTGAGAGGACCCGGAATGCACCACAGGCTTCCATGTGGGGGCTCCCAGGGGCATCCTCCAACTGAAACCTTCCTTTCCGGGGAAGATGTGCGCGATCCCGAGGAGCAATGGCGTTTCGCTCCATCTGCGCCTGTGCCGAGTGGTCCCTGGGCACTTGGGGTGCTCTCACCAACCTTCTGTTCCCACCTTGCCCGTCTGTGCTAACAGACCACCCAATAATAAGTGTCCAACACACTCAAATCATCCCAGCCTGTCCATCACAGTATAGAGCATTAAAATAAGCCAGTAGGACGCGTAAAAATCAGAGTGACAATCAATAGGGTGGCGGGGTTTCTAAAGAACGTCCTACGTGAACTGTATCTTTCAAGTTTCCAAATTCTCTTTCCTACATAACCTTTTCCCTGAATCATGGGGGCCCTGAGATGCCATTTTGAGTCATATGTCTGCCATATGTCATTTCAAATTTAACAGGAAAATGTTTGCACATAACAAAAGTGACCTTGTTCTCCAGACCAGCATGATGAATATATGTGGGTAGCTTAGTAGAGCTGTTCCTTCCCAGCCTGGCAACGTTTTAATTAATTAAAGCAGAAAAATCAATGAGCATGGATTCTGTTTCCTGGAGGAGATTTTATATTTTCTACTTTTGGATTTTAAAATCCGAAGCTTTTAAAAAAATTTATTTTTTGTTACTCATAATTAATGTCACTCTCTCCCTCTTTCTCCCTGGTTTCCCCCGTCTCTCCGTCTCTCCCTCTGTCTCTCTCCATCTTAAAGTGCATTTCTCCAGGGGCGTTTAGGATCCGAGGGTTGTCGATTGTTCTGGATGCAGAAGGAGCCCCAGTCCTGTAGGTCTGATTTGAATAAAGCGAGGGGCGTTTTGACTAATGTGATGGCATCCGAGAGGCTTGTGCGATGAAACCGCAGGCGCAGCGTGCAGGTGCGGCGGAGCAAATGAAATGCGCACAAAGGACAGTGGAAGAAAACCCGGACCTGGGAACAGACGCACCGATCGCGATCGCGGAGATTCATTGTCAATAAAGCCAGGCCCGCAGAGCCGGGAGACGCTGGGCGCGCCCATTTGCATGCTGCCTCTGGGCCGCTCAGCACTGGGCACGTCACTTTTAAGCACCCAATTAATTGACTTGACAGGAGGTGAGCTCCTTCTTTTGGGGAGGTACTACCGTGGGTCGTGGTTTTAATTACAAGAAGTATTAATTGTGGACTTAAATTGGAAACCTAAAATTATTGTTTAATGATCATTGATCAAACATATATTGCAAATAAAGAAAATCAGCGTGGTAGGCGCAAGCATTGCGATTTGGATTTTACATTGTTATCTCCTGCCTAACTAGGCACTTCTCCTGGTATCTGAACTCTTTTGCCTTTTAACTGTGCCTGCAGTTGCTATAGTGATGGCATAATTTTGTAATGGTCTAAAAATGACACTGGCATAGATACTGACAGATAGGAATTAATTCACTAACAAGTAATTATGTAGCGAAATGTTGACTGCCATGCACAGGGTGTGCGGTGACACATTTTCTGTTTTTCAGGGATGGCAGTAACATTAGCGTTGGTCATTAGTGGTAGACATCTCAGTACAGTGTTGGATACAGACTTATATGCAGACCTATTTAGTTACCTGTGTGACAGCCTTGTTCAGGACACCAGAAACAGCTGTCCTAGCCTGTATGAGCCAAAATAATTAGGCCTGTCATCTCCTCGCTCTGATCCCCCTCAGCCTGCTCCACAAAATGCAAATATTTTGCTTTCATTGTCACATTCACCTTGACATGGATATTGCTTTGGCGCATAACTGGATGAGATGACTCGGAATTTGCATTGTTCATTCTAATAAATTTGCTTCCCCTCCATTGCATGGCAGGACCCATCAGATAAAGTCTCCCGGAGTGTCATCAATCACCAACCTTGACAGACGGCTTTTGCCTTCATTTGTTACATACGAGAACATGCTTAATTATTTGTCCTGTAATTAGTTGGGAAAATGTCAGGAAATGTCAGCTCTCTGTTCGCTGTGGAAGGACTCGGCTTGAAAGCCAGTGTGACTGAAGTGTCATTAATGCAGCCTAACTAGACGAGGACCAGCTGGGGAGAAGCCGAAGCCCCTAAAAGTAATCATGGCGAGCTGCGGAAAACGGGGGATCAGCACCCACAGCAAGATGCGCATCCTGTTAGCAAACGGTGTTTTCATCTGCTCGTCTTCACAATAAGCTACGGGAGAACAAACCCAAGAACAAGCATATTGGATTGATATAATTTCTGTACATTCTCCTCGGCATTTCCTAAGCCAATCATGCTTAATGTTTTACTATAGGGGCACCTAATATTTAATTTGCAGATTTAAAGCTCATCTTAGCATTCGATACGCACAGTACAAAACTCGGTGAATATGCAGAGGTGAGCAGCTCGGCATTCATCTAATGATGCGACGAATTGAATATGCAAAATCGGAATTGTCATCCTGCTTTCAGAACTCCGCTAATAAGAGCAAATCACCATTCATCATCACCTGGCAACAAAACCGGCAAACAAACAATATATGTAAAAAGATGCAGTGAGGTGGGAAGCTCGCAGCCATCCTCAGACCCCAAGCAAGTTCACTGGGTGGCTGCCTTGCCCACACCCACAATGCTAACCTCAGCAGTGGGCTTCACGATAGTTACTAGCCAACAAGGAGAGAGACAGTTCCTGGGAAGAAAGGACGATTTTCTCACATGACAGGCAACTCCATTTTGAAATGGATTCGTCCGGGCTTTTAATTGTTGCACCGCCTGTGCTAACTTGTGTGCACACAGTGCATCTTGCAAATGGTGTGGCCTCACCGCGGCGTGCGGGATGCTTCGCTTGCTAAGGACACGCCATTCGTGCAGTCCACTTGCACTGGCTACTCCCCACGTTGTCCAGATAACATGTTCATGAGAGAGCTTTCTTTACTTAATGACTTACATCATTTTGTGTCTTGAGAACAAGTAAATTATTGTTGGGCCTCTTAAAGAGTAATTAAGATGACATTCTGCAGTTTAATAATTCACATCTTGTCACCAGTATAACTGAGCTGATTATTAAATGGTTAAAATTTTATTCTGGAGAAACGTCGCTGCAGTTCCGAGCAGACGGATCACATGAAGGCGAAGGCTGCCCAACTCTCAGCGCCTTCGGGATGAACGGGAAGTTTGATTTGTCTGCAGGACTGGAGAACTGAGTTTACGCTGTCCCTCCTGGTAATCAGACTTAAAAAAATCAGCTGCTATTTTATCTTTCAAAATGCAGCAATGAATGGAACAAGCAGCTGGATACTCTGGCACTCATTGACACTTAGTGACCATTTTTTCTGATACTCGGAGTTTTGAGAAAGAAAAATGATACCACAATTATTTTGATGAGACCGTCTTTGAAAGCTTGTTGTAATTTAATCTGTGTCCTTAGAGTCCACCCACACAGTGTACCATTATTAATTTTCCTAGGGATGAGCCCTTCACATCCACAGCATGGGACACTTCCATTCTCTCCCCCTAAGAAGGGTCTCTGCTGTGCTTTCAAAGGCTCAGTATCCTGGGCAGATTTAGAAAATTCTATCAATTAACTACACAGAAGAACAACATTTTCCTCCTAACACCCTGTGATTGTCTTTCAATTCTTCACCGGCTGAACCATCTTAATGAATGCCAAAGGGATAGTTAAAAAACCTTTTTGTCAATTAAGCCTTTCGGCATTCGTGAGTGGTAGAATAGAGATAGGGCGAGCATAGAGGCGAGCGTAGAGGTGAGCTGGAAATCGTCTTCTTAGACAGTAGTTGGAATGGGATCGAGGGCACCTCGCCTCATTAATACCCAAGACAAGGCGAGAAGTGAGAGGGGCTTTTGCACTTCCAGGTGTCTCCCGGGCCTCCATGCACCAGAACAGCCAGTCCTCTCTGAGGACGGTTTCCAAGAGCAGAGCACCCACTGGCCCTGGCAGGAAACAAAGTTCCTTCAACTCCCTGCAGGCTTCAGTGTCCTTCCACTCAGCTCTGCCAGCAGCAAGCGCCTAATAACAAGCCAGGGAGCGCTCTGGCCATTGAGATGAAGCCTGGGCACTGATCCCCACCTCGATGTGTTCATATGCACCTGCAAAGCCCTCCTAGACAGTCTTGATAGTTGCGTCAAGTAAAAAGGCCTGTGTGGTTTATTCATAGAAAGCTCGGAGGATGCATATCTTTTAACACTCCTAGGAGCCGTGAGGGTAAGCACACATCCTTCATGCCTGGGTCTGCCTGTACCGGGGACCAGGCAGGGGCTGGAAGAACGCTCCCCTGTGCCAGCTCCAGGGAGGCCGCCCAGCCCCTGCGTGTCAGGCGGGCTCAGGGTGTGCACCCACAGGCTGGGGGAGAGGCCCACAGTTGGAGCCAGAGGCTGCCCAGAGGCCCCTGGCCGACTCCCCCAGCTGCTGCCTGTTACGCGGAAGCAGCTGTTCCAAGCAGTCCCAAGAAGACGAATGTCTTTTCAGGGGGTTTTGGTAAAATAAATGGCCACCATTTGGATAAGGCACATTTTATTAGTGACAAAAATCCATGGGGTGAATTCCTTTTCCATTTTATGAAACGAAATGTAGCAACTCAGGGTGTCACCTGCAGAGTTTGCGAAGGAGATCCCCGCCCCGAGCGTGTGGCCACGTGTACCTTCCCTTCTGGGTCCTCCTCCGCCACCAGTGTCTCTGGGTGGGGGAGGGACGCTTTCGTGTCTGGAGGGGTCGGCGGGCCTCTTCTGTTTGTGGCGAAAAAAGAACGAGGCCAGCAAATTGGTTAAGAACATTTACTGCTTCCGAGGCAGAAAAAAGAGCTTTCTCTTGAGTAAAGGCATTTGCAGGCGCGCGGAGCCCGCAGGATTCCTGCGAGGAGGCGGTGTAGAACCCCGAGGCCGGAGCAGGGAGCCCCGAAGCCTCCTCTCCAGGTCTGCGGGTTCCGGGCATGGTGCATATTTTATGAAATGATTAATGCCGGGAAGGAGCTCGAATTTTTGCATTAACATATTTAAGCATACATAATAAATTGGGAATTCTTACAAATAGATAAGACGGGTTTAATGGCATTATGGACAAATAACAATACAATAAGCTTGAAACAATACATTTAAGAGGAAGAAAAACAAAAACGTAAGGTCAGACAATATCTCTCACAACATTTGGAGAAGGCTGCCAATTGTTTGGGTAACGGCACAATGGCAAAGCCTCTTAGAACGTTGTTAAGTCTTTATTCAGTAATACATTATCATGCATATTTCATAGCAGGGATTACTAAGACAGAATTGTGTGTCATTTTTGTTGTATGTCTTTATAATTACACCTTGAAGCCACAACTAGGGTTTTTTTTAAACTACATATTCATGAAAAGCGGACTTGTAATTTGATAAAGGGGAGCTTGTGTTCCGTCTCCATTCAAACAGCATCATGAAGCAGAATTAGAGGAGGCATCTGTGTTCCCCGCATTAATCTCCTCCAGCACATTCCAGCTGCTATGATGTGCAGGAGGGAGATAAGTCCTGAACAGGCTGGAGCTGAGCGGGCCAGACAACTCTATTATTGGCTTCATAATTGCTTAATTAAACTTTTGTCACTAATCATTATGAGGGCAATAGAGCTGTTATACTGGCTCCTGTTAAGCAAAAATCAATAAACTGCTGGAGTTAATTTCGCCGTATTTTTTGTCCTGCAAATGAAATTCATTGCTGCCGGTTAGTGATCTGTGTGGCTGCCGCCCGGCTGATATGAACAACCATCACCATTTGAATTGAGGGTATTCAGTAGCACATGAATATGAACAAATGGCAAACATAAATCTCCTGCATGAAGTACACCTCCTATCCCTTTATTATGGAACAATTGACCCATCTAAAATGAATTCTAATGCCAGGAAAGCGTTTAGATTTAAATTACACCATGGTCCTCTGGATCTGAAAGATGGCGGCATAAAAAAGATTAATATGCTAATTATTTTTCTCCTTATTTTTTTCCTTCGACATCCATGGTGGGGTATTGTGAAGCGTGTAAATAAGATGACTGTTTTGTCAAGAAATGGCTCTGAGGCACAGTATATTCCATTGCAATTTAATTTGTTTATTCAAAACCTCACTCCAGATTTTAACTGTGTCTGCAATAACACTTTATTTTTCACATAATGTTTTCCTTTCACAAAGAATTCCTGGAATAAGTAAAGCATGTTTTTGTTTATTGAAATAGATTTAATGGTATTATGAGTGATGATATACTTAACCAAGGCTGTATTTATAAATCCCTGTCAAACTTTTATTGTCTTCCCTCTTCTCGAACGCGCAGGACTGGTCTTGGAGTGTGCAGTCTCTCCTTGGTCTTCCGTCCGGGCAGGAAATGGAGACGTGCCCGGGAAGTCTTGTAATTTATGCCCCGTCCATCGCTGTTGCCTGGGAGCACCTGTCCCACCCCCTGACATTCCTAAAATGAAAAAGCAAAAAACAAAAGAAAATGAACGGGAGTCCAGCATCACTGGGTGCCCAGCCTGATGCACGGCAGCACTGACTGTCCCGAGTTCTGAAGGGCCAAAGCCCACCGAGGGGTTACTTGGTGTCTTCTCAGAAACGGCTTCCACAGTGCCAGTGACGACTCTCCGGGAGGCAGACTGGGCGCGGGCAGGGGAGGCTGCCGAGGGCTGGTTCAGGCCCCTGTGTCCTACCCTGGCACCTGTGGGCTCAGGTCGCGCCCACCTGCAGGTGGGAGAGCTTGTGCTGGACCGTCCTGGGTGTGTGGGTGATGGGGGATCCTAGAGAAGGGCCCCTGCAGCGGGGGGCAGGCACTGAGGGCGCCACGTTGCTGAGAGCGGAAGGTGAAGGCAGACTGCAGAAGGAGAACCACTCATTCTTTGAAGGTGAAGAGGAGAGAGAAACTACTCTGAATGATTTATGGTTGTGGGCATATAAAGGAAAGGGAAATTTGTAAAACAATAAAAAAACTAAGAACAGAGTAAAATCCCATCAAGTATTTCTGTAACTTTAGACAATTCTCAAAAATTGTCGCACCATAGATTTGTTACTGATTACTTGACTTTTCTTTGGGGAAAAGGACATAGAAAGGCTCATGGCTCCTCTGTGGACAACATGATTCGGGTTTGTTATTTGATACAAGCTCCTGCAGTTACCTCCAGCTCACAGAAGGGGGATCGCTTTCACACATCTCTCAAATTTTCTGCCACCGGCCATGCAAACAGCTTGAGCATAGTAGGTGCTCAATTAATGCTGTGCAATGAACAGAGGGATAATGTGCAGCATGGGGCTTGCATTTCTAGAGGGTGTGGGTAACAAGTCACCCATGCTCCCAAATCCATGCTGAGGTTTGTTTTGCTAAGCTCAAATGATAAATCCTGTTTTCTCTAGATCAGTGTGGCTAAAAGGTTGGTGCTGCGGAACCAGCACAGAAGGGGGAGACATACCATTCTCAAAAATACCGCTGCTTGCTTTCTTCCTTAACTTGCTCTGAATTTGTTTCTTTATTTGCCTGAATGACTTTAAATTATTCTCTTCCTTCTCTGTCCTCCAAAACCAAGGTTTTATGTGGGGAGAGAAACATTGCACCTGCCACTATGCAAATCAGCTGCTGGGAGCATCTCAGGACTGGAAGGAACGCAGGGCTGATAAATCCTCCTCCAACAAGAAAAGCATCTGACACCATGAAACTCGGTCCTGCAGGACACTTATTCTCCAGTCCCCTAACAAGTTCCATCGAACGACAGAGCAGACTCCTAGGAAATACTATTTGAAATCACATGTAGATTAAAAGAGGCACAGCCGTGCATATGGGGATCTTAATTTTCATTATTGCATTCATTATATGATTTAAATGAGATTACAGCATAGCATACACCACACCTTGTGATTAAGTAACACTATTTAAGTGTCCTGTAAATCTTTTAGGTTATTCCTTTCTTAAAATTGCAACTTAGCCATTTCAGCATGCATTATGCATTGAGTTTTAAAGCTATGAGAAGCTTGTAGAAACATTTGATTTCCTCCAAGAACCCTAGAAATAAAGAAACCTTTCGGCTGGGTTGGAAATGCTGTGCAGGGCCAGGCTGAGGAAGCCGCTGCTGGCCTGCACGTGAGGCAGAGGCAGCTCCTGTCCGGGAATGGATCCTGCCGACCGGGCAGGGCCCAGAGGAGACGCTTGCAGGCGTGTGGGAAAGCACCTTTCCTTTCTGCTTGAGAAGCGGCCTCGTCCAAGCCACCCTGAATGGCAGGTGGGCTGTGTGCTTCCTAGGAATGAGCAGCAGTTGAGTTCTTATTTCTGTAAAATTTCAATATTTGAAGATATTTAATGACACCCCAGTCCAGGTACATGTTTAATTTTTTAAAATGTATGTACTTTTTTTAAAGCAGCCCAGCCTTAGACAAAGTGCAAAATGAATTTCAGTTTATCCTAACAGTTGTGCATGTGTGTGTGTGTGTGTGTGTGTGTTGTTGGTGGTGGTGGTGACTAAACCCAGAGGCACTTGCCACTGAGTTCCATCCCCAGACCATTTTTCTTTTAATTTTGAGACAGGGCCTTGCTAAGTTGTGGAGGCTGGCCTGAAACTTGTGATCCTCCTGCCTTGGTCTCCTGAGGAGCTGGATTACAGAAGCGATGACCATGCCCTGATGGCCTAAGAGTTTTTTGTTTTTGTTTTTGTTTTTGTTTTTTTTCTTAATAACTATACAGAAATCCAGTCATGCTATTGGCTTTGGAAGAGAGCAAATTCCTAGATTGTAGACTCACATTTTATTACATGCAGGTGAGTTTCCAGCTCATTGACTTGTTCCACTCGTGTTGAACTTCCAGTCTTGGGCTGGGTGAGAATGAATCTGCTAGTTACTGCTGGTCAGCGTCTATCAGGAGTTGACAGAAGCCTTGGGCATGTAAGGGACAAGACACCCACGTCAAAGCTCATTTCCTCTGGAGCCAGAGCAGATAGGGAAGAGCAGAGCAAGCTAGATACACTTAAATACCAGAACGGAAATAAAGAGCTCACTCAAATATAAGTGTAACCAGTTTATTATATTTATGTGTATTGCAAATACATCTATGTATCAGAAAAAAGTTCAGGTAAATTTTACTATTTTAATTTGGTTTTGAAATTTAATTATTTTATTAGAAGTTGGCAAATATCATTTCCTATAGGACTTACTACCTGAAGGAAATTTTGAATGTCAAATTGGAGAATAAGGAAAGCTCTCATTGGAATCCAAGGTCCTGGAGGAAAGGAGTTGTAACCCTGAGGATGGAGCTGCAGCTACTCACCAGCTCCATGATTTTCTCTAGCTCCCCAGTGCCCCTTGCCTCAAAACCCTTAGCTCATCCGTCAGCCTTCCCTATGCCAGCCCCAGTTTCCGGTCGCTCGAAGAGTTCCCCAGCAGGCAGCAAGTGCTCTTGATGCACCCTCCTGCACTCCCTGCTCGGTTCCCTGACGAGACCCCTCCTCCCGAGGCCACAGGCTCCTCCATCTCCATCTGGGCCCTCACTCCTGTTCAGCCCCACAGGAGCCCTTACATCCACCATCCAGGGGACCTGCCCATAGCTGCACTCTTAAAAATAGCACTTATGTATTGTTTCTTCTGGCAGAGAAAGCAGTTAACTATTCTTTGTAGAAAGTAATAAATAAGGAAAAGTAAAAAGGTGAAAATTACTACCCCCAACCCCCAGCTCAGAAATAACCCTGCGGCGTGTTCACCTAGGGCTTCCCGGCTGCGTGCACAGCGTTCCCTGCACACTCGAGTGGTCCCGAGGTCTCGGTTTCTCACGGGAAGAGGCATGGCTTGTGCATTGTCCCCACATCACAGCCTGTAGATATCTGGGCTGTGGTTTGCTCTTGGATATTTGCTAGTAAATTGATTTAAAAAAAGGAAATTTACTATTTCACATATTTTTAAACCCTGTGAGTTCTGAATTGTACAAGGGCAACCATGCTGTGCGTGACCAGCCGGGGCGATGGGGCCAGCGTCCCACGGAGGGCTCCCAGTCCTCTGAGCCAGCTGACTGGCTCCATGGGCACCTCACAGCGACCGGGCCCACGTGGGTCGCACGGCCACAGCCTTTTCAGGTGTGACGCTAGGGCTGAAAACGATCGTTCAGCAAATTGGACTTGCAGTGATTTTCTGGGCAGCTCTTCGAGCTGGACAGTGACGGATTCCTCACTACCTGGATGAAGTCGGGGGAGGCGTCCCGTCCTCCTGCACCAGGCGTGCTCAGCTCTGAGAAGCTCCTTCCTGAACGTTTCCCTGACTTTGAAGAGGGAAACCTTGTCTTTGGAAACTCGTCACCTGGCACAGTGTCTTCCAGACTCCCCCTGATTACCCTGGTGTGGCCCCGTGGCCAATGCAATCGGCCATAGAAATTATTTACACGGCTATTTGGAGGAGAGAGGCTTTCCTCTCCTGCCAGTATCTCCTCTTCCTCACACACACTGAGGACAGACAGCTGCTAGTTTTTTCTATTTCAGGTACTGATGGCATATTAAAACTGAATTTAAAAGTCATGGAACATGGCCTTTTTTAGTTTTCTGCTTGGAGAGAAATTGTAACTGCAGGTGAGACTTGGGGACGTGTTCCTGGATGGCTCCCGGGAGGAGCCTTGGACTAGCGCCGGCCTTCCTGAAATAATCCTGCAGTTTCTGTGCCTTAAAATCCCCACAGCTCCACCCTGGGCTCAACGCCGTCTGTCCCAGGTGCTCCCCTGCAGCCCGCCACCCTGCTCTGAGAATGAAGGGTTGTCCACCCCTCGTGGAATACGCTTTTCCCGTAGCTGTGGTGAGGAGGGAAGGGTCTGGGAGTTGGATGGCTTAGCGACACGGCGATGGGAACTCTGTTCCCCTAACTGCAACGTGGGTGCCTGGGAGGCGGACTTTGTCACTGCAGCGTGATGAATTCAAACCCTAGCCTCTCTGCTGACCGGGACCGGCAACCAGACCAGAACTGGGCCTTTCCAGAAGATGGTTATGGATTCACAGGGTGACGCTGGTAATTCTGGGTGAGAGACTTTCTTTAGTGAAAGCCAGATCATTAATGCACTGAAAATAGTTCCAGCAAAAGGAAATCGTCTCTTCAAGAGAAGCAATTTGGCCTGTGCCAGAAACTCATCCCAGGGTCGCTCGGTTGTGTTTTGCATTCAGAGGAATCGTGAGGAGACTCTTCCCCTAAATTCAGCCACCTCTTCTCCCCTTTCCAAACAGCACAGAGCTTTGTAAACAAATTCCATGTCCTTTTAAGGAAGCCCTTTCTGGCGGCCCATTGATACCAGTGTTTATTCACGGAAACTCCTGAAGCGTGGCAAGCATGAAAACACGGTATTAAATGTGGAAACTTTAATTTTCATCTCATTAAGGGGGCATGAATTGAATACTAATTACGAAAAGTGAAATAAAATAAAAATGCCTGCTTGTGCTAGTCCAATTAAACCAGCTTTGCTTTGGCTGCATTCATAAAAATAGTAAGTATTCAATGAAATGTGTTCAATAATTCAGCTGCGCTAGCTCCCGTCTCAAAGAGCGTGCACAAAGGTCTGAAGGCTGACAGACGGGATTCATTGTCCGAAGGCCTCATTTATGAGGCTTGGTAGCAAGGTATTTTTAGTAATCCATTTTGCTGGTGTCTTAATACTTGCAATTCTCAACTCTGTGGTTCTGAAAATAGACCTACTTACTCTCAAAATCATAATGTGGTGTTTTCGAGCGACTTTTAAGTCGGGGCATGTGATGGGGCATGTGAGTGAGCCTGTCCTGTGGGCCGGAGACAGCACCCTAGGGTCTGGCCCCTCCCGACGCTGCCGCAGAGGCTGGGGTGGTCCTGATGTTGCTGTAGGGAAAACATAGTTGTCCTGGAAACCTCCCTGCTCGCTAGTAGGTGTTGTCCGAGCTCATGCTGGGCGCCGACCCCATCCTGTGCAGACTCCCGGAAGGAGCGTGGGACCGCTGACCGTGGCAGCAGCCCCTGCAGGCAGTTCTGCCAGCCTGGTCCCAGCATCTCTCTGCAGAGCCTCTGCAGGGCTGGCCTCGCACAGTGCCCTCTGCCGAGTCTTGCAACATCCTCCGGCGGCTCCTCTGGGAGGCAGGTTTCTGCCCCTCTGGTTGCCAATATGTTGTCATGCTTAAACTGAAAACAAAAGATCCGAAGCTTGTACACAATGGGACTGGCAGGTCTCTCAAGTTCAGGAGCCTCTGTTTATTATTTTAGGAGAACTGAACTAATTTCTCTAAAGCACAGCAGACAGGCGCCGCCTCCCTCCCCAGGATGAGCAGTGTGGTTTTGTGTGACGTGCTGGTGCGTGCTGTTTGGAAATCAGAGCGCTGGGTTTTTAGCCACATGGATGTCTTTGTAAAGGTGATACATGCGGTCTGTCTGTCAGACAAATACCCCAACAAGTATGAGTATTTATCAAATTACCTTTAAACTCTCAGATTTGAGGGCCTTTTCAGCTAGACGTGGGAAGGCATGCTGAGCTCATTCACACAGAAAGCACTTAATGATAGTTAATATCGCCCTATAATCTCTGCAGCTCCTATTTAATTGCAACTTTTGAAGTCTGTCTGCACCCCGGCGGACGGCGGATCCCTCAGTCTTAAGACTATTCAGGTGGTCCTGGGTGCTCCCGACGGGCAAAAGGGTCAGGGGAGAAGGGGCACTTCCAGAGGGGCAGGTCCCTTCAGCAAGCACTTCTCCCCTGGACCCTGGGGAAGGCCACTTGCCTGTCCCTGCAGCAGGTGGCCTGCAGGGAGGCCAGGACATGGGGGCTATTTTGCCCGGGAAAGGCCAAAGCAGTCTGCGCGTTTATTTTCAATGGCTCTTAGGCTTTGAAAAAACACAGCAGTAACATGGCTGGTGGCTTTGTCCCTGGAAGGGGATTGGGAAGAGCAGAGCAGGCCCTGGACTGCAGAGGGGAGTCTGCAGGTTTCCTTATCTGCGGACACTCTCCTCACTCGGACCTCCGACCTCGCTGTGGCAGATATGCGGGTCCAAGGAAGTCAGATTCAAACCAGTGTTCTCCAAAATCTCTGCGTGTCCACTTCCTCCACACTGTTTTCCCCTTTGAATTATATGAAGGATCAAAGGACAAACAAAAACTTAATCACGATGAATGGAAGATGGAACTTCTTCACTTCCTGATAATAATGTGGTCTTATAAAATCAGTTACATATGAAATGCCAAAGAGCATGCAGCCAAAACCCTAAAAAGAAGTATGAAATTAAAGTACTGAGAAGGAATATTCTGAAGTTGTACTGAAGAATTAATTAATTAACAAAACATTGGGGATTTTTTTTTAATGTTTGTAGTAGTTCTTAGCTTTTAAAAAATGATAATTTACTTTTTCTCATTTTAACTAAACATTTACATTTTAAACCCTAAAAAATCATTTAACATTTAAAACCGTATCTATTTTGGTCCTATAGACATAGATGCAATAACCAATCATTGCTCAAAATACACTGACGAGCATTGAATTCATCTTTTCCCATCAAATTTATAAAACCCTCAGCAAATTAAGAGGACTACTACTACCACATAGCTATGCTCTCCGTTCCTTGGATTGGTCTAAGATATACACAGTGGTTTACTTTTCAATGTAATTGAAATGCACTGAAATGTACTCTGTGCATATCAGTGAGAAATATCAAAGTATTTGCATAAAGCTAGTGGCAGTTTGACCCCTAAGACCCTCTGGGTACTGAGTCCTAGACAACTTGAGAATAGAATTTTAACCACAAATGTACAAGGGTAGTAAGCTAGGATTATGACAGAATCCTTAATGTGTTGAATATTTTATTTGGTTTTTGAAGCAAAACAATATGTAATTTTTTAAAATGTGAACATATTTTCTCTGAAGACACATGGCTTAAGGGTTCTGTTGGTTTGGGAATTATCTTAATTAAAATTATTCATATGAGCTGCCACAAATTTCCAATTTTTAAGCTTTTCTTCTACTTCCCTTCTTCATTATGGGTGAACCATGGCTATTTACTTCCTTGGGTGCACTTAGCGAGCCATTCATACATGTAAAGTGACATTTATTCTCTTCTTCTTGTGCTAGGCAGCTCTCCAGGAGCTCCTGAGGGACCCAGGCTTTGCACTCTGAGTTAGAAGGCATGGAGGCAGGGGGCTGGCTAGGTTCTTACTCCTGCACCCTGTGGCTCATGGCTGCCTCTTGCAGTAGGGCTCACTCAAGCATCCTCCTCCAGAGTCTGCACAGGGTGCAACTGAGTACACGGGCAGGTGGCAACTCACCTGTTTCTGGAGCCTTTATCATATACTGGTGCCAAAGCCAAGAGGGCTGCCACCGGGGAGTTTCCCAAGACTGCAGGTAGACAAAGAGCTACCCTGCCGGGATCTCCAAGGACAGATGCACCCATGGACTCCTGAGCCTGGGCCTGTTGCACTTTGCAGCAGGCCCTGTAGGGAGCACAGGCTGCCACGGGACACCTCCCTGAAATGACAGGGCACAAGTTGCCCCTTCCTGTGGCTGAGTTCTGTCTTACTTCCTTTTGTCTTGGAGATGACTGCCTGGACTTCAAAGGATGCTTTAGATTTGAATCTCTTCTCCATGGCAAAAGCCAGTGTTAAAAGACTGGGATTACTGTGAAAGTTCTGCAGTTAAATGCCTGAGCTCATCCCTGCAAACCTCACAACCCTTAATGACATACATAAACCCATCATCGTTTCAAGACAGCAGGTCTCAGAGTTTAGCATGGGAAATTCACACCCATTTATTTACAGACCAGAACAACAAGCTCTTTATTTTCTTCATAAAAGGCTTAAGAGACCTAGGTTTCCTTGGTTGGGAGAAATATGTTCCCTCTGAACATGATGCCGACAACCCCCAAATTCATCCCACTGCCGGCTGCAGGTCTGCTGAACAGCGTGTGTCCACTGACATGTGCGCAGAGGCACCTTGTATCCTTGCTCTCACCCTGAGTTGAGTGCAAGTGTTTCCAGTGATTCTTGAACAAAATCTTTTAGAGCGGGTGCCTTAAGCTTCCTGGTCTGTCCTTGGATAGCTAGGGTCGAGCTAAAGGTGGAAGGCGTACTGCTTTCGTGTTGGAATCAGTCTGATGCCCGACACAACGGCTGGGTCCTGCTGCCCGCTTCTGAGCTCCCCTTCTAACCTGCTGAAGGCAGACCAGCCTCCCCAGGGTTTTGAAAACCCCACTTCTTTGCTTGTTTGTTTTTTGAGAGACGAGATTGCTGATTTCAACCGTCTCCATTACGTTTTCCCTTCTTCCCTGACACCTGCCTCATAAATTGTTCCCCAACACACCCTCTGCTAATTTTGCTAACAGGTAGGTTCCTGTCTGGTAAAACGCGACATCACAGCAGTCCCGTGCCAGGCTTTTATATATTAATGAGCACGTGCTTTTCCCAGTAAAGTGCTTTCAGGACTTTCTCGCCTGTTCTGTGAGCGCCTGCGTGTGCAGTGTGCACAGACACCACCGAGGCTCGGCCTCGGACGACCTTCCTGGCTTTTGCTGAATGCCTGTCACTGCAGCTTCCCGACTTCCCTGAGAGCTGAGGCGAAGGACTGGGCATCTTCAGACTTATTTGCTGGGGCGTATTTTCTCAGGCCATTGCAGAGGGCTGTGCTCCCGCGTGGCACTGCCCGGCAGGCGTGGCCATTGTCCCTCTGGAGCCGCTCTCCTTTGTGATCGCTGCACCTCCCGGTGCCCTGGCTCTCAGCCCAGCCACACAAAAGAGTGCTGTGCGCAATCTTGAGCTTGGGTGCTCACGGCACGAGCTCCGTGAGGACCATTCTCAGCTGCTCCTGTCCCCAGTAATTAGCCCGCGATGGCTGCTGCCCCTGGTGGCTTTGCCTGTGAGAGACATTTGACACGGCAGACATCAGAGGGATTTTTCAGGAGGCTCTTGTGGCGTCCGAATGGCTCTTAATTAACCACTTAGGTATCCTCCTCCACTCCCCCGCTCGGCACTTCCCAAATGGTCGGGGTTGGACGGCGGATCTAAACACCGGGGAAGCGTGCTATCAAAAGATCTTGTAAATGAAGGCTTGTGTAAATTATTTTTAATGATTCCCTCCTGGCACATCATTATGTTTGTAGTTACACAGAGGCACTTCAGAGATGGCTCCTCTTCGGCGAGGTCAGCTGCAGAACCACCATAACTAGCTGCAGTCAGTAAATGGCTTATTAATTAGCGCCGTGATTTTACATTGCTGAGAGCTCTGATGTATGGAGTTAGAATTGTAATTGTGTAGAATCGAAATAATAAGCCATCTCAGGGCTCCTTATGCAAATTGGCATATTATAAAATCATTACCTATCTAAACAGTGAGTTTTAATAAGAATTACAATGATGAATTTTATGATAATTGACACTCAAATTTTAATCTCTTGGATTTTTATCATTTTGGTGGTTAAAGTGTGTTTCTAATTAAATGTTGCTTAAAATGCAAAGGATTGTTTAACAATTCTATTCGGTTCCTCTAGTTCAAATCAGGTTATTCTCTTTGGTCATAGAAAAAGGGCCTTCTTAGTAACAGATACGTGACATTATGTAACACTTGTAGGGAGAGATGTTCCCTCATTACTTTTCTTATGAGTGTGATATTGATGACGGTGTATTGTCGACTGTGAGACAAAGAGCCCTCAGTGGCACTGGGCTTGGCTCCACAGGAAGGTGGGACAGGGCAAGGAGGCTAAGCCAAGAAAAATTTAACAGTTCATGTGTTTGGGGTGTGGATCAAATTTTTAAGCAGTTTTGGCCTTGAAAACATACCTTTGTCTTCTGAAAGCTATGAGTTGCACTTTCCTCTAGCCCATTGGTTTAAAATCTCTTGCCAATGTTGTGCTTTATGCATGACGTCATGCAACGGAGGGCACCAGAAGCAGCAGAGGAGCAGGCTGCCTATGTACCTGCAGCAGAACCACAGCCAGTGAGTGTCACACAGACACACCGGACTCACGGGGTGCTTGGATCCCAGCGAGGTCACCCCTGGGAATCCCAGGCTGCTTCGTGGGACCAAGGCAATCTGTGCATGTAAGAAGTAATAATTCTCTGTTGTGCTTGGAGTTTATCTCAGAGGACGTTGAAAACCTGGCATGTGAATTAACCTTGGGTAGAGAAAATTGAAAAAACCAAATTACTGGATTTATAAAAACAAAACAAAATAAAATGGAGCTGTTTTTAAAAAAGTTAATGCTGTTCTTTCTGAGAGCAGAAGCACAACTGGCTTGTGATGGTTTCAGGGCTGTGTTACAGGTAAATAAAGACGTTCAGAATGGGACACATTCCAGTTACCCCTCGGGGGAGGTGAGGATCCACATGGGAAGCCAGACGTTCCGGCGCTATGACTGGAAGCCACACTGAGGCCACACTGAGTGGGGCTGTGGCGTCCTGAAGGGCAGGGCAGGGAGAGCTGGGTAGTCTCTGGGAAACACATGCGCCGTTTGTCCCCTGAGCATCCACAGGTGGCTCTGCCAGCGGCTGGGAGGACTGGGAGCAGGGGGGTCCTGGCAGGGGCAGGGCTTCGGTGTGGTCCTCCATCCTCCCTCCCTTCTCCGGTCCCTGGGAACTGGACAGAGTCCCCTGGTCCACTGGCTCCTGCCCCATACCTGTGGCTGCATCTGGTGGCATCCATTCCTAGACAGCCCTGCACCCCCAGCCTTTTGCACAGTCCTCCATGAATGGCCAGCACATCTAGGTAGCGGCAGGGCTGCCTGGACCCCACCCAGGACAGAGCAAGGTGGAAGCGCCCAGCAGTGCCCTGTTCCGTCTTCCCTTCCCTGCGCTGGTGCCCAGGCAGCCTGGCAAATTCTCAGAAAGTAGGCTGCTGTTCAGTGTTTGGTTAGCCCTGGGGCTGGGTGACCTCTCTGTGCCGTCTGTGCTGTCCCTGAAAACTCAGAGGCTGGGCTCTGGTGAGACGGGGCTCTGGCTGTGCACAGATCTGAAGCGGCACGGAGGGGACAGCCTGAACTGACCCAGGTGGCCAAGGCCAGACTCTTGCCCATTTAGAAGGCAGCCCCACTTTGGAACAAGCCCCCAACCCAGGAGGGTGTGTCCTGAGGAAGAGACTAACCGGGGCTGCAGCTTCAGCCAGCTGTGCTCTCACGGTGGCACAGTGGCCACGGCAGCCTCCAGGGGCCGGCTGGGCGACTTGTCACTCTCTCCATCGTTGCCCGTGGCTCTCACTCACTCTGCCTCCTGACGGCAGCGTGGCATGGGGTGGTTAAACAGAGGTCTGGCCCTGGAGGTCCCGGGACTGCCTCCCCGGTGCTTCAAACCCAGGGGCATAAAGGACTTTCCAGTCCTCTCCCTCTGGAGGCCCAACGTCTGAGGCCAAGGTGGAGCAGGGCGTGCTCCCCTGGGGTTCCGGGAAGGGCCCTTCCGTCTCCTCTGGTGTCTGGCAGTGGCCCGACCCAGAGTTCCTGGGTCTTCAGACACTCTGCTCTCTCCCAGCCTGTGCCCTGATCTCCGTCTCCCTCTCCTCAGGGCTCCACTCACGAGACCGCTCCAGCCCAGAGGATTCCTGCTGAGGTGGCAACTGCTCCTTTAAGAACAGTGTCCAGTTGGCGTGAACTCTGAGCTTCCGGTGGGCGTGGATTTGAGGGCACACCGCCAACTGATTATAGCCCTTCAAAGTGGGAGAAGACCCCCGGCTCCTCTTCCTCCTCCCTCACGCCGGGCAGGGCCTCCCTCCCACACCTGTTGGGTCTCTTTCTTTCTGACTGCAACAGGTCCACAGCCCAGGAGCGTGGGCACAGGTTCCCCAGGCCGAGGCAAGGACGGGGCTGCGATGTCTCAGCTGCACGGTGCCCGTCCCACTGGAGGCCTGCATCTTCTGCCCCTGAGGAGCTGGAGGGTCGGCACCTTCTCCCAGCCGAGTCCTCCTTCTCCACCTTCCTCACGGGCCTGCTCTACACCTCAAGGGTCTTCTTGTGGGTGACTTGAAGACATGGCAGACTCTAAATTGTGGGGACAGTGTGACATGGCTGTGTCCCAGGAGGTGCCCCAGGATGCCCATGCTGTCCATGCATCAGGCCAGAGCCATTTCCCATGCCCCCTTGGTGTTCCTGCCGGGTCCCTGCAGCCCAGCCTCAGCATGTTTCTCTCAGCCTCTGCTACCAGAGGCCCCAGCCAGAGCCCGCCTGGGCCTGCCCCGACCTGTGTCTTCTTCTTTTGCCTTTAGTCTAGAAATACTTTCTTTTGTCATTAATTTTTTATTTGTTCTAATTAGTTGTACATGACAGTAGAATGCATTTATATATTTTGGTAGATCATACATAAGTAGAGTGGAATCTCTCCTTTGTCTGATTGTACATGTTGCAGGATCACATCAGTCATGCAGTCATACATGCACATGAGGCAATAATGCCCATTTCACTCTAGGATCCTTCCTACCCCATACCCTTCCCCTCCCTTCACTCCCCTCTACCTAATACAAAGTGACTCTGTTCTTCCCTAGAGTCCCCAGCTCCCCTTATTGTAAATCAGCATCTACACACCAGAGAAAACATTTGGTCTTTGATTATTTGGGTTTGGCTTATTTTGCTTAGGATGATATTCTTTAGCTCCATCCATTTACCAGCAAATGCCATAGTTTCATTCTTATTTGAAGTTGAGTAATATTTTATTCTTATTTAAAGTTGAGTAAAGATGAGTAATATTCCATTATATATCAATCACATTTTCTTTATCTGTTCATCTGTGGAAGGGCATCTAGCTTGGTTCTATAGTTTAGCTACTATGAATTGAGCTGCTATAAACATTGATGTGGCTGTGTCACTGTAGTATGCTGATTTTAAGTCCTTTTGGTATAAATTGAGGAGTGGGAGAGCTGGGTCAAATGGTGGTTCCATTCCGAGTTTTTGAGGAATCTCCAAACTGCTTTCCATAATGGTTGTACCAATTTGCATCCCCAACAGCAATGTATGAGTGCACCTTTTTCCCCACATCCTTGCCAATATTTATTGTTTCCTGTATTCTTGATAATTGCCAGTCTGACTGGGCTGAGATGAAATCTTAGAGTAGTTTTGATTTGCATTTCTCTAATTGCTAGATATGTTGTCTTCTTGCCAAAAAAAAAAAAAATTGAGACTGTGAGCTTGTAGCACGGCGCCTGCCCAGTGTTCTACATTTCTTCCAGCCTTGAAGGTGAGGGGTCCGGGGATTGCAAGCCTGCCTCTGTCTCTGCGTCTGCTGGCCTGTGAAGCGATCCAAGGATTCTCCTGAGTACCTGCAGCAACTCTCGAAGTGCTGCTCATGGTGTGGTCCATGTGGAGCGGTCTTCTGAAACTAGCGACAGACACGGGAGGATGAAAGCACTCTTCCAAATTTGTCAATGAGAAGAGTGTAAATACTTCCTTCTTATTACCGCTCTGTTTCAAAATCCTCAGATAGTCTGTGGGAAATGGGTGGTGAGTGGGCTTACTGCTTGCCCTTTAGTGGCAGTCCCTTCCTTCTAGTGGGATGACTTGCTTTAGGGATGAGGCAGGAGTGGGTCCCCCAGGGCCTCCCCCAGTAGAGATGGACCCAGAGCAGAATGGAGACCGGAGAGAGAAAGAGCTCTCATGGCACCATATCCCAGCCCCTGAGTCCGTCTGCACCTGCATCTAGTCCTAATCTTGAACTTTTCAGTTACATGAAACAAAGCATTCCTCTTCATCTTCTAAACAAGTTTGCTTTCTTAAAAAGTACTCACGACCAAAAGTTTGGATCACAAAAGGTAACCAAGGCTCTAGGCATGGGAGCTATGCCTGATTTGAAAAGCAGCATCTCCCAAGGCCTAGGGCGCCTGGCTGGGTATGTGTGCAGCCTAGACCAGGGTCCTCGGAAAGAGGATATCCAGATGCCCCGGAACTGAGGTGCTGCCGGACGTGGCGAGACTGGCTGTGCCGGCTGAGACAAGGGTCTTTAGCTGGGAACTTGCCCTGGGTTGTCATCTGCCTGGGCTGCAGAGGTCAGCTCGCCTGTCCTTGTAAGAGAGAAGCCCAGCACAACTCAACAGACAGAAAGCAGAAGATGTGTACGCCAGGGGAGGCCAGGCAGGTGGAGGTCGGAGCCAGGCGGCCTCTGCCTCAGAGGCCGTGTAGGTTTACTCCTGACCTCTAAAGCCCCCCAGGGATGTGCTTCTGTTCGCTCAGGCCTCTCTGTTTATGAAAGTTTGTCACGGCAGCTGCAGGACACGCATGTGCAGTGCTCACAACCTTCTGTTGAGAGGGTGCCAGCGTGCCATTTCAAGGGGGCACTGCCGGTGTCCCAGCTGACTCAGATGGCCACAGCTCCCGTCTCTGGAGTGGACCATCCAGGGGCCTGTGAAATGGACGCTATACCCAGAGCACCTTGGATTCACCGCCTGCAACCAGCCGTTGTCTCCTCACATGAGGACCCCTGCCCCTGCCTGCTCTGGCGACTGCAGCGGCCTGGTGCTCCCTGCGGTGCCCTCTGGGAGGTGTCCTCCCCCACCTCTGGCCCCTGGCCTGTCGCTGCAGCAGGGCCTGTGCCCTCTCCTCCTTGATAGCTCTGGATCCAGTTTCTTCATGTGGTCCCCTGGCCCTCGCGGGGGTCCACCCCTCACCTGGTTGGTGGCGCAGGCCCTGACCTGACAGCCCTTGGTGACCGCTGTGCTGCAGCCAGGGAACCACACAGGGTGGCGCTCCTGAAGTCCCAGCACGTCCCCGGAAGGGCCCGTCCACCGTCCCTCAGCTCCCTGCAGCTCTCCCTTGCCTCTGCTGCTGACATCACCTGAACTCACCAGGGTCCTCATCCTCCGCCCTGAAGAAGAACCCAGGTTGGCCTTGCCCGCCGCTCTTCTCCTGAAGCGAGGGACGGCGTGTCTTGCCTGGGGAAGTGTCTCCTTTTGTGTCCCTTTTAAGCCCCTCTGGGTCTCTGCTGGGAGTGGAAGTGAGCCCTGGGCTCATGGGCCTGTCTTCGGGCATGGGCTTCTCTGCGTTGTCTCAGAAGCACCCGAAAAACACTCATGATAAGCTGAAATAAATGCGCTCCCTGTTCTGAGCCTCACCCTGGACTTTGTGGGCCGGCAACAGTCTGCTCTGTGTTCAGGGATGCAGCTCCCTGAGCTGGGCATGGGCTCCCGTGAGCGCCAGTAGCACCGTCCGCACATCCGTCCTCTCTCAGGGCGGGTGGGGTACGTCCAGAGACGCAGCCCACATCTACACCTTCCCGTCCGCCCTGCGTGTTATCATAACAGGCGGCAGGCGACCTCTCCCATGGCTGAAATGAGACGGCCGGCCGTGATCCATCACTCCTCCACGCTCCTAGACATCTTCCACGGATCCCAGGACACTGGCCAGGGCGAGGAGCAAGTCCCCATGTGAGCTGTCGACCAGCTGGGCGTCGGCTGAGGAGGTCATTGTGCTGCCCCTGGCTCCCGGCTCAGCCTGTGCCTTCTCAGCCAAGCACAACCCAGGCCGGGGTCCACAGAGCTTTCCAGGACCTGCAGCTCCTAACCTCTCTCGCAGGTGTCCTTCTGAGACCCGCTGAGATGCAAAACCGGGATGAAAAAAAGCTTGAAGAGACCCTAACAGTGCAGGAGCTCTCTAGATGTTCACTTACCAGGAGTCCAACGAGGGAGAAGCTGCTAGAAGGTTTTGAAATACAACTCCATGTGTCTAGACTCAGGCTGTCTGGGGCCAACTCCACTCTGAACAGTGAATAATTTTTTTCAGGAAAATGCAAGAAACTTTGAGTCCATTGTTTTAACCCACAATTGATTTTTAAGAGAGATCTCTACAGAACAGTCTGGGCATGCCGGTGTGCAGGCAGGGAAGGGAGGCCACTCACCGTGGAGGTCATGCCAGAGCTTCCGGCCTGCAGCTCCCCCAGGCAGGGCCCTCCTTCCGGCACACCCCAAATGTTGGGTGCAGGAGGCCAAGCGGGGTCCCACCAGGTGGTGTCCATGTTGGTTAGGTGTCTATAGAGAGAGACCCGGGTCAGACAGCTAGGGACGTGGGTCACCCCACGCTCAGTCCTGAGTGGCTGTGACTCAGGGTGACCCCCTGACCTACACCCCCTTGCCTGCCTTCACCCCAAAAGTTGAGCTAAGGAAGAGGCACGAGGGACCTGGGAGCTTCTACCAACGCCCCAGTGGTCTTGCCTGCCCACCTACCTCCCACCCATCAGACCCATTGCCACCTGGAACCCAGAGCACCAGGCCAGAAGTCACGTGCTGTGTCAAGGGTCACGTTCTGGGCCAGAGTGCGCTGCTGCTTTGCTGCCCTCTCGAGAGGAGTGGTCCACCCAAAGGCAGAGTGACTGAGTGTGATGCACCCCGGAGAGGACAGTCTGGGGTGGGCAGGAGAGGAAAAGCCTCCCTGCTCAGGGGTCCAGAAGGGTCAGGAAAGACTGATCCCCGTGTCCCTGCCTCTTGCCCCTCCTGGCAACACCTGAGAACCCTCCCTGAAAGCACAGTCCACCCCGAGAACACCTCATGCTTCTTTACGACAGTCTTTCTCTTCTGCCCAGAAGCCGCTGGGAAGCCCTCCACTGATGGCCAGCCTCCATGCAGCCCGACGTTCTGCACAGCTGTCCTGTGTTCCCTGCTGTGCTTGCCATGTCCCTGCAGTGAGAGGCCCTGATCCTCACCCAAAATGTCTCTCCGCAGGAAACAGGGCTGCCCTCCTCATGTCCCTGTGTCCCCATCCCAGCCTCCCCTGCTCCAGAGAAGATTCTTCCTGCCTGTCCCCTTCCTGTGTCTCCTGAGCACCCAGCCAGGCTGGAGAGGCAGGGGCATCCCTTCCTGGGCAGCTGGACTGTGAGATCTCTGCAGAAGCTCTGCCTGTGGGAGACCCTTCTCTACCCCAGCTGTGATCTAGCAGCACAGAAGTAGTGGTGAATTCTGGAAATGCCAGACAGGGTCCCGGGTTGGGTCATGACCTGCCACCAAATGCTGAGTGCTTCGCCTCCCCTGTTTGAGATGTGTTGTCCCCAGGAGTGCTTGGTGACCTTGGTAGAGACCCTGGAAGAAAACAGGCCATTCTAGAAGTGAAGTTTCCAAGTTTCTTCCCTTGAAAACATGCAAGTGAAGAGCTTCAAAGCTGAGAAGCTCCAGAGGTCAGGAGAAAAATGGAGCTCAGGTTGGGGCACTCCCTTTCATCAAACTTCAACAGAAAAGCTGCAGCGTCACCCTCTCAGCTTGGTGCAATTAGACTCAGGACTAAAGGGCACAGTCTGCTCTCAGGGCTCGTTGCTGGTGAGACCTCTCTCTGTCCCCACCTTGTGTTCAACAAGGCAAGATGGCTGCTTGCCGGCTCCTTCTGTGGTCCGGAGCTGCTGAGGGAGGAGGCTGTGTCTCCCCCTGGTCCTCCACGGGCTCCTTCTCAGGTTCGCTGACCCACACTCTGCCACTGTCTTCCCCAGAGAGTGTGTCTGTGCTTGGTGCACAAGGGAACCCCCTCAGAGGAAGCTGGCTCTCAGGGTGGGCTGCATCTGTCTGCCTTCTCCACATCTAGAGAACAGGAGGACGGGAGCCACCTCCGGGAGGCTGGGGTCTTTTCTCCGAATGAGAATAAGTACCTTTTATTTTTTTTCCTATTTACCGATCAATCGACAAGCTTGGCTTTCAGGAGCTCACAGAGCTGGTCCTGGTATGCTTGGAGACTGAAAATTGGGGTTCTTGATTTTCAGGGCTCTCTCCATTTCTGCATGGCAAATGTTGTGGACATTTGCTTTTATTCTAAATGCCCCTATTGTTCTTACTTGCCTGTGCAGAGCTCCCCTGGGCAACTCTGTTTTTCTACTTCTGTTCACAGAGGGCGTCAAGGTCTTTCGGGCCTCCTGTTCCTGGGAAACCTTCACAAAGTTTGAAATTCTGCACGGGCTATGAAAAGGTACCTTGTATGATATTTTTCATGGAAAGACTTGGACACATCACTTATTCCAGTTGACGGGAAGACGCTACTTGATATCAGAATTGGAATAAATAAATATCAGCAAATGTCTACGGTGCTTCTCGCCCTGCCAGGAGACGTAAGAGCTTCAAACCCACAGAACTTCTCCCCAGCTCTCGTGTTCTGGGTGAGAGGAGCGAGAAGACTATTGGTTTCTGGCTCTTGTCTCAGGTACAGGAGTGTGTGGGAGATTCCAAATCACACATCCTCGTCTTCGGGAAGCTCCGACTTCCGGGAGGGTCCAGTGTCACCTAAGCCATCCCAGGACACTTCCCAGACCCTTCCCCTTGTGTCTTTGGAGGCAGAGGGTCCCACCTGCAATGTGCCAGGCTTGAGTTCGTCAAACCTTTCCATTTCAGAAGCTTTCTGACTCGGGCCGTCCAGGCGAGCCAGGCGAGCAGCTGAGCGCAGCGAGAGAGACCACGTTCCGCAAACCAGTTCTTCTCTTCCTGCTTTTCATCAGCAGCTTTGGTTTCATTAGCAGGAACATCATGAGGAGACTGCCTGCTTTCTTCTTTTCTGTGATGCAATTTAGGACACTCAGATGTTTTTCTCCATCTATGAAGATCATTTCTCCATGGCAGGCTCATACTCATACCTGTTATCTAGAATTCCAAACTTCTGTCTGATTAGCATGTAGAGCTGAGCATGTGACGCTTTTTGCTGGGGAAGAGGAAGATTCCCTGTGGTCTCCAGGCCTATTTAATCGGAGAACTGAGACCAACCCACAAGCGTCCGAGACAAAGAGGAAGAAAACACCGATCATGGAGAGCAGCAGGGAGTCAGGTGTGCGTCCTGAAGGCTCAGGCTGAGGCAGGGTCCTGTGGAAGGGGACTGGAAGGGCCAGGGCTTCAGTCCAGACGCATCCTGAAGGCCAGGTCCGCACAGGCAGCTGTTTTACCCGCCGACCATGAGTTTCCACTTCTGTTCTGGGTGGGGCTGGACTTTCGGTACTACAGGGAATGCTGGGTGACTCTAGGACTACACAGCAGGGACACAGAGGCGTAGCTACTGGGATTACATGGTGACCAAGTGGCAAGGTTGTCTAGGAAAGTGCTGCTCTCCAAACCCTGGCTGTTGAGCTCCTGGGCTGGGCAGGCTCTCGCTGAGGACTGATGGCGACCTCCTGTTTGCAGAAGGCTGGCTCTGTGCCTCCTGGTGCCTGGCGTTGGCGACCCTACCCATCAGGGATGGAGGAGGGAGACAGGGGGTGCTGTTCTCTGGGCAGTCTGCTGAGAGGGGGATGCTGGGAGCTCCCTTCATCCTTGCTCCAGGGGCAGCACGGACTGAGGCAGCTGGTCGAGGTCAAGGTTGTCCACTTGGCCAGGTGCGGTGGCTGCCCTCTTGGTCAAGGGAAGGTGATGGGCATCTGCCTGGCCCTGGGAGCCCTCCTGAGCACTGGCTTTTCAGGTTGGTTTCCCCGATCCCCCACCATGGGTGATAAGAGTAACAAGCCTTCCCCTACTTGGTCTGCAGAAAATTGGGTAGGGACAGTGGCGATGTCTCCCTAGACTTGCCTAACAAGCTGCCAGAGTGTCATTGTCACAGACCTCAACATTCACGGACTTCTCCCGGGGCTGTAGGTCCTGAAGGCCCCCACATCAGTTTCCTTTCTGCAGCCTGAACATCACTTGTAGGAGCAAAGTGCAGACCAACCTGAGCACAGTAAAGAAGGTGCGAAAATCCCTTCCTCGCGGGCCTTCCCGTCGTCACGTTCCTGACAGATGGCTGCCTGGGAGCAGCTCTCTGACCAAGAGGTAGTGGCAGAAAGGCCCCAGAGTCATTCTTACCGAGTTTGGCTTGTGTGCATACGTGTGATCCTGCGTGTGCATGTGGGTATGCTGTGTGCAGGGGTGTGCACGAGACGGAGGGAGCATGCATGTGTGTGCCAAAGCCTATGTCGCCGCTGCCTGTGGAGGGTTCTGGGGGTGTCCTGCGAGTGTGTCCTGGTGTGAGTGTATGAGTGTGGGCACAAGTGTGCGGGAGTGTGGAGGTGGGTGTGGCTGTGTGATGTGTGTGCATGTGGATGTAGGGGTGTGTGTGCACATTTGTGTGTGCAGAAGCAGCCTGCAGGGGTCAGCTGGGATGGAAGAGGTTGCAGTAGAGGGGAAGGAGGAGGGAGTAGTGAGCAGGTGCAGGAGGGCAGGAAGCTGCCCCCCTCCAGGGGACACTGCTTCTCTGGCGCAGGTGATTCCCTGAGAGTGTCCCAAATGCCCCTTCAGCATCCCAGAGCCTGGGACTTGGTCAGACCCAGGACTGAAGGAAGCATCACATCTCAAGATGTCATTCACACTTTGTGTTTTGCAATTGAAAAAAGTGGTAACCATGAAAAGGACTCCGAAAAACCCAATTACGCTTTTCCAGTTAAGGAGAAGAAACCCACCACCTGGCACAGCCCAGAACCTGTGGCGATTCTCAGCATGCCTGCCCTGGGGACACGAGCCTTCTGCATTGAGTCCTGGGCTCCAGGTAAGGCAGTGGCTGCTGCCTGTCCAATTGTCAGTCTGGTAAATCACACTGACAGCATGTGATTGGAGGGCATGTGCCCCAGCTCTGAGGGCTGCCTCTCTGAATGCCACCATCCCTCCAAACTCATGACAAACCCTGTCCCCAGAGGAAGGGCATTAGGAGGTGGGGCCTTTGAGAGGTGAGAGGCCACGGAGTCTCACGATGGCATTGGTGCTCCAGTAGAGGACCAGGTCTCTTTTGCCCCTTCTGTCATGTGAGGACAACAAGAAGGCCCCATCTTTGAAAAAGAGGTGTACTGGACACTGAGCCAGGCTTGCCCTGAGTGTGGACTCCCAGCCTGCAGAGCTGTGTGCAGCAAGAACAAGCTGTTTATAAAGCACCCAGTCTACATGCAGACACTGGGCCAAGATGCCAGGGAAGTGCCAGCCAGGGTCCAGCTAGGGACAGAGCTTCCTGCATGTCATCCTGTTCTATCTGTGTCCACCTGCCCAGCCACAGGCACAGCCAGCTACTCAGAATGGGCTCCCAGTGCGTGGCATACAGTGCCCTTGTGTGGCCAGTTCTGGCCTGGACCATGGCTCAGCAGGCCACACCCGTGAGCTTCCCTGCGATTCTAGATGACCCCCTCAGGGCTGGGTCCCATTTCCTTTACTGATTAAGTTCCCACGATATGCCAGCCCCTGACACAGGACCATAAGTGACACGTGACTGGGTCATCTGTAGCACTGGTGAAGTAAATGAACCGTTTTCTTTACTTGAACACAGAAAACTTCATGAGAAGTCTTGCTCCATCTTCCTGTAATTATTGCAAGTTGTGGAGAGATGTTCTGTCATTTGGAAACAGACAATTCTACTCAGCAAGACCTGAGCAGGAAAGACTCCAAAGTTAGGAAGGAAGAGGGCGGTCCCGATGTCGAGGACACAGAACACTGACCTGCAGGTGCCCAGCAGTGACCAGGTGCCAGGTGGTCCAGCAGACCAGCCAAGGACACAGGGGAGAGTCAGGCATCTTGGCAGGGCTGGGTGGGGAAGCTCTGCTGAATGCTCCTCAGAACAAAAGAAAATTCTAATAAACTTGTGTAAGTAACTTCTGGAGCTGAGCACACTCCCCTTGTTGATCCCAAATGAAAGCGGACTGGGAAAAGTAATATTTAAAAATAGGACCAGTTCTTTGACATGCAAAATAAGAGATTATTCAACCACCTGAAAGAAATCCGTGAGGAATATTGGGAGTATTTGATGAAGATGAAATCTGGACTACCTCCGAGTGATGTAAACAGGGAGACGGCTGACAAAGAACCCAGGGGAAGGCCTCTGCACCTGAGAGCCGCTCCTGAGGGCCTCCAGGACCACCAGGGGACCAGGCATGCACTCTGCCCTCACCCTTGCTCACTTGTCCCTCTCCTGCTCTGACACCTGACACACACACAGCTGCTGAGCGGCCCTGTCAGGCAGGGACCCCACCCACGCACATCAACACCAGATGCAGCTAGATGCACTGCTGGCAGCCACCAGTGCCCTGGGGACAGAGGAGGAAGAGCTGCAGCGTGAAAGTCAGGTGGCTCAGGGCTCCCAGGAGTCCACAGGCTCTCCCCACAGAGAAGAGGGGGTGTAGGGCCAGGCTGGTGCAGAAGAACGAGCATCTCAGCGAAGGCCAGCGCTTGCAGCAGGACGTCCGCTAGAGACCAGGCTCCCGGTGCAGGCGGGTTGTTCAGGTCCCTGCACCTGGCCTTTGGGCTCCAGAAGAGCCACCCTCTGTTCAGAGCCTGGCCTCGCTGGTCCTGATTTAGGATGTGCAGGCCTTCTCTGCTTCACAAGTCACACACAGGTCCGCACACCGCACACGTGTGTTCCCCCGCGATCACACTGGCATGCGCCACCTTAAAGGTCAGCACTTCCTATCCCTGTGCTCCCCGGGACGCTCGCCTGCCTGCAGAGGGACACGGTCCTCCAGGAGTAGCAACAGGACCCTCCCACACCCTCTGCTAGTGTGGGTGACGCCCAGGGTGCTGCTCAAGACGGTGGGCTTCACACTTCTGCGAAGGAAATGCAGCCTAATGCGGAGCCCTAGCAAGTCCCCCAAGGCACAGTGCGAGTGTGCTGCCTGCCACGTGGGCTCCGGAAAGCCTGGGGAGAGCAGGGGTCCAATCTGAGTGGCTGGGAGTGAGCCTCTGGGACTGGTGGTGGAGGAGGCTTTCTGGAGAGGACGCAGAAGCAGGGGCAGGAGGCCTGCCCAAGCCACTGCTCACCAATGTGACAGAGATGTCCCAGAGGAGAAAACACCCAGAAACGGGCTCTATTGCAGGCCACTTGTAGAAGGTGCTGATGTCTGGGGTCCCGATGACCACAGGGATGCAAGGGCTGCATGGGGCTCCCAACCCAGAGGGTCGGGGATAAAGCTGGGCAAGGCTGGAGGCAGGACCAGGAGGGTCTGGCCTGCAAGAGCTACCTGGATGGTGAAGGACCCGCAGCCAACGTGGCCTCAGTGTCTGCACACTGCAAGGACGCTAGGCAGAAGGCTCGCACAGCTGCAGCTCTACCCCTGGCAAGCGGAGATCCTGTGCTCAGACTCGACTTGCGCTGTTTGCGGCTAGTGTCGTCTGGGGAGGGGCGGGTTGTGGGAGCAGCCTGCGGCACTGCGGGGTGAGCATCCTCAGTGGGAGTCTTGGGGCCTTCCCAAAAGCAGCCTGGATACTGGCACCTGCAGGGCTCAAACACAGGTTTGAGTGGACACTGGTACTGGGGCCATACTGGATTGTGGGTCACCTATAAGATGAAGGTGTGTGGGCACCAGATTATGGAAATAGAGGCCAGGTTGAGGTGGACTCGTGATGGGGCTTTTGCATCCACAGGTCCACCCTGACCCATGCACATAACTGCAGTGGTCACCTCCTGGAGCCGGCATTGCATGCATGAGCTGTGGGGGTGGGGGGCCCAGGAGGACGTCCACGTCTACCAGGATGGTAGGTCCAAAACCGCACTGCAACCTGGAGGGGAGGGGTGGAAAGATCGGCTCCCTGTGATGTAGGGGTGGAGGCCGTGGGCCAAGATCCCCGGTGAATTCACAGCCCCATCTTCAGAAAAGCAGACCTACCCCAGAGTCTATCAACCGGCCACTGCAAACTCTGCCATGCAGAAGTCCTCTCAGCCGGCCACCCAGATGTGGCACTGCCGCGAGACTGGGCCAGTAGCACGTGGCCACTGACCTGGTGACTGCCTGCTCACTCTTTTTTTTTTTTTTTAATTTTTTTAGATGTTGATAGACCTTTATTTTATTCGCTTACCTATATGTGGTGCTGAGAATCGAACCCAGTGCCTCACACATGCTAGGCAAGTGTTATACCACTGAACCACAACCCCAGCCATGCCTGCTCACTCTTACGTTTACCAAAGAGGAGCACAAGAAGCAGCTGTGTTACTTGGAGGGGCAACAAGGTACATTATGGCCGTGCTCCAGGTCTAGGATAACTCAGTCCCTGCATTACGGAGGCAGGTGAAGTCGACGCTGCTGGCCACTCTGTAGAATAGACCATGGGTGCACCATACCAAAGACGCCATGTTGATAACACAGATTCACACAAGAAAATGAGCACAGCCTCCTGTGCGAGACCCAGTGCTTCCCAGGATGGAACGTGATCCCAACCAGACACAGGTCTGCAGGTGAGGGAAGTGTTTCAGCAGGTAGCCCTCCAGACACCCTCTCTGCCCCAAGGGCATGTTTCATTCCAACCTCCTGTCATTCAGAAAGAAGCTGTACCCAGGGGTGTCTTCCCCATCTAGAGGCTGCATGATCTACAGCATCTTCTGACCTGTCTATCAAGAGTCACGGAAGCTGTAATCCCAGGGACTTGAAAGTTTGAAGCAGAACAGCAGCAAGTTCAAAGCCAGCCTCAACAACCGGATGAAACCCTGTCTCAAGATTTAAAAAGTAAAAGTAAAAAGAGGTCTGTGGATGTGCCACTGTGGCAGAGAGCCCCTGGGTTCAAGCCTCTGTACCAAAAAAATAAAAAATAAAGAAGGCCCAGAGGCCTCCAGAGCCGCGTTCGGCCAGGACAGTGGAAGGCTGTGGAATAAGACCCTGGTGCCCTTGAGCCTGACCGAGATGGAGGCCCGTGAGGGACCAGAGTGCCCTGAGCTGCATTCTCTCAGACCCATGGACTTCCAGGGCTGAGGGCCAGCAGGACTCATTGGAAGGTGGGGCCATGCACGCGTGGGCCACAGGCCACCCGCAGGCTGCGGGCAGGGCAGACTCCTGCCTCCATACCCGATGTGCCTGCCCCTCCCACGGCTCAACCCAGCCACAGGGATGGAGGCTGGTGGAGAGAGAAGGCTGGGCTTGGTTCACGCTGGCCCAGTTAGAAGAACAGCAGCCGCTCTACCACCTAGCTCAGGTGGCCCTAGAGGACACTGGTGAGGGCACGTCCCCAGTGGGAAAAGCAGGCAACATGCTGGTTCTGTGGCTGGTGTGAGAATCAGCGACACACGGATCAGGGGCAGCAGCAAACGGTGGTTTGGCTGATTGGTCAGGAACCGGGGACTAGACGCAGAGACCGAGGGCAGAGGCTGTCAGGTGGCTCTTTTGCGAGGGGGAGGCCCTTTTGCCGCATGGTGACCCACCCAGGTCATCGCCATGGGAGAAGCACGGTCATGCTTTAGACCTGGAAGTCCTGCAAAGGCCTGGTCCCAACTCGTGGAGCTCAGAGGTGAGGCTCTGGGAACTGGCAGGATCTCAAGGGCTGTGACCTCAAGGGCTGTGACCTCAAGGGCTGTGACCTCATGACAGATGAATGACTTGAAGCCATTATTGGCTGGTGGGGGACACTGTTGGAGTGGGTCCTTGGGGGCCTGCCCCTGGGGCTGTACCTCATCCCTGACTCCTTCCTCGCTCCCTCTGCACTCTGGCCACCATGAGCTGGCAGCTCTCCTCGCTCACATCCTTCATTGTGATGCTCTGCCTCACCTCAGGCCCAAAGCCAGGGAGCCAGTCCACCATGGACTGGAACCTCCAAAATAAAGCCTCCCCTCTAGGTTGTTTTTCCTTGCGTATTTGTCACAGCAATGAAAAGCTGAGTAGCATAGTCACCGAACACTCAAATGAGCAGAGGGGACACCAGCTGTGGTCAGTGGATTCATGGCTGGGCTGGCCGTGGTGGGAGGGGTGGAGCCGTGACCCAGGCTTCCCCTCACCTGTGCTGGTTGGATTGCTCTGCCTAAGCTCCCACCTACCAGCAGCAGCGACCCTGAGCCACTGACATGGCAGCATGGCTGCAGGCCCCCAGCTGTGGGTTTGGTGCAGGCTGACCACCTTAGGAGCCAAACTCTCTGCCTGGTGAGTGAATGGTCTCCAGAGGGCTTTCCCTTCCTGCTGCAGGTCCTCCGTCAGCACCACTGTCCCGGGCCCACTCGGGATCTGAGGTCCTGGCATCCACTCTCTGTCACATCAAGAAGCACAGCAGCCATCAGTGTAGAGACAGCAGCAGTCCACAGGGCCCAGGGCCCTCACAGCCTAGCAGCTGGCTCTGCTCTAGTGGTAACCACCTTTTAAAGTGCAGTGAGACCCGGATAATGAGAAGCTGAGGGATTGGCCCCACTCTCCAGTACTGTCAGCAGGAATTGGCGATTAGCACAGAGCATTATCCTCAACGGTGAGTGCACATGGCCCAGCACCCTAGCGGGGAGGTGAGTGGCCCTTCTCCCCTCCTTCCTGGTCACCACTTGGGATCCATACTTGCTGTGGGTTCCGTGTGTCCAGAGCTGATGGTTCATAGCAGAGACTGCTTCCCCAGGGACCTCAGCAAGCGAAACTTTAACCTCACCATGAACTGGGAATTCTGCCTGCCCACTGCACACTTTGGGCTCCTAGTGACCCGATGCCAGCAAGCAGGGAGGGGAGTCCCCACACCATGGCAGGGGCAATGTGCCAGGTGAGCAGGAAGAGAGGGGTGCCACGTACAAGGTCAGCTCCCGTGAGTCCTCCAAGGCCCACTTCAAACTCAATGGGCTGAATTTGACAGTGGGATCCCCCCACCCCCAGCTAAAGATTGCAGCCTGCAGAAGGCAACCCCTTCAGGGTAAGGCCACCCGTCACCCACCAGGTGAGGCCTGCAGTAGGGACTGCAGAGAAGGAACCCTAACCCTAATCCTAACCATAACCCTAACCCTAACCCTAACCCTAACCCTAAGCCTAACCCTGATACCCACCAGGTGAGGCCTGCTGCAGGAATTGCAGAGAAGGAACCCTAACCCTAATCCTAACCCTAACCCTAACCCTAACCTTAACCCTAACCTGTTACCCAACAGGTGAGGCCTGCAGTAGGGACTGCAGAGAAGAAACCCTAACCCTAATCCCAACCCTAACCCTAACCCTAACCCTAACCCTAATCCTAACCCTAACCCTGTTTCCCACCAGGTGAGGCCTGCTGCAGGAATTGCAGAGAAGGAACCCTAACCCTAACCCTCACCCTAACCCTAACCCTAAGCCTAACCCTAACCCTGTTTCCCACCAGGTGGGGCCTGCTGCAGGAACCGCAGAGAAGGAACCCTAACCCTGACCCTGACCCTGACCCTGTTACCCACCAGGTGAGGCCTGCTGCAGGAACTGCAGAGAAGGAACCCATGGGTGAGGCCTCAGGTCACCCACCAGGCGGGGCCTGCAGACCTGCAGAGAAGGAACCCATACTGGAGAGTAGGAGAAAGCAAAGAGGACCCCTCTGAAGTTGTGAGGCTGGCCATGGCAGCCAAGGCAGAAGGTCTCTCCTGACCTTGCTCTTGAAGATTTTGTCAGGCAAGGAGACTTTGAGCACCCTGGAGGGGCTGCCAGAGCCAGAGGAAGGCGCTCGGAGGAGTGAGTAGTCAGGGTGAGGGTCGCAGTGCTGGTCTCTGTGGTGTCCTCGCTCCCTTTCAGGGCTGACATAGACCATCCCCGTTGCTAGGAGCCTTGTCTGCTGGCAACCTCCCCCATCTCTAGAGACCCTTCACCAAGGGACTTTGTGTGCTCCAGGTGTGTAGCCATGCCCCAGGCAGCCCACATCCCGGCTGCCAGGAGAGACGCTGCTGAAGCTGCGTCCCTGTCCTGAATCCACAGGGTTGTCCCAGTCCTTGGCCGTTACTGCACCTCATTGAGGACTCCGTCTCCACTTCTCAAGTGCTCCCGAGAGCATCCTCCAGCAAACTGCTGGCCATCAGAGTCTATCCCTCAGGGACAAAGAAGGACTGAAAATTCGGGTCAGGAATAAAACGCCAGGGTCCTCCCCACTGACTGTGCGGGTCAGAGGGAGAGGAAGGAGCCTTGGGATCCTCATTTCTTCCCTGAGCCACTATTGACCTAATGATCCTTGCATAGAACTTTCTACTCAGCCAGGTACCCTGCCAAGCACTTTAGCAATGGTGACCTGTTTCATGCCTTATCACCTCCTCGAGGGAAGAAAACATCAAGCAACAGATGGAGGGACAGAGTCAGGACCTTGGTGTTCATGGGTGGGAGCCCCTCTACCCGTCAGCTGACCTACACCACGTGGCACTGCCCAGGCCCATCCTGAGCCCTGCCCCTCCTCCCTCCTCCATCCCCACCCATCACCCCACATCCTCGTTCCCAGAGACACACTCATTTGGAAGACCATTCAAGTGCCGTAGGCCCTGGATCTGCTCTCCACCTCCCACGTGCCCTCTGCTCACTGTTTACAATCACCTTGGTAATGGTGGACTCTTCACCACCCTGGCTGGAGTTTCCTCACGCTGCTGGGTCTTCCTGGAAAGTTCCACCCCCAACATGTCCTGGATACCCTTCCCCAGGACTTCTCCTTAGGGCTTCTGTGACCCCAGGGTCCCTTCCTGAAGCCCCAGGCTAAGACGAATGTCCTCCCAGGGCTCCCTCAGAGGACCATCCTCCCTGTTCCAGAATGAGCTGTCTCTGAGCCCACCTCTCTGCAGACGGGCCAAGGGCAGCCACACTGTTTCCTCCTCCACAGTGGGTCCCTTGTGCAGCCCCCAGCATGCCCAGCACCATTCAAATATCACAAGCACCCAAAGAGAACGGCCAGTAACTGCCAGGATGAAGTGTGGCACATGGTGCTGGAGGAATGGGAGGCTGGACGGTCACGCCTGGCTGCAGGGGAGAGAAGGCCGTGATGGGGTCCTGGGATGGAGGGCTTTCCACGGAGGGCCTGGGCAGGGCAGTTTCACGGAGACGTGCCTCAAGCAGAGCTGTAGGAAGCCAAGGCAGGGCCAGCACTTTGCCCGGGCAGGGCATCCTGGGAGCACAGGTGCGCCGTGTGTCCCTCCGACACACGTCTTCTCCTCGTCCTGCATGGAGCCTGGTGCTCTGCGGCTGCCCCCACTCTGGTTTCGGAAAGCTGCAAGGGGAAGTGCCACATCATCCATAAGGCAGAGGTGTCCTGCAGCGCTGCCCCAGCCCCGGTTGCTTCCAGATGTCGCTTCCAGCGCCAGCTCTTCCGCGCTGTGGCTCTGTCACCAGGATCGCTGAGGCCCTCAATCCTGGTCTCTAAAAGACAGTCAGCCCCGCCTCCTCCCCGAGCTGTGTCAATAGCCGGGGGATGCTCAGGGGACTCACTTGGAATGGAGGTGGCACTAATAAATGGGGAGTTACTTTTTATCATCATTAGAAACGTTAACCGCAAGGGCAACTTATGACAAACTGCGACGCGGGACCATCTAATTTGGAAGATAAATTTGCTGCCAGGTCCCCCAACATTCCAGTTCTTCACAACAACAGCAGGAGACAGAAAAATATGTCCCTAGGAATAACAGGGCACGGAGGAAGGGAAGCACTGAGCACCACTCGCTGCGCCTGGAATCATTTCCTCCGAGTGGGAAGGGACGCTGTGACAGGCGGTCCATCTTGCTGGTTTTGCTTGGTCCCCAGAGGGAGGGCTGCATGGGGGCCTCGCACAGGTCCCCTGGCCAGCAGTTCCCAGCCTGCAGGAAGCCCCCGATGCTGCACCCCTCACCAGCTTGCATGGGGCAGGGTCCCAGGAGGAGAGAGCGGAGGTGGGCGAGGCTGGATGCACAGGCCCAGTGCCCAGAAGCTGCCCGACGCCTGGCATCGGGTATGAGCTAGTGGAGCTCCAACCCTATTAAACCCTACCGGAGGGTAGTTAGGGAAATGAAGTGTTGCGAATTGTCAGGCTAACTTGGGACATGTTGATGGCCAATTGAGATAATTTAAATCTTTAAGGGAAATTTTGGTCCTTAATTACGTTGAACCACTTTATGCTCAAGTCCAGAAAATAATTTTCAGGTTTTTTTTTTCTCATTGCACACATGGAAATGTGATTGCAACAAGAATGACATGGCAAGATTCACACAGAAGAGCTGTGGTCAGAGTGCCTCTCCCTCCTCTCAGAACAGCGAGGGGAAGAGCCCAGGCTTAGGACATGGCGCTGGCCCATGCCTGTGCTCTTTGACTTGCTCTTTCATCTCCTAGGGGGGTGGACGTGGGGGCCGCTGACAGGGGTGACCCAGGAAGTCCGCCCAGAGGACAGGTGCAGGACACCCACAGAAACCTGCTGGGGACGAGGACTCTTGGGGGATGAGGTCCTGGAGCAACCATGCACATCTCCTGTCAGCAGGAAGGGATTCCTTTCTCTCCCGCTTCCAGGGACAGAGCTCTCTGTACCCGGCGCTGCGGTGCTGCCGGTGGGTGCTGCCGCCTTGTGTCCTGGATCTGAGTGAAACGCACACTCCAAGCCCAGTGGGTGATCCAGGGACCAGGAGGGTCCAATGTGCCGAAGCGCACTGCCCTCACGAGATGTCCAGACTTCTGAGGAGTCCGAGCTGTCCTGTGGGCAGCTGTGTCTCTGCCGCGGGTGCTTCCTGTGGGTCATCACAGGAGCAGGAGCAGGAAGAGGGCCTTCCCAGCTGCCCACGAGGGCAGGTGTGGCTGACTTCTGCTCAAAAGCACCACCTGTGTGTTGTGTTCACACTGGACCTGAAGCACGGACCTGGCTGGCCTGCGGGAACGGCAGGCTGGAGAGCGGGGTGTCTGGTGAGCTGCCTCTCCTGCGCCTGCGTGCAGACTCCAGGAAACACCCTGCACAGTGAGGGTCATGGTCACGTCAGCTGGGAGGGGCAGCTTGGCCAGGGGACGGGAGCCCAGGTGGTCAGGAACTCTGGCTAGAGACACTGCCTTGCCCTCCTCCCTCTCAGAGCAGTGTGGGTGGGGAGACGAAAGTGCTAGAGGCCAAAGAGAGAGACGGACTTTCCTGTCTCCTTAACCAGCGTTAATGTGCACAAGGGGGCCGGGGGCAGACTCCATTGCAGCCTCGCCCTTCTCAGGCCCCTGTCTGTCCTCTGGTTTCCTCCTGCCCACCGTTTCTGTCCTCTCTCCTTGTGTAAAACAGGCATGACTTGAACACAGCAGCCTGCCCTCCAGGGCTGGAGGCACATCTGTAGCGCTTCAGAACGGCTCAGAACACAGGGGACAGTGGTCCCTCCTTCCTCATTTGCATGACGAAGCATGAAGGGAATTTCTCCACCAGCAAATCACAAGCCTGCCTACCACGCGGGTGAGCCTGGCAACGGCGGACGTTCCCTCAGCAGATCCTGTGTGTGTTTTGAGATAAACACCTCATAACTGTCTCATGTGCTTATGCCCTTGTTTAGCTCTACAGTATTGCTACATATGATACATGCATATATATTTTGTTGCTACATACATGTGTACTCTGTGTGTTTGTGTGTGTATTTGCCCATCAGGAGCCAATGATAAAAATTACATTATTTTCTCAACATCATGTGTGAAATTGCAGACCAGGGTGACAGTCAGATAGCCAAGGTCATGAGAGATAGATACACATTTTTTATACCTTCTTATGCATAGAAAATTTAGGGCACAGTTGATCATGTGACTCATAATGGGAACAATTTCCAAGAATTGGCGAGACTGGTATTTCCTTTACCGCCTGACACTTCTTGCTCTTCCCACCTGGTACCACACCCAGGCAGACTGTCCACCTGGAGGACAGAGCAGGGTTTTCAGGGTCAGAAAGGCTGCAACAGCCCTAGAGGAAGGCTGCACCCTCACTCCAGAGTCACAACGTGAGTTGATGCAGGGACACACGGAAAGCACTCTGTCCGGTGTCCAGCACCAGCGCATGCTCAGTACCTGGCTGAGACCACAGCTCTTTGGAGTTGTTGACAAGTCATGATCTGGATGCCACGTGCTGGTCAGTTGGCCACCTTCTGCTCTCACCAGGTTCCAGTGGAGCAGGTGCTGAGAGTGTGGCCCCTGTTTAATGCCACAGATGCAAAGATGAACAGATGCCTCAGACAAGACTCACCTGTAGTGAGTCCCACCAAAGAAGTAGACGGCGAGCAAGTGCACCAGGCAGGGACTCAAACAAGAGCAACCAGTCCAGCATGTCGCTTCCTCTGGAAGGGACGTCGCAAATGGTTGCACAGGCCTACCCATGGGGTCCCTTCCAGCCTGACCCACTACCCCAGAGTCAGGGGTCCTGAGAGTGGAGCCCTTCCTCCTGCCCATATGCCAGGCAGGGTCAATCTTGGGAGAGGCCTGGGACCCTCAAAACCACCCTGTCATTTGCAGGAGAACTGGGGCTCGGGAGAGAACGGGGCTTGTGAGCTGGGCCTTAGCACATGCTGTGTGCGTCAAGTCACCAGCGAGGGAAGAGGCCCAGATGATCTGCTGCGAGGCCCCCGCTGGGTCTGCAGGACCCTGGGGGCACTGCCACTTTGTGTCTGTATTTGAAGCTTTAAGAGTTTTTGTTTTCGTTTTGCTTCTTCCTGAAGCATCGATCATCAGATGGGTTGGAGGAACCTGGTGAAACCGGCAGCCCTCCTCAAGACTTCTCCCAGCCCTCCGCATGTTCAAAGTTGCCCAGGGATGGGCTGGCAGCAGCGCCAGGAGGGGACTCCGCGCACACTGCAGAGGGGCACAGGGGAGGTCAGGACACACAGATCTGCATCCTGGGCGGTAGGAGCCGGGGCTCTCGTGAATGAGAGACCTTGCTGGGGTAGAATTTCAAGCTGGCGCACGTGCATCAGAGTGCATGGAAGGCTCGCGGAGAGGAAGCGCCTCCCTGGCCTAGCGACCCTGCCTGCGGTGCCCACAGCCACTGGAGGTGGAGCTTCGCTCTGACCACATCGCTGGTAGCCTCCCAATGTGACCACGTTGATTCTGGACCTGGCAGTCAGCAATGGCACTGTGTTCCAGAATCCCCCAACTCACCACCGGTTTTCAGGGAAGGGATGTGCCCAGCCTCCTCAGAGGTGGCATGTGGACAGTCCATTGGCAGGAGACAGGCACGCTGATGACCTGTGTGGCCACCGGCTGCTCACCCTGCTCCTTCCTGTCCTGGGTGTGAGGACGCCCCAGGAGGCCCAGGTGAGGACAGAACCAGCAGTGTGAAGGAGACAAAGGCAATTTGGTGTGTCAGAAGGAATTCAACGTGGTCTTCCTTAGTCTTTGCTTTTCGTCTTAGAAATCCACCCACAGACATGACACCCCGCGTGGAGTGCAGGGCCACACAAACAACACCTTGCAGCATACAAGACCTCTTATTTTTAAATAGAGCCTGGTGGGTTATGGCCCACTTAGAATGCAGGGCCATAATACTTTATTTCAACATTATATGAGATCGTTGGGGACACTTTATGTTGCTTTTGTCTGTGGTTCGGAATTACGTCTGCTCCATCAATTCCATTATGCATTCAACTTCCACGACACATCAAAGGCTGATAAGGTTTTTTTTTTTTTTAACTTTGCTTGCTTAAAATGATTTCCCTCCAGATCAAGATGCAGAGCACAAAATATTAATCAGTTTAAATAAATATCAAGACTACCCAAATAATATGAATAATTGGCACGGAGTAGTGCCTACCGCCCAGTGCCCAGCAGCTGGTCACGCTGGCACGTGGCACCTCTCAACAGTCTTTGAGATAATGACTTTGGCATCTGCTGACGAGCACTCGCTACTGCCCACAGAATTTACAACTCGCAAGTGGGAGACAGAGGCTCGACAGAACTTTTTTATGCAAGGTCTTTGAAATTTATTAATGTAATGCAAACACAAGCCTTCCAACCCATTAAATTGTTGATGTTATGCGAATCCACTCTGGAATTGCAGATCCTCATTAACATTATTTGCATGTTAATCTGCATCTTTTTAATTAGTGATATTATTTATGCACATAATTTTCGCCTACTGGTGCCAAGGCTGAAGCGCATTAATTAATCTACTGAGATGCCAAACTGTTTATTTTCCCCCGTACTTTTATTTGTTTACATGGTGTTTTGGATTCAGGGAAAATAAAAAAGAGCCTGAAGAATAAAAGCAGAAAGACAAGATTAACTAAAAGCTCTTTTTGTTTTCATAATTTAAATTGTAATATTAGCCAAATGTTGTGTTTCTTCCCTTAGAGATCGGTTATTCAGTTACATTACCTTGATGTATTATTAAAATTTATAATGGACTCTGGAGGCTTCTGTTAGTTCTCGCCTTCATTTACAGAATATACTCAATGTTATTTTAATCTTCCTACAACGCTTCCATGCATAGGCAATGATGAGCCATCCCTGCGGATCGCCAGCCTGGCTCTACTTTGCACAACTGATAAACATTTAAATAAGCCTTTTCAAAAAAGAATAGCACGTAAAATTATTAACCCATTGATGGAGTTAGCTACCACTCAGTGACTCCTCTTTCCTCAAACTAGGTCACTGGCAAGACACTGGATCCAGCAATGCTGGGGCGTTATCTGGTCCCCAAAGCCACAGTTACTGGGTGCGATTCAGAACTGTGCATACCCTGTGTGCACACAGCACAGAACCTTAAGGTCCAGGATGGACACGTCCTGGGCTGTCAGGGAAAGATGGAGAGTGCATGCCATTGGGTCTTGCCCTACAGGATAGCAATTCAAACCCCGTGCGCAATCTGGAGAAGGAGCGCCAGAGTGGCATTCCGCTAACCAGGTCACGTGGTGTCTTATTTACACTGCATCAGAGAAGCATCCACAGAGCAGTCTGCAGAGACTCTCTAGCCAGCATCCGCACTATTAGGAGAGAGGATGAGGATTTGTCTTCAGTACCTACTTCCTGGGTGGTGTAGGGTCTCTGCCTCTCCCCTCCTTCCTGCTGCTTGAGAGCATCCCTGAATTTTTCACCAGTTTAATGTGCAAGCAACTCACCAATCAGGCCTGCCTGGAGTCAATCACAGCCACGGTGTGTTTACTCGGGGGCCGAGATCTACAGGGAGAGTCGCAAGGGGGACATGGACCAGGTCCCTTCTGGTCCTTAGTATTTGAACAGCTCGTAACACGAGGTCCGTGGTCCATTTGTCTAATGACTTGGACTCACTTGTCGTATCCTGGTTCACCACAGGGATTTGGCTGTGGCATGGATGAAAATCCAGGCACAGGTGGGGAGTCCGAGGGTCTCGGGTACTGCCTGGCAGGAGAAGCGCCACATCACTGCCCTCCAAGGGGACTGGGTGATGAGATCCCAACAGGCTCTCATCTGTTACATGGTAGCAAATCTGGAATGCTTTTCTTAATCAGTTTTTATTTGGAGATGCTGTGGGCAAAAGTTTAAATATGAAGAATGTACAGCAGGAGTAAAACTCTTTTATACCTCCCAGGAAACTGCATAGAAATTCATCCAGAAAAGGTGATATGGATCAACCAATGGAAGACACATTTTTCTGGTAATTCTATAGATTATTTTTAAAGTTCTCACTAATTCTGTAGCAGTTTTGATGCAGGTGAGAACATGTGAAGACCTGACAAATTGTCCACAGGAAGTGTGAACCTGTGAGCTGTGTGTGGTGCCAGAGGCCTGCTTGCTGCACAGAGAGGCCACACTTGGATCCTGAAGTTGGGGTTTGGTCAACATGAGGGGCTGGGGCAGAGCTGGTGGTGGCACCAGGTCCCTTCTCTAAGGCATTGGGTTTGGAGTTGAATGCAGCAGAGGGCAGCTGGTCCTCGGCTGTCCTGAGGGTCGGGTTCACCTCTTCATGGGGCAGCAAGGTGCTGGGGTGTCTTGTAGGGGAGGCACTTGCCATATTTGGAACAGGGGGCTGTGGTCAGTCTTGGTCTGGTTGCACCGTGGCTTGTAGCTGCTCGGTCCTTGATGTCATTAGGTCCGTGGACATTTCAACATTTCACATTCAACTACTGGTTAGAACATGTTGCTTTTTCTGCCCACTGTGTGGCCTTGTCTGTTACAAAGGTGGCTAGGTGGATGACCATAGTGTTTCATGGGTGCCCAGTATCTCGAGGGAAGAGCTTCTTTGTACGATTTTGATCAGGTACAAGAGTCGTGTGATGGGTACCATGTTGTGGACATTCCTCTTGCTCTAACACATTCTTGGTGACATACAGCAGGTCCTGTAGCCTGTTTGGCCCTTGGTTTCCTCATCTTAATTATTAAGGGACAGAACCTGTGAGATGGTTTGCCACACCCTGACCAGTGGCCAAGAGGCCCTGGGCTGCTTTGTCATCCTGCCTATGGTGGCTTGCTTTGAGTCTGGGACACTGGTTGCAAATCAATCAAGGGACTTCAGGCACAAAGAAGAGTTTTCATAAAGCACTCTACACCAACGTTTAAAAATATGCACACGTAAAATACATATATAATCTATGATGTATATCTTACAAACATCTTTATTAAAAAAAAAATCCCAATTTCACCAGAGTCCCGGGGAGAGTTGTCTGCTTATGCTTCTCCACTGAAGGGCTGGCTTGGTTTCCTTGTCCACAGAAGGCTTTCCCTGTCTGGGCAGGTGTTCCAGGCATCCTGGTGTGTGACCCAGGAAGACCCTCTGCAGAGAGCTGCCTGCCCGTCAGGCTGGTCTGCCCTGCTCCAGCGTCCTCAGAGCTTACCTGGCTGCCTGCAGGGGTGCTCTTTGCCCACCTCGTCCGTAGAACCTGAGTTAGAGGGCCAGTGGCTCCTGGGTGAAGGTGACCTCCTTGCCCTTGGCCCAGCGGTCCCAGCATGGGTCCATGGGTGAGGTTCACACCATGCTCCGGCTGCCCTTGGCTGACCATTGAAGACACACAGGGAGCAGCGGCCTGTCCAGGCTCACTGTGGTCAGCGTGTCACAGTGGTCTGCCAGGTGCACGCCCTCAACCTGTGCTGCCTGGGCAGCGGCCCTGGCTGACTGTAAGGGTCTGCCAAAGACCCTCTGATGGGTGCACCTGCTCTCAAGAGCAAAGGCAGTCCCAGGAGGACAAGGTGGGCACAGAGCTTAATGACCAGGGGTGTTTCCCCGGGGCCACATGCTGCTCTCGTGGCTGGCGGGTTGTTCACGTGGTCAGCCAGCCGCTCACCCCAGTCCCATCATTCTCGCGTTCCAGACATTGGCGGCTGGACGGGATGAATGGCACGGCGCCTGCGCCCTGCAGCTCGTGAGGCGTTCGCTCTGAGCGTGGTATGTCTTCAGGGTTTGTGAGACTGTCTGCCACTGGTATCATCTAACCAGGGGCCATGGGTGAGGCCCCTGGGCAATGCGACCACAGGTGGCCAGTCCCAGGGACTCTTGCGATCACCTTCGACTTCGGAGTGGAAAGTGGTGGCCCTGCCACAGCGCCCAGGGCAGAGTTGACGCTCCCTGAGCGTGCGGAATCCCCCGGGGGCCGTCCCACGCAGAAGGCCCGCTCTGTATGGATCTGCTCCATGGCGGGCACGGGAGGAGTAACTGCCGGTGGCGTCGAGTTTACAGCCTCTTTAGTTACACCCCGTCTCTGAAGCTCTTACACGATGCTCTTAAACACCGCTGACCCTTTTTATTTAATTTCATTTGCCTGTTAGTGTTTGGAGGCTCTCCAGCAAAGCACTTCAGTCAATTCAATAGAGTTCTTGCCACAATTAATACAGGAGCAGGAACAGCAAAGACCTGGGCTCCCCACGCCCCTTCCACGGGGCTCGAGAGTGCACTGACTCATGGAGCAGAAATAAAGCATTAAATCTCGAATACTTAGAGGGATTTTGTGTGATAGTGTGGAATCATTTACCCCACGTGCGGGCAAAGGGTTTTCTGGAGTGTGGTTCAGCTGACTATAGACGGTGGAGTTGTTGAGCTAGCTGACTGGTCCCCTCTGCTCCCACCACACAGACTGGAGTAAGCTTGAGTGTTTCTTGGGGTTTTGTTTTATTCTTCCATTTCGGGCTGGCTATCACTTGCCGCAAGATCTGGAAGGTAACAGTGCATGATGTATCGACTGCTCCTATTACTTCAACTCATGATTCTAAAAATCACATTTCTTTTTAAAAATTATCTCCTTAAAATATAAATTGTGCCATCTGAGAAACCGCTGACTTAGGATAACCCAGGCTGACTAAGTGAAGCTGAAAAATGGTGTTTATAAAACAGGGCATTAGCCAGTTTCAAGAGCAGTTAGGAGCTTTGTTCACTGCAACACCAGACCTGTCCAGGTAGCAAGGAAGCGCCTCAGTGTTCCTCCCTGAAGTGGCCACGTGACCACAGAGGCTCTGGACGGTAAAGCAGATTCTCTGGAACCCTCAACCAGCATCCAGGATGCTGCCGATGTTATTATTTCATTAATAATGCATTTTTGGTTGTCAAAAACAATCAGCACTGTAGCTCTTTCCCAATAGTGTTTATTATAAATCACTTTGCAGCACCACGTTATTTTGCAAGGAATGAAAAAGCAAAGCCATTCCCTGTCAGCTGGAATTAACAGCCAGGAAAAGAGCATCTTTTGGAAAGGGAAGTAAGTAAATTAGCATATGGAAATCTACTCTCGCATATCAGCCGCTACTTGTTGACATAGGAAGAGGAACAACATGTATCCAGGCGCAGAGATTAAAGTTTCTTGAAACGTGTCCTAATTGCAGTTGTTGGTTAATCAAGAAGCAACACCAAGCCCTTGCTGTTTCCACGGCACAGGGGTCTGTCGCAGATTCCAGGAGCAAAGCCTCAGGAAATCACGACTGTTTCAATCACATGGTGATATTCTAACCCCATGTTAATGCCATGCTCCGACCTCTGAAAATCACTGTCTTCCAGTTGCAATAAATTTGAGACTGTGCACAATGCTCATTCTTTTAAAAAATGGGGACACCCTTTAGGATGAGGCCTCCAGTGTGTCCTGTTGGGCTGGGCCCCTGGTGGTGGCCAAGCTCCCGCTGCCTGTCTGGTGTAAGGTGAGCCCTGGGCCAGCCTGCCCCTCACAGCCAGAGGACGAGAAGACCCCTCTGCTGTGGGTGAATCGGCAGAACTCTGAGGCCTGTTCAGGTGAAGCGAGATTCTCCCTGCTTGGACACGCATCTCCACCTGGCTCCCCACACAGGCAGTGAGGCCCAGGTCACTCAACCAATCTCTCGTCTGTGTGAAGGAGTGGCCAGCATGTTGACACCTGTGTGCAGGAACAGTGTGTCAAAGCCCTGGCGTGTGCCAGGAGCCAGGACAGCCCGTGGGGAGCTGTGGAGGTAGAATTCACAGGGTCCCTCCACGGGTCCATGGTGTGGCCCTCTGATTCTGATTCTTGTAGGAGTGTTAAAGCCACTTTCCACCATTGGAGGCAGAAATGCATCCAGCCTTCCTGTGAAGAAACGCTGGCTGAGCTTTTAAGAGAAGTCGTTTCTGAGATGTCGACTTGGGTCGGGGTGAGACAGCACAGGGCTCAGCTCAGCACAGGGCAGCTGCCGTCACCTCTGCACTGGGGCGCCCTCAAGGGTCTCCTGTCATCAGCAGCTCACACTGACATCTTTTCTGGGGGTACAGGGAGGATAAAGCCTGAACCTCTTGGCAAGTGAGGGAAGCCCAGTTAGGGAGAACGGGACATGCCCTGCTTCCTCGCCGACTGCGGGGCAGACAGTGGAAGAGCAGGGATCCCCAACACGAGCAGCTTCCCGTGTCGTGCCACTCTGACCTCCTGAGAGCTCTCCTGAGAGCTCTCCCGTGAGCGGGCATCCGTCTCAGTTGTCACTTCCTATGTTCCTGGTGGTGATCAGTTCAAGTCCAAGACAGGCGCGTTCAGCCCAGTGCCTGCATACAATAGGCGCTCAATAAGCCTAAGTGGTGGCAGTGACTGGGGACTGCTTGGTGGCAGGAAGGAAGCCATGGGAGGCGTGGGCAGAAAGCTCGAGCCGAGGAAGCGGAGTCCCAAAGCTCTACCCCGGGCAGGGCCAGTTGCCTGTTTTTTTCGCTTTCTCACAACCTGGATTTGCCCAGCTCCAGAGAAGTGGAAGAGGCACCCCCGAAACCGGTGCCAGGCACCACGTACCAAGAGCCTGTTCAGACACCCTGCCTCTGTGCTTCTCCTGGGCATGGGTGCCAGAGTTCTCTTCCCTGTGGCCTCGTCTTGTCTCCCTGCACTGCAGAATATGCCTTCTCCATCCCCGGCACCAGCCAGCTTCTCTTAAACTGTGCTGGTCTTCTACCCAGGCAACTGGCACAGAGTAGCCCTGGCTTACCTCAGAGCCTGGCAGAGCCTTCTCCCTGGGCTCTGGGAGCTTCTGGAGGTGGAGGAACTATGGTTCACATTGCTGGTCTGATCTTCCTGGGGACACAGGTCCCAGAGCGAATGTCTACCAGAGCCCACAGGGACCTGATGATGGTCTGGAAGAAGGAATTTGATGCGTGGTTTGCCACTGTCAGATTTCAAGACCACCTGATGGAAACAGGACCAGGGCTTGGGCTGGCCCTGGGGCTACATGTACCCTTCTCTCCTCTCCTGTCTCCAGATCTGCCGCACCAGATGTCGTGTCCATAGTTCGGAGCTTCTGAGTAGCTATAAAATCCATCCACTTTCTTCACATATTGGCAGACCATGCATGGTCCCCCAACTGCAAGACCACAGAAAGATACTTAGCATGTGGGACTGATTCCAGAGGTGTCACCGGAAGCTGTCTAGGGAACCATGCTGAATCTCTGCAGGAGGCAGGCGATACTCTATCGTCCACCTCTCTCCCTTCACCTGTTGGTCCAGGAGGTGGATGAGAACAGGGAAGCCTCACCTCCTTTGGCAGGAGGGGCAGGCCAGCTATGCTTTTGGCCAGGTGGCATGTTTTATACAGAAATCCCAGTGGACAACAGCCCTGACCCCCTCCCCCTCAACCAACACCGTCAACAGGTAAGTCAGCCCTCCTAAGACCACTGGCTCTAGAGGGGTGCTGGGAAGGTGGGCATTCTGAAGAACCAGGGCAGTTCACCCATCTGCCCCAGCATGGATCGAGTCTGTGCTACCAGCAGAAAAGGGTCTGCCAGGCTAGGGCCACTGTGCCTCTTGACACAGTGACCTGACTGATTCTGACCTGGTCCTTCAATTCGGTAAGCTCGGTCCACAGGTGAATTGACCTCCTTAGAGAGTCTATGCACTGTAACCAAGTATTACCGATGGCAGGTGCCCTGCGTCTTCAGTGATGGCGGCTATCAACAATGTGGGTCATTAGCCAGAAGAGAGCCATGCTGTCAGGACGAGGCACTGGACAAGCCCATGGTCCTCACTGGCCACGTCTCCCAGACAGGAGGAGTGACTCTTTGCAGTGATCCCAGGAGACAAGAGAAGTACCTGGGCTGCCGCCTGTGACTGCAGGGCTGGCTATGGCCAAATGGAGTAGAAGAGGGGACAATATGCAACCTCTGCTTCTAGACACCCATAGCCCTACACAGAAGACACTGACCCCAGACACTGCTCCCTGGAGAACCACAGTGACTTGCTCTCCACCCAGTGATGGGGGTAGATCTTGTTCAGACTGGTCACAGAGAGCACTGTAAACCCAGGGCGGCTGACAGACCTCTTCCTGGTCTAGGGAAATCCTCTTGCATCCATGCCCAGTGCCTCTGCAGGCAAGGTCTAGAGCCTGTCCTCCCGTTCAGGAGAAGGACGGAGCTGGCACCCTATGGGAGCCCCAACCCGAGAGCTGCGACTGTCGGCCTGCCTCTGGGTGGGTCTCAGATGGGAGGGTATGTGTCGGGAGGCACACCAAGTCCTGGGCCGGGGGATGTCTGTCACTATTCTGTCCCAACACTCAGAATGTGTGTGAGGACTGAGGGCAGGGCCACAGCTTGCCTCAGAATCCTCTTCTCTGTGACTCTCTCTTGTCCTGGTCACACATCGGCTCATGTTCTCCTGGAATCTGTCTTCGCCCCGTCCGGCCCCTCAGTCCTGAGGGAGGGCTCTGCCTCGGTCTGTTTCCACGGGCTCCCACCTTGGAGAGGTGTTTAAGCCTCTGGGCTGTAAATACATTCCATCGCTACCAGTTCCAGACCTGGACCTGACAAGACTTTCAAACAGGTTCCTGTCAAGTTTCCAGACCTTCCCTAGCAGTCGCGTGATGGATCACCTTTTATAAATGACGCCCTTCACAGCCCCCAGGGCCTCACAGAAGCTCTGTGCTGACCTCAGCTTCCCTGTACTCCAGCATCACCAGGTGTTAGGGGTGACAATTTATCTGACCCCTTGATACAGAGGGAGGTGTTGGAGATGGGCTTTGCCAGTCTAGCAAGCGTGTCCAGCCCCTCATCAACACCGACAATGACGCTCTTCCAAGATGGCAGCACATTCTGCACAGTACGCCAAGGCCCATTCGGCGGTCTCAGAGACCCAGAACAGAAGCAAGCCACCTAAGGGTGCCCTGCTCCTTCCTCATGGTCAGAATCACCCGTCATGCATCTTACCAATCTGAACGGCAGTGTCCCTACGCTGACCTGCAAGGGATGCGGGGAAGAAGGGATGGCTCTGGCACCCCGACCCTGAAGAGGTCTGCAACCCTCGCCTCCTTGCCTTTCCTGAACACCCCAGGGTGATTTTCAGACCCAGAACCAGCAGCACGATTTGAGGGGTCACTGAAGGATGAAAACATCAGTGCCCTGAACGGGGAAGGTGGAGATGGTGACAACGGAGCCCGGGTGAAGCAGCAGACCCTGAGGATTGCTCAGACTGCAAGCCAGCGGCATGGCCCTGCCCCGGAGCGAGGGGTCTCGGGTCAGGCCCACACCTGCCCTCCCCCACGGTTCTAGCAGAATGTCTGTCAGCCGACTCAGAGACGCCCCACTCGGACAGCGTCAGAAATCCCAGAGACAGCCACAGCCTCACACGCGGGTGGAGACTTGGTGGGACCATGACAGGGACATTGCTGCTGTCCACATGGAATTAAGGACGTGCTTAGAATACTCCATGAACCCCTACAGCCCCTGGGCACAGCCAACCTGGGCACGCTCAAACCAAAGACCAGGCTGATGTTGCCTTGGATGATGAAGCCAGCTAACCAGGGTATGATTCGAAAGCACACTAAATTACAGAGAATCGACCGGAAGACTAATCCATTTCTAACCAGTCAGGTGAACAAAAACATAAATTCTAGCAGTATATTCAAAGGTGGAGTTCCAGGCCTCCAAGAAAGTTTGATAGTGCTAAGGAAATTTAACTCTCCTCCATTCACAAATTAAGTTTAACAGACTCTTAGACTTGTCCTTTCTTTGTTGTAGTAGCAATTAGAAAATGGCAAATAGACTGCATTATATAATTCAAGGTAAATTCCAGACACTTTGATTTTCTCTGAATTGCAAATATAAAATAGGTAATAACATTACAGAATTTTCAGAAAATAAGAAGAAACGAACACATAATGTGATCATTTGAATGCAGTCACTGGTCAAATTTTATTGTGTATCATTTCTTTATTGCTCATTTTTTAGTGCTCTAAACAAGGTAATTATCTAGACTATACATGTTTTACTAAATAGTGGGAACATTTAAATTGTGCTTTTCCCTCTAAGCTAGGTTCTAACCATAGTCTATAGGTTTCTGAAGTACATTTTTTATGATTATTCATTTCTGAGTAACTTAGAACCTTGAATCCCAGCCCCACTTTTTACAGGAAGCCCTGAGAGGAGGTTCCTGCCCGCCCTGGGCAGTGACTGGTCCTCTTTTGCACCTGTTGCTGGGTTTATGGCATTGGTGTTAGGTGAAGCCAGTGACACTTGTGGCTCTGGATAATGATTAAGACGTTCACTGTGAATCGAGCTGCGTGTCCGCGGAACGCAGCCTCTCTCTATTCACCTCATTAAATCAGGCGTTTTTGTTGCTGTTCATGTGTATGTGCAGATGTGCGGCTATAGTTGTGACTGCGGTGTTTGAATTATGGCCAAAATCCAGCGGCACGCTACCACTTCACGGTGAGACTGTAGTTTACGGACTTGTCCTTGGCCTGAGTCTGTGAAGATAATTGCCTTTTGTATTTTGCTACCATCTTCCCAGTTGCAGGAGGGCTCAGAGCTGAATCGGTCTGAAGGGCTGGGGTGTAGGAGTGCTTGCATAGTGTGCTCGGGCCCTGGTTTTTTAAGGGACATTTATATTATATTCTTTCTTGGTGTCAAAATTAGGCAGCATGTTCACCCCTGCCTCTCCTACAGTCTTTTACATGGATTTTCTCCTTTTCTTTCCCATTTGTTTTGAAGCAGTTTCAAATTTTACTACACGTGGTGTTTATCACAGCATTTTAGTCTACTTCTACAGTGCTACTTTAACAAATGCCTCCAAGGCACGGCACCATTGTCAACTCACAGGTGTAGTTAGCAACCTACGTGGTTTCGACCTTTGCACCTCTGTCTAAGAAGAGACGCTTTTTAAAATTTTTTATTTGTTCTAATTGGTGATACATGACAAGCATACATAGAACCCATTTTGATAAATCATATATAAGTGGAATATAATTGTGCTTTTGATGGTTCCATTTCTTTGCTGTCTCAGGACTTTTCTCAAGCACAGCCCCATCCCCGCCCGGTGAACCCTCCATGGTTCCCTGGAACCACACATCACCGACCTCCCTTCTCTCCTGCTCAGGAGACAGATCTGGTGAGGACGTGGGGCACACGTGCCCTGGCTTCCCTTCTGCTGCTATAGCTGCAGCGTCTAGTGGGGCCGCGGGGTGAGGTCAGTGTGGACTGTGACTCTTCTCTGTCCTCGGCGGGCAGGAGGCCCCTCCTCTGCTGAGTCGCCCTCGGACCTTTGTGGAAAAGCGTGTGGACTCTCACTCCTCCTTGCACTTACATGTGTACGTGGTGCAACACTCTCTTGACTTGAGTAGCCTTTTACTGAGTGCTGAGTCCGGGTGATCTTCCAAATTCATTCTCATTCAAAACTACTTTGCCTGATTGAGGTCGCTCGCTCTCATGTATAATTGCCCATTTTAACAACAACAACGAAACGCCTGTTGGAATTTTGACTGGATTCTTGCCGAATATGGTAACGGATGTGGGAGGAACTGACATCTTAACTGTATGGAATCTTCTGATACATGTAGATATTTGTCTTTGATTTCTCCCTGCAATGTTTTGTGATTTTTCAATGCACAAATTTCACACATCTTTTGTCATGTGTATCTCGATTTTTTTTTTTTTTGCTGCTGCTGTCAGAGAAGACTTCTTTCAGTTTCAGGTCCCCATTTTTGTTGCTCCTCTGTAGTGTGATCCTGGCTATCCTTGCTCAGCTGTTCTAACCTTTCTGCATTTTCACTAATTCCCTGCATTAAATGATCATATTTGCAGGTGAAAGAGTTTTTCTCTCTTCTTGGCCCCAATCTGGTTCTATTTATCTTTCCCACCCTCTTCCATTGCTGTGACCTCTAGGATAATGTTGGGGACATTCCTTGCCTGTTTCTAATCCTACACAGATGTATTCAATTTTTTTACCATTAAATACACAACTAAGTTTTATAGGTGTTAATTATTAGGTTGAAGAAATTTTCTTTCACTCCTAGTTTAGTGAAAGATTTTTATCTGAACATACTAGAGTTTTTACAGATACTTTTTTTGGCATCTATTGATAGAGCCCCCCCTCCCATTTTTCCTTCGGTTATAAGTTTTAGGTTCACAGCAAAATTGAAAGGAAGATACAGATGCCCACATTCCCCATGCTGTCACACACGTACCCTCGTCACCAAAACCCTGTAGCAACCCATGTGGCCCATCAGGCTCAGTACTCGTTACAACTGAGGAACCTGGGCTGACCCCGTGACCACCGTTCAGTACATCCACGAGGGCGCCTTCCCCATGAGCACTGTTTAGTGTGTGGTTCCACCATTACAGCATCAGACAGCATGATTCCACTGTCCTGAGACTCCTTCAGGCTGCACCTGCTCCCCTGTCCCCACTCCCAATCTCTGGCAACCGCTGATCTTCTACCTTCTTCGCAGTACTGAGTTTTGTATAGAACCGCATAGTGGGGATCACTCAGTTTAGCCTTGGTACTGGCTTCTTTCATTCATTAATATGAACCCCAACACTCCTCTTTTTGGGGACCATAGCGTGTTTTTAGCACTGAATAATGTTCTCTCGTTTTGATGTACCAAGATTCATTGATCCACTCTTATGCTGCAGGATGACTTGGTTGCTTCTAAGTTTTGGCAATTATGAATGAAGATTCTGCCGACATCTGTGTGCAGGGTTTTGTGTGGATGTATTTGCAGCTCCTTGTGGCAGATGGCAAGAAGCACCACTGCAGAACTGAGTTTTACTAAGCCATAGAGGACAGATGATGGCCACTTTCAGGAAATTGGATCAAACTGGAGATCATCACGTTAAAAAAAAAAAATAAGCCAGGCTCCAAAAGACAAGTCTCATATGTTTCCTTTCATTTGTGAAATTCAGAAAAAAAAATAGGACATGAGAGCAGAAGGGAGATCCTAGAGAGGGGGAGGGCGCCGGGCAGGGGGCAGGAGGGGAAGGAGGCAGAGGGGCGACCTGGCCCAGGTACGGTGAGCACCGTGCCTCTGCCCAGTGAAGCCCTTCGCTCATGTGCTTCACCGTCGCTGAAAAGGAGATCCCTACCACACCCAGAGCCAGAGTCGCAGTCGTGAGTTTTACATCTGGGTTTATGATCCACTCTGAGCTGCTATGTGATGTGTTCAGTCTGTTTAGATTTATGATGGTGCGCGTGGATGTCTAGTTGTTCCAGGACTCTGTGTTGAGTGGTTAGACTGCTCAATTCTGGGGCCGGTGCTTTTTTTCAGAGCTTGGTTGCCCCTGTGCCTGGCATCGACCTCTGAGCTCCCTGCTCTGTTCTGCTGATCCACGGTCTGTCGCCTCATCAGCACCTACTGCCCTGGTCCCTGGGCTGTCAAGTAGGTCTGCGTGCTGGGAAGGCCAGGGCCGGACCCAGCTCCCTTCTTTCAGTGTGGTTGGGTGATTCGCTCCCTTCGCCTCCCTGTACACAGCTTAAACTCACTCTGTCAATATCCACAGTAACTTGCTGTGGTTGTGAGTGTGATTTCAAGCTGTAGGTCAAATGGGAAGAAAGAGGCACCTTCACCACACGGAAGGCTCTCACCTGTGAAGAGGGAACACCTCCCATTCGCTCAGTTCTTCAGTTCACTTCTTTGCATTCTGTGATTGTCCTTGAATAGATGTGGCACATATGTGGTTAGGTTTGTATCCACATATTTCATTTTTACAGTACTATGAGAAATAGGATTGTGCTTTTAATTTCAAAATAAACTCACTTACTGATGGCATAAAGGGAAGCAACTGATTTTGCATATTAACCCTGTGTCCTGCAATCTCTTCTTAGCTCCAGGAGATATTTGGTTGATTCTTTTAGATTTTGTACGTAGACAATCATGCCATCTGTGAACAAAGAAGCTTCATTTCTTCTCTCTTAGTCTGTGAATATTTATATATTTTTCTTTTTTATTGCATTAACCAGGACTCACAGTAATATGTTGAAAAGGAGCAGAGACGGCACCTCCTTACCTGTTCCTGGTCCTGGTGGGAAAGCCTTGGATACAGCATTAAGCTGAATGGCTGGTTGTAGGTTGGTCATAGATATTCATTATCAAGTAGAGCAAATTCCATTCTATTCCTGGTTCGCTGAGAGGTTTCATCATGAATGGATGTTGAATTTTTTTTTTAATCTTTTCTGCATGTATTGCTATGACCATGTGATTTTCCCATCTTCTGCCTGTTGATGTGTTGGATTGCATTAACTGATTTTTGAATGTTGAACCATCCTTTCTTGCCTGGGATAAATCCCACATGGTCATGCTGTATATTGCTTTATCCCTTGTTGGGTTTAATGTGTTAATATCTTGCTGGGTGTTTTTGCACCCTTAATCATTAGAGACAGGGTCTGTCGTTTTCTTTCATAATATATATTTGTCTAATTTTGGTATTGGTGTGATGCTGGTCTCAGGATGAGTTAGGAATATTCTTCCTGCTTCTGTCTTCTGAAAGAGATTCTGGGAAACTGGTGAAGTTTCTTTCTTAAATGATGTAATTTAACCCTGAACCCACATGGGTCTGTTTAATTATTCATGACTTAATCATCATTAATTATTGATTCAATTTATTTATTAGACATATGCCTTTTAAGATGATCTGTTTCTTCCTGTGTGAGTTTGCCAAATTGCTTCTTTCAAGGAGTTGGTTCATCTCAGGTAAGTGAGGGAATCTGTGGGCAAGAGTTGTTCATAGTATCGCACAGGATGGCTTGTTCCTTCTTTTAAGTCCACGCCTTCTGTGATGATGTCTCCTCTTCATTTCTGACTCTGCTAATCTTCACCCTCCCAATTTCTCTCTCATCTTGTCCTGCTGATAGCCTGTTGTTGACCTTCTCATCTTGTCCTGCTGGTAGCCTGTTGTTGACCTCTTCCAAGAACGACATTTTGGTTTCATTGACTTCCTCTATTGATATCCTGATTTTAATTTTGCAAATTTCTGCTCTAATTCTTACTTTTTCCTTTTCTTCTCCTTTCTTTGGTTTTCGTATTTTCTTCTTTTTATAATTTCATAAGGTGGAAACTTGGAGTATGGACTTTATATCTTTCTGATTTCCTAACATATTGTTCAATGCTCTAAATCTCCCTCTCAGCACTGTTTTTATTGCAACTCACCAATTTGGATAAGCTGTGTTTTTATTTTCATTTAGTTTCAAATTTTTAAGTTTCTCTTGAAGTTTCTCCTTTGCTCTGTGTCTTATTTAGAATTTGTTGTTTTGTTTAATCTTCACATTTTGGAATTTCCCCCCTTATTTTCTGTTATTGATTTCCAGCTAGGTCAACTGGCTGAGACAAGACACTGTGTGACATCTAGTTTTTGAATTTTGTTTCCATGTATTCATGGCCTGGAATGTGGTCTATCCTGGTGAAGGTTCCCGGAACAGGAGAACCATGTGTGCTGCTGTTGGGTGGAGTGGCCTCCCTCCCGGGCCTTGAGCTAGACTCTGTCCTCGTCAGTGTATTGCCCGCTGGATCCGCGGTTTGGATAAGGCATGATGACGTCTTGACCACGGTAGCAGCTCCTCCTCGCAGCCAGCCGTGCGGGCTGTGCTTCTCGTAGTCCGCTGCTCTGTTGTTACATACACACGGGGCTGCTCAGCGTGGAGAGTGGGCTCCTTTATCAGTGTGCCATGTCCTTCGGTGTCTCCGGTGACTTTCCTTGCTATCAGAATCACCCAGTCTGACATTTATAAAGTAACCCTATCTTTTTATGCCTTCGTGTTTACATGGTGTATTTTATCCATCTATTCACTTTTACTTTTTATTTTAGGTAACAAATTGATTTTAATTGTTCTCAGATAACAAGGTCATCATCCTGTCACCTGATCTGTCAGCTTCACATAATGAAAAGCCATGTGGAAAACGCCCAGCTGACTATTGTCACTGAGTCACATCACTGGCACTGTGAGAAAAAGATGACGCTTCCGTTAGCTTAGACCAAGAGCATGCCGGCCACCACATCCATTCTCTTGCACACACGCTTTGTCTTCCGCTCCCCGGTGTCTGCTTGAGCGCTCCTGGAATTTTCCTTGGGGGCCCTTCCAGACGATTGCAGAACTCACACTTGGCCTTGCAATCGGGGGGTGGGTCCCGTGAGCTCCGCCAGTGCTCCCTCTTTGGAGGCCCAACATCCTGGGCCGTTCTGTACCTGCGCTGTCCACGGCGGCCTGCTTTGGTGTCTGTACACAAGCAGCATCTCACCTGCGGGCTCTGCCCTCAGCTGCTCGGCATCCTCAGCAACTCTGGGCCTGGGACATGCTGGTGGGGTCGTGAAGACACCCGGGCCTCCGTGTGGGACGTGGGATGCAGGAAGCCATCGCGGGAGAGCACCGGGCTCCTGCTTCAGCGGTATGGTGTCCACTCTGCCCACCCGCTCACACTGGTCTTTACCTGCCTTTATTTTAAAGTCTATGAACAGAAAGCATTGGTCTTGTGGCTCTGGCTCACCCTACGTCTGCCTTTCAGCTGGTGCATTTGGACCACTGGCATTCAAAGCAATTACTGGTTCAGTTGGACTAATAGCTACCATATTTGTTACCACTTCTATTTGTCCTTATTCTTTGTTCTTTCACTATTTTCAGGGTTTTTTTGACGTGATTTTAATTAAATGTACAATATTCTATTTCCTAACCATGTGAGTTTTTTTTTTTTAACATTTTTATTGGTTGTTGTAGGTTTTGCAAAATACATTTATATCTAATTCAAAATCATGTTCAAATAAAGCCACTCCACTCCACAGTAAGACTCTCGTATAATAATAAAATGATCTTCCGGCCCAGCACCCATGGTCTCCAGCACCGCCCTGACCCTGCGCCTGTGGTCTCCAGCGCTGACCCAGCCCAGCCTGTGGTCTAGCGCCCGCGCTGTGGCTGACCATCTACCAACAGGTGGGGTTGCCTCTGCCCGCTATCATGGATTATCCCCTACCCGGAGGCCACCACCTCTAGTCGGGCAGTTCCTGTTGTGGAACACCACATTATCAAGTTTCTCTCACACATCAGGCTACTGAAGAGCAGGAGGTTTGAACAGTATGGTATAGTTTTATTGTAGAATTTTTATTAGTATTATTATTATGATTATTCCTACTTTACCTACTATTATTCCTACCTTTCTTTTTTTTTCTCTATTATTTTTCTCTATTTTCCTCCCACTTTCTGTTTCCTTGGAGACTCTTTCTCCCTTTTCTCATGCTAACAACCAATTCCTTTTAATTCCACTTTCATTATTCCTCTGACCTAGTCTCTATAGACTCACTTCTTATCTCATTAACATTACATGCTACACCCCTCCCCATCTTTTGTCCATCATTAGAAATTGTGGTCCTTATTGAAAACCTATTGGTTATTCTGTAGATAATAATCAAACTCATCATCTCTGTTTATTAAGACAATACTATTAATATCTTAATAGGGACTATTTGGGTTAAGGATGCATATTGTTTGTATTGTGTGCTGCTAATATTGATCTCCCACTTTAAAGTGAGGTTTTGGAAACCTGCAGGGTCACTATAAGTCTATAGGGGGAAACTGAAATACCTTGGATCTGCACTCCTAGGGGGCAAGATACATGAACAACATGAGAAAACAAGGGATGAAAGTGTCCCAAACAAACCTAGATGCTATATCAATAGTGTCCAATGACAGCATGGCAGAAGAAATGTCAGAAAGGGAGTTCAGAGGGTATATAATTAAAATTATCTGAGAGCAAAGGATGAGATATGAGAGCAAATGCAGGCAATGAATGATCACACCAATAAACAGTAAAAGAGCAAATGCAGGAAGCAAAAGATCATTTTAATAAAGATACGGAGATTCTGAAAAAAGAAAAACACAGAAATCCTTGAAATGAAGGCAACAATAAACCAAAGTAAAAACTCAATAGAAAGTATCACCAACAGAATAGATCACTTGGAAGACAGAACCTCAGACAATGAAGACAAAATATTTAATCTTGAAAACAAAGTTGACCAAACAGAAAAGATGGTAAGAAATCATGAATGGAACCTCCAAGAATTATGGGATATCATGAAAAGACCAAATTTAAGAATTATTGGGATTGAGGAAGGCACAGAGATACAAACCAAAGGAATGAATAATCTATTCAATGAAATAATATCAGAAAATTTCCTGAATCTGAAGAATGAAAGGGAAAATCAAATACAAGAGGTTTATAGGACACCAAATGTACAAAATCACAAGAGATCCACACCAGGACACATTATAAAGAAAATACCTAACACACAAAATAAAGATAGAATTTTTCTTATAAAGAATGCAAGAGAAAAGTATCAGATTACATATAGGGGTAAACCAATATGGATATCAGCAGATTTCTCAGCCCAGATCCTAAAAACTAGAAGGGCCTAGAACAAATTTTTTTAAGCTCTGGAAGAAAATGGAAGCCAACCAAGAATCCTACAACCAGCAAAACTTGCCTTCAGATTTGAAGATGAAATAAAATCATTTCATGATAAACAAAAGCTAAAAGAATTTACAAGTAGAAAGCTTGCGCTACAGAATATACTCAGCAAAATAGTCCATGAGGAAGAAATGAAAAACAACAATGTAAGTCAGCAAAGGGAGGAACTATCCTAAAGGAATAGCCAAATAAAGAAGAAACCAAGTCAAGTTAAAAACCAAAAATAAGTCAAAATGACCAGGAATACAAGTCATATCTCAATAATAACCTTGAATATTAATGGCCTGAAGTCATCAATCAAAAGACATAGACTGGCAGAATGGATTAAAAAGAAAGGTCCAACAATATGCTGCCTTCAAGAGACTCATCTCATAGGAAAAAACATCCTCAGACTAAAGGTGAAAGGATGGAGAAAAACATACCATGCACACAAACTCAGTTAAAAAGTGGGGGTTTCCATCCTCATATCAGATAAAGCAGACTTCAAGTCAAAGTAAGTCAGAAGGGATAAAAAAGGACATTTCCTACTGCTTAAGGGAACCATAAATCAGCAAGTTATAACAATCATAAATATCTATGCCCCAAACAATAGCACATCCATGTACATCAAACAAATCCTTCTCAATTCCAGGAATCAAAGAGACTACAACATGATAATAATAGGTGACTTTAACATACCTCTCTCATCATTGGACAGATATTCCAAACAAAAATTGAAGAAAGAAAACAGATCTCAATAACACAATCAATAATTTAGACTTAATAGACATATATAGAATATTCCATCCATCAACGAGCAAATACACTTTCTTCTCAGCAGCACATGGATCCTTCTCTAAAATAGACCACATGTTATGCCACAAAGCTACTCTCAGCAAACACAAAAAAATAGAGATACTACCTTGTATTCTATCAGATCATAATGGAATGAAATTAGAAATCAATGATAAAATAAAAAACAGAAACTACTCCAACACCTGGAGACTAAATAATATGCTATTGAAAGAAGCATGGATAACAGAAGACATTAAGAGGGAGATAAAAAAATCTTAGAGGTAAATGAGAATAATAGTACAAAATATCAAAATCTCTGGGATGCTATGAAAGCAGAAATAAGAGGAAAATTCATTGCATGGAGCACATTCAATAAAAGAAAAAAAAAGTCAACAAATAAATGACCTAACATTACAGCTCAAAGCCCTAGAAAAAGAAGAACAGATCAACACCAAAAATAGTAGAAGACAGGAAATAATTAAAATCAGAGGTGAAATCAATGAAATTGAAACAAAATAAACAATTCAAAAAATTGATGATAGAAAAAGTTGGTTCTTTGAAAAAGTGAACAAAATTGATAAACACTTAGCCACACTAATGGAGAGAAGGAGAGAGAAAATTCAAATTGCTAAAATTTGTGATGAAAAAGGAAATGTCATGACAGACACTATTGAAATACAAAACATAATTAGAAGCTATTTTGAAAATCTATACGCCAACAAAACAGAAAATCTCGAGGACATTGACAGGTTTCTAGAGACATATGATCCACCCAAACTGAATCTGGAGGATGTGCACAATTTAAACAGATCAATTTCAAGCAATGAAATAGAAGAAGCCATCAAAAGCCTACCAACCAAGAAAAGTCTGGGACCAGAAGGATTCTTTGCCAAGTTCTAAAATACTTTCAAAGAAGAACTTGTACAAATACTTCTCAAAGTATTCTAGGAAATAGAAAAAGAGGGAACCCTTCCAAACTCATTCTATGACATTAGTGTCACCCTAATACCAAACTAGACAAAGACACATCAAGGAAAGAAAACTTCAGATCAATATCCCTAATGAACATAGATGCAAAAATTCTTAATAAAATGTTAGTAAATCACATACAAAAACATATTAAAAAGATAGTGCACCGTGATCAAATGGGTCAACCCAGGGATGCAAGGTTGGCTCAACATCCGGAAACCAATAAATGAAATGCACCACATCCACAGACTTAAAGTTAAGAATCAAATGATTATTTCAATAGATGCAGAAAAAGGATTTGATAAAGTATAGCACCACTATAGTGCTATAGTGCTCAAAACACTAGAAAAAATAGGGATAGTAGGAACATTCCTCAACATGGTAAAGGCTATGTATGCGAAACCCACAGCCAACATCATTCTTAATGGAAAGAAACTAAAACATTCCCCCTAAAAACTGGAACAAGACTGGGATGTCCTCTTTCACCACTTCTATTCAACATTGTCCTTGAAACTCTAGCCAGAGTAATTAGACAGAACAAAGAAATTAAAGGGATATGAATAGGAAAAGAAGAACTCAATCTATCACTATTTGCTGATGACATGATTCTATATTTAGAGGATCCAAAAAATTTCACCAGAAAACTTCTAGAACTCATAAATGAATTCATCAGAGTAGCAGGATGTAAAATCAACACTCATATCTAATGCATTTTTATTCATAAGTGATAAATCTTCTGAAATAGGAATTAGGAAAACCACCCCATTCACAATAGCCTCAAAAAAAATACTTGGGAATCAATCTAACAAAAGAGGTGAAAGACCTCTACAATGAGAACTACAGAACACTAAATAAAGAAATTAAAGAAAACCTTAGACGATAGAAAGATCCCTCATGTTCTTGGATGGGCAGAATTAATATTGTCAAAATGGCCATACTACCAAAAGTGGTAAACAAATTCGATGCAATCCCAATTAAAATCCTAATTACATGCCTCATAGAAGTAGAGAAAGCAATCATGAAATTCATTTGGATGAATAAGAAACCCAGAATAGCTAAAGCAATCCTTAGCAGGAAGAGCAAAGCAGGTGGTATCACAATATCAGACCTTCAACTATATTATAGAACAATAGTAACAAGATGGCATGGTATTGGCACCAAAATAGATAGGTAGACAAATTGTACAGAATAGAAGACACAGAAACAAACCCACATAAATACAGTTACCTCATACTAGACAAAGGAGCCAAAAGCATACAATGGAGAAAAGACAGCCTCTTCAACAAATGGTGCTGGCAAAACTGGAAATCCATATGCAGCAAAATGAAACTAAAACCCTATCTCTCACCCTGAACAAAACTCAACTCAAAATGGATCAAGGACTTAGGAATTAGACCAGAGACCCTGCACCAAATGGAAAAAAAAGTAGGTCCATCTCTTCATCATGTTGGCTTAGAACCAGACTTCCTTAACAAGACTTCCAAAGTTCAAGAATCAATAAATGGGATGGATTCAAACTAAAAAGTTTTTTTCTCAGCAAAGGATACAATCAACAATGTCAAGAGAGAGCCTACAGAGTGGGAGAAAATCTTTTCCACACACACTTCAGATAGAGCACTAATCTCCAGAATCTATAAAGAACTCAAAAACATTACACCAAGAATACAAATAACCCAATCAACAAATGGGCCAAGGAACTGAACAGACACTTTACAGAAGAAGATCTACAAGCAATCAACAGATACATGAAAAAACGTTCAACATCTTTAGTAAAAAAGAGAAACGCAAATGAAAACTACCCTAAGATTTCAACTCACCCCAATTAGAACATAAATCAAGAATACAAACAACAATAGGTGTTGGTGAGGATGTGGGGGGAAAAGCACACTTTTACATTGCTGGTGGGGTTGCAAATTGATGCAGCCACTCTGGAAAGCAGTTGGAGATTCCTTAGAAAACTGAGAATGGAACCATTATTTGATCCAGCTATTCCACTCCTTGGTTTATACTCAAAGGAATTAAAATCAGCACAGTACAGTGATGCAGCTACATCAATGCTTATAGAAGCTCAATTCTCAATACCTAAACTATGAAACCAACCTAGGTATCCTTCAGTAGATAAATGGATAAAGAAACTGTGGTATATATACACAATGGAATATTATTCAGTCATAAAGAAGAATAAAATCATGGCATTTGCAGGTAAATGGATGGAGCTGGAGAATATCATGCTAAGTGAAATAAGCCATGCCCAACAAACTAAAGGCCAAATGAGTTCTTTAATAAGTGGATGATGACGCATAATAGGGCAGGGGGAGTCAAGCACAGAAGAAGGATGGATTGTCTATAGAAAATTGAGGGGTGTGGAGGGGATGGGGGCAAGGTAAGACAATATAATGAGACAAACATCATACCCTATATACATGTATGATTATGCAAGCAGTGTGACTCTACATTTTGTACATCCAGAGAAATGAAGGTCGTACCCCATTTGTGTACAATGAATCCAAAAAATCATGTTAGTCTTAGTTCCTCCCTCCTGTTTCCCAAGATCTGCATATTTCTATGCCTGCTGAGGTATGATACCCACATGGCCATACATAATCAAATATATCCTTGCTATTATTCTTCTGAACACGCTGTTATCTGTTAGACCAGTAAAAATGAGGAAAGTAGCCCAGATGTTGAGGTAGGAGCCTCAGGTTTGAGATCAGACTGGGCGACTCAGCAAGATGGTCTCCAAATAAATGAAAAAGGCTGAGCAAGGGAGCAGCTTGGTACGGAGAACGAGGAGGACACAGCCCCGGTCGGTCCTCCAGCCGTCCCTCTGCAGGGTGCTGCCCTCCGGGCTCTGGTCCTGCCCTGTCACCTCTCTGCTCTCTGACGACCCCCCTCGCTGCCCCTGCCTGGCAGGGCGGCTGCAGCACGTGCTCTCGCTTTAGCCTGAAAAGTTCTTTGCTCTTTTTCACTTTTAAGGATCCCGAGATCTAGGTTTTTGATTTTTCCCTTTTATCCCTCAACACTCCCCTCTCTTCTTGCTTGTGTGGTTTAATGGAAGCCAGGTGTGATTTTTATCTTTGTTTCTCTGTGCTGTTTTTTCCTTTCGGGCTTCTTTCAGGATTTTTTAATCTTTAATTTTCTGGAGATTGAAATGCTGTAGCTGACATGTATGTGTGTCTGTGTGGTGTGTGGTGTGTCTGTGTGGTGTGTGGTGTGTCTCTGTGTGTGTGTGTGCGTGTGGGTGGGTGTGTGTTTCTGTGTGGTGTGCATGGTGTGTATGTGGTGTGTATGTGTGTGTGTGTGTGATGTGTGGTGTGTGTGTGTGATGTGTCTGGTGTGTATGTGTATGTATTTGGTGTGTGTGTGGTGTGGTGTGTGGTGTGTGTGCACACACTGTCGCTTTCCTGCCTGCCGTGCTGAGTTTCCTGGTCTGTGGCCAGCTGTCTGCATTGGTCTGTGGCCCTCCTCAGTCACGTCCTCTGTCCCCACCTCTGTCCCAGCCTCTGTCCTTGCCTCTGTCCTTTCTCTCTGCTCCTTGGAGCCCCCTCTGCGCCTCTCCTGCTTCGTGGCTGCGTGCGTCCTGGGTGCTGGGTCCTGCCTGCCGGGAGACTGTGCTCTTTGCTCTGCAGCTGCGGAGGTTTCTCCAGGAGTCTTCTCAAGCTCAGAGCATCTGACCTCAGCCTCACCGAGGCTACTAAGGGGTTTATCAGAAACATCCCTGATTTGGGCTACCGTGGTGGTCCTGATCTGCTTGGGTTTCTCCCTTAGGGTGGCTGTCCCCCTGCTCACCGGCCTGTCCGAGCCCCGCACAGTCTGCGCCGTGCATGAGAGCTCCTAGAGTGCTCATCACTGTGTTCTCCATGGTGTTCTACACCCCCTTGGAGGTCCAGTCTCCCTGCCTCCTCTGGTCTGATGCCTAATCTGTACTTTCCAGTTGTGCTATTTGCTTTACTATGCCTGGTCATTTTTGGTGAAAGGCAGACCCATATGGATTAAAGGAACGGGTGTCCCGGCCCTTAGTGATTGGGTGGCAGGGTGGGCGGGGCTCCACATTCTGCGACAGCTACCCGTCTTTGGGAGCGGCATCTCTGGACTGTAAGCTTCATGAGTGCTTTTAGGTTAGGCTTGTCCAGGGTCCGCAGGGGGAGCAGGACAGTCCGTGTGTGCTGGAGCAGGTGTGGCCAGCTCTCTCAGGAGACTTTTTCATTCCATGACATTGTGAGGACCTGGCTGAGCTCTTGGAGGTAAAGGCCTGGGGAGCGTGGCCCGCGTCTGGTCCTCCTGGGTTGCCAGATCTGAGCCTCAGTTCCTGGTGGAGACTCCCCCCCCCAGCACTGGCTCCTGCGCGGGTCCTGTGTGGGCCTCTGCTCTGGGAGCTCCGACCCTGCGCCTTCCAGGGCCATGTCTTGGCCAGGCTTTGTCCTGCACCCTTGGCCCTCAGGTGCGAGCAGGTGACCCCCCTGCAATTCTGTTCTTCGCCTGCTGTGAGGGCGCACACACTTCAGCTTCTCCACACACAGAAACACACCCAATGTTCACAGAAGGCGCTGCATAGAGTCAAGTTCAATGCCAGCATTAGCTGCATTCATTTTTCCAGATAACAGCTGACCTTGCATTTCTGGGATTACAGCTATTTAGTCAAGATTCATTAAACGTTTTTTGCATATTTTTGCTCTTGATGAAATAAAATCTTGTTTAAAAAATTTGTCTTTGTTTTTTGGTAATTGTTGAGTTGGGTTGTGGTTTTGCTTTTGTTGTTTTTCTGGGTTTTGACTTTTTTTTGAAGGTTTTTAATACAGATCTTAATTTCCTTAAAAGATGTAAGATTGTTCATGTTATCAGTTTCATCCTACCTGAGCTTTTCAATTTTTTGTCTTTTGATAAACATGTCTAGTCCTTCTTGATCACCAAGTTCATCATCGTGGTCATTGGTATTGTTCCGTTAGGTCTTTCCAGGGCTTGTTGGGTCAGCAGTGTTGTCCCCGGAGCTGTTTGTGACATTGCAATTTGCATCTTCTCTCCTTTTTTCCTGATTATACTGACTAGAGATTTATCAATTTTAATGATCATTTCAAGAACATGGTCTTTGGTTTGATTTTCTGTATTGATTTTTGGTTTTCTATTTTATTGATTTCTGCTCCTTGCTCTTTTCTTTTCTCTGATTTTCTTTGGCATTAGGATTTTTCCCGTGTTCCACACGAGTAGACCAGACGCCAGCACCTGGTCACAAGATGCCTCTTTCTCCGCATTCCCTTCCTCTGGGACCCCTGCTCCTGTGTCCTGGTGAGAGGAAGTTGGGCAAGTTGCCTTTGGTGAGCTGCCTGTCTGTTGTGGGACTTGTTCTGCGGGTCATTCCACAACTCCTTCCTGTGGCTGACCTGCACAGCCCAAGAGAGGTGCCAGTTGAGAAAAGGACAAGAACTTATTTAATTAGCAGTGTAAACTTTGAGCTTAAAATAATAAAATACCAGTTACGATAACAAGAAGCGTGGTGCCTGGGGTGAACGCAGCACCTGTGTACAAGGCGTGAGCTCTGACTGCACAACATGGGTGAGGGGTCTCTGGAAGACCTGAGTAACTAGAGCGACATCCTGTCCTGTGATCTGAAGACCCATAGGATCAGAAGATCCTTAGGAACAGGGGTAGAATCTTGTCTCCCTGGAAGGACAGGGGAGATAGAGTTTGTGAACCTTACAAGTAGATTGCCAATTTTTAGTACCTGCCACAGGGTATAAAAGAGGCTGTCCACTGGTATGACAGGGGAAGGGACATGAGTCCTGGGACCTGGGACATGGAAGCCTGGGGCCTGGCTCATGGGAGGGGTTGGTAGCCTTGCTTACATGAATCCAGAAGGGCAGTGGGCATCCCATGCACACCTCTGAGAGTGTGGAGAGCTTTCCATTCTGGCATCTGCCCTTCTCCTAGGGAGTCAGCATAGAGGAGAAGTTGCTCTCCCCTGTCTGCCCTCTGTCCTCTGCTGCTAGCCTTCCTCTGGCCACGTTGGCAACAGCAGTGTTTGGGGACTTGACAGCTCTTTGCAGGCAGGTTGATCAGAGTCATCAGAACCATCTGCAGAAAATATGGTTACTTTCAGTGTTATCCACACATGCAGGGTGACTGGGAGCAGGCTTGGGAGATTTCTCTTTCACTCGCTGAGTGTTTTCCAACATTTGTTATAGTAGGGGAACTCCTCCTTTATTTGGAAGTGTCTCTGTAGGCTGGAAATAAGGAGTGGAGAATTTGGTGCGTCCTCCACGTTGACGCAGTTGAGGGAAACCCCACAGGCCCAGCGGTCATTCCAGGGCTTCCTGCCTGATGCCCAACACAGAGCAGCCTTCAATGGATGGTCATGGGCAAAAGAAAGCCAGGCGAGGCTAGAGAAGAGGCGACCTGGGAAAGGAATAAAGCTTTCTAAACTCAGGGTAAAAATAACAATAAAACAATTAGCTTGTAGGCACAAGTTAGAATGTGTGAACTTTGAAGATTGTTCAGTCCTGATTTTAGTAACAGCTGAGCTCTTCCAAATTGACTTCATACCTGATAGTGAATTGTTTGGTGAGTGTTAAAAAATTAAATAAATAGCAATACCCACTCAGATGTGAAAGTCTCTAAGTGCTTTTCTGCTTTTCTTTTTAAAAACCATATTAAATGTGAAATGCCATTTAGTTGCTTTGTTGAACAATCTTATGAATCTTGAACACCACAGACCTTCCAGTTGCCTTGGGCAGAGGGTGAAAGAGACTAGAGAGAATTAGGGGCGAGATTCCACCAGACTTACAAAGAAAAAAGGAGCAAACTTGTAAGCAGACCAAGTTTTCACAAAGCTCTGAACTCACCACAAAGGTCGGCAGGAAGAAATACAGTCGATGTGAAAGGCAAGCTCTGCAGTTAATCAGAGGGTTTTTAGAGAAGGTGAGATACCAGCTAGAATGAGCCGGGCCTTCTTACCCTCCCGGCACCCTGTGGTCCAGTGGTGGAGCATCGCCCTGTGTCCAGCTGGCTCCCCAGGCTGGCCTGGTCTGCGCTCTCTCCCCCACGGAGGGAGGTGAGTACCTCAGCCCGGGGAGTCTCACAGACTCCTGTGCCCTCCACAGTCGGTCGAAACCAGGTGCTGGGAAGAAGCGGGAAGAGGTTGGGGCAGAAGTCACGTGGTCTTCCTCACCCAGACCAAGCACGCTCGTGACTTTGGAAGCAGGCATGCATGAAGGAGAGTCCTGTCTTAGCCTCAGTAGTCCAGCTTTGAAGCCAAAGCTCTCCGCCAGAGGGGCGCTCGCGCCCCCTTACCTACTCTCCCACGCACTTTCCCAGGAGGGCTGCGGTGTCCTGTCTGAAGCAGCCGTGTTCCAGGGAGCAGTGTGGATTTCTAGTTCCAGTCTGCTGTGCCCTTTAAAGAGTGCATCTGGACCTACTTCCAGCAGGTGGGTGCACAAGGACCAAACCATGACCTGGTGGCCCGTTCTGGCTTCCAGCGACAAGCAGCCACAGGGCCCTGGGCCATTCACAGGTCTAGGCACCTCACCTGAAATAGCTGGGCTTTGGCCAGACACACCCCAGGGCCCCTTCCAGGTCCCACACAGTATGATCTGGAAGGAAGTCGGCTCCGCAGAGTTTGGCAAGTTGGGAGCTCTTCCCACATTTCACAACCGTTTAAACTGGAGGTGCCACAATAGTGCTGATGGCCACCCCCCAGTGTGGCAGCCACACAACCAGCTCTTTGTCTCTCTGCCCACGGAATGAGTTCTCTGTGGAGCAGCAGCTGACCCTGGCTCCCGTGGCTGCAGGGGAGGGTCCCAGTGTCGCGGGTGGAGACCCACCTGGACTCTGCCTGTCCTGTGGCTTCGGAGCCCAACTCAGTGACGGGAACGGCTGTGACTCCCTTGCCTTCACACCAGCCTGCCACCAGGTGCTGGGTCAACCTCTTGATGCTGCTACGGGTGCTCAGAGCATGCACATTTGACTTCCCTGCTGGCTACCGGAGCAAAGAGACACCGGTTCTGCTGCTAACAGGTGTCGGAGAAAGAGCCCTGGAAAGCAGCCCAGCAAGCTCAGTCTCCTGCTTGGCTTTGCTCTGCGACCTGGACGATCCCTCTCACCTCCCCTGGCTTCGCTTTGAGCACAAAACCGTGGCAGGTGGACAGATTCATCACCGTCATTTCACCAGTGGGAACACCCTCCACCCCTGCAAAACTCTGTCGTGGGCCTGGTATAGGTTCAGTAAACATCTTGGAGGACTCTGAAAGGACAAAGGCATAATTCACTTTTAAATATTAACTGACTCTAATCGTTGAAACACAGCACCGTTGCTGAAAAGAAAGCTCTCATACTAGGATGAATTGCAATCTTTTGAGAAGGAAGCAGGACAAGAAAGACAGAGCCATCCGACACCCACAAACCCAGACTCAAGGCATCAGCTCAACCTGACGGGACTCAACAGGGCTGGAGGCTTTGGAGCAGAGCACTGCAGCTCTGCTACCTGTCCGGGGAGGCAGGAGGAGAGCCCTTTTCTGCAGTGGGGCGCCTCTCCCAGAGAGCTGTCATCTGGTCACCCGACACCTGGTCGAGCCATGTATGGCAGCACACTTGATCCGAGAGAGCCGTGTCTAACCTCCTGAGTGAAGGCTTTGTGAGTGCTGGGGGGGGCGCTGGGGGCAGGTCACCACATCGGGTCTTGAAATCAGATACCCAGAGGACACGCAAACAGATCGAAACCTCATGTGTGGGAAAGAACCTGACCAAGTCCAGCGCGCCGTGCACTGGGCTGCAGGGCTCATCACGCGATCCTAACCTGGTTTTCACAAAGACCTTTATTAAGTAAAGAATTGAAGTCTACTTAGGAGAGAAGGGAGAAAGCAACAAGTGCATCCACATATGCTTTGCAGGAGGACTCAGAAATCGCCACCCAGAGACAGCTGGCAGGGCACGCAGTCCAAGTGGAAAGGAAGATGCTGGGCTCTGCTGGAACTTCACCAGCACGGCTTTGTGAAAGCACATCTTCATTCTGAAATAATTTTTAGCCAAGATATAAGACACAAAAGTCACTTGTCCTAGCGGGTCCCCTGTGACATTCTGGTACATGTGTACATTGCCTGAGTTGAAGACTGGTTAAACATATCTGTCTCCACAAGCACTGGTCATTTCTTTACAGTGAAAGCTTGTAAATCCTTTCTTCTTGCTTCTTGAAATGTACCCTGCATTATTGTTATCTGTAGTCACACACATTTTCATTTTTCAAATCAAAAACGTTCGTTGGAATTTTAGTTGCCAAGTAATTGTCATCGAGTCCATGCCAAGAATAAGAGATGGTCCTGAAATGTTCAATTTTTGCAACACTGCTTTACGCAAAGTAAATAAATAAGTATTTCTTCTGACGGAAAAGATACTTGATACTGAAAATCAGCTGCATGATCAATAGTCGTGTAAATCAAGTTGTGGATTAAATAAGAGAAGAATCATAAAGGTAACAATCTGAGCAGATAGGACTAGCAAAATTACAGAATGTCATTCCATTAATTTTCCCTTGGTGATAAAAATCAAAGACTCTCTTGTCTCACAAAATTTATAACATTTCCCGCAAGTGACCACAGGAAATCACTTCAGATAAGAACACTCCCTACGGCCACAGCACTTGGGCAGGTAAGGTATGTGGGGCGCTCAGTGAGGCCTGCTTCTCTACCTAGGAGGTGGACCTATGCTGCTGTACTTAATAGCCTCAAAGCTCATAATTGGACCCTAACCGGCACTTGCTAAGAGCAAAGTACCCCACGGACACTCGTGAGCTCTCTGTTCCAGAGAACAAATCCCCGTGTCCCATGAAAATCTAATGTTCTCAATCAAGACAACAGCAAGAAATGCACATTGATACCAAAGAGGGGGAAGTGGATTTGTTGGGAAGGTTCTGGAGTCCCTGGGATATCAGTTCTGTTTAATGCATGTTATCACCCTCCATCATATCGAGAAGTGGTTTCAGTGCATTTCTCAGAATTCCTCGTCTGCTTTCTCTTGTCAAGGGAGCGTCTAATTGGATTCTTAATCCTTGACTAACCATGCTACACGTTGCTCGCTGGGTTCAGGTGGAAACTGAAAAGTGCTTTCCACTGACCTACTATTGCCAGGCAAGCTCAATGTAACCTGAATCGTAGAAAAACACTGCAGTAAGCCCTCCACTGTAGCCGCTGCCCACAACAACGCTCTCCTTTCTTCCCCGGGAAGCCCGTCCCGCCTTTGAAGCAGCTCTGAAGCAGCGGAGCGCCATGGGCTGTTTTCTCCTGGTTTCCGCGTTTCAATACCAGGCTTGTCTCCTCTGTTTGTTTTCAACTAATTGCCTCAAGATCTAATAAGTTAGTGATGATGGGTGTCCAGCACCAGTGACCTCTGCCAGAAGAAATATCGCGTCGCCTCCGAGTTGAAGGAGCAGCCCTGACGGGTCGCAACGCGCCCTCTCAGGGCTCCGATTCCTCGTGTGGGGGTCAGCAACGGCACCGGTGATTGGATTGGGTCCTCTGCCCGTCCACACAAGGACGGCTTCCCTGGGAGGGGACCATCGGCACTTGCGTGGGTCCACTGCCTTATTGAAAAGCAGTTACTGAGGCGTGGTCCTGTCTTCCTGCAGAGCCACCATGCCGTCCCTTCTCAGAGAGCCATTACAGGAAAATTTGACTTTGATGAGAAGTTTAATCTGGTTGTTTCATGCTTCCAGTGAAACACCCTTTCCTGAAGTTTTATCCAATGTATTTCTCTCCTCAGGGCAACTAAGCCTAATAAAGGAAATAGATGGTGTTGGTAGCAACCAGCATCTCAATCTGGGAATTGGTAAAAAAGCACCTTGGCCAACATCTGATCAACGAACAAAGTCTTTCGTTCCAAGAAAAGAAATCAAGGCACCTTGGCATAATGGTGGGCTATCTGGACACTTGTGCAGGATGGACCAGAAGACGGTAAAATCAGAGCTCCGTGTGAGGAAGGGATCTGCTTCATGGCAGTTTCAATAGACCTGTGCCCCTTTATTAAAAAAATGACACGCCGCATTAGTTTCATGGGCTGCCGTGAACGATTGCCCTGGAGTGAGCGTAACAGCAGGAGCTGATGGTCTCACGGCTCTGGAGGCCACGAGTCTGGGGTCCAGGGCTGGCAGCTTCCTGTGAGGGCTTCAGGCCAGCGTCTGCCCCAGGCCTTCCCACAGCCCCCGCGGGGCGGCAGCTCTCGCTCGTGGCCCCATCGCTTCAGCCTCTGGCCTCGCCTGGTATTCTCCTGGCTGCATCTCTGTGTCCTACACCCCTCATGTGACAAGGATGCAGTCACTGTATAAGGGTCACCTAACTCACCAGGACCCTGTCTTAACCTGACCACAAACACGAAGGCCCTCTCTCTAAATAAGGTCACGTACACAGGTAGGTCTGAGGACCTCCACACAGGCACACAAGGGTCCCCTGCACACATCACACATCACACATCACACATCACACTGTGCAGAACTACCCCCGCGTTCCACGTTGGCATCCTGAATGTTCCTCAGGGGCTTGGTCTGCAGCTTGGCACTGCCGGGAGGTGGTGGGACTTCAGGAGGTGGGCTGGCAGAAAGTCGTAGGTCAGGGGTGGAGGTGCCCAGGTCTTGCTCTGTCTTCTGGGGCTAGCTGTCCCGAGGTGGGCCACTGGCTCTGCTGTGAGCGCCTGCATCGTATGCTGCCTCAGCACAGCCCAGAGCAGCGGAGCCAACTGACACGGACCGGAAGCCCCAAAACTGTGAGCCCAAATAAACCATTCTTCATGAGTTGCTAGCTCAGGTGTTTGCTGGTGGAACTCAGGCTAAGGCGCTATCTTACAGGGACCTTCCTCACAGGAGCCCTGCCGAGTTCACACGAGGGACTTTGGTATTTCTGTCGACTTTGTCTTTCCCCTCGTAAGCAGTGCTTCTGGCCTTCCTGTGATCCTGCTGGGGTTCACTCTGTCCTCAGTTTCTATCCAGGGTCTGGAAGGGTGTCAGAATGACATGCTGATTCTTCCTGTATCCACAACTGGTTGCAGATTCTCCTGGACCTCCAGAACTTGCCACGAGAGTTTCAGAACCAATCTCACATTGAGGGGTCTTTCTAAGCCCAGGAATTCAAACTCCTGCTTAAAAACACCACCAAGCATGGCATGTCCCTAGGAAGTGACAGGTCTGGTGGAGGTGTGGCGGGAAGAGGAGGCTACACTGCACACCACCCAGGACACCTGCAGAGCCGTTTCCAGGAAACACACTCTTCCTGCTTCTCCAGGAGCCGAAGTCCACTCTCAGCCCTTGGTGGACATCCCTGTCTCCCCAGTGTGGGTTCTGCCCCTCCCACCCACTCCCCACGTGCTCCACTCCCTCCTTTGGCATGCCACCCCTGCCCTGGGTCTCTGCTGCTCTGTGCCATCACCATCTGTTTCTGCACAGACCACTGAGCCACCCACCATCAGGTCACACCCAGTGTCCCCTCCAGGAGAAAGGAGGCTGGCTCTGTGTCTCCAAGCTTTTGCCCTGCTATTTATTTTTTAACACGTAGAGGCCAACATGCCTTCTTGATCTGAGCAGGTCGATGAGCCATTCGGAAATGCAATGAATGAGTGTGCAAAGAAAGATCGTCCGGAGGGCCAGGCTGGCAGAGAGAGCCTGCGACTCAGATGGGGCAGAGGAGATGGGAGGGAGGGGCACAGGGAGGGGTGAGCAGGTGGATCTGCTCAAGCACAGCAGGGTGGGGTGCAGCGGACGAGTGGCTAAGGTGGAATCCAGGTGGGGCTGGCCTCAGCTTGTGACACGCTCAGCACCAGGGAGGGTCTGTGCGGTGAGCAGAATCCACACAACCGCGAGGACAGAGGCAGCTCGTCGCCCTCAACATCAGTCCTCCAAAACCACCAGGCTCCTCAGGGGAGTCAGGATCGTCCAGGTAGATCTGGACCTAAAGGTACTTTTAATTAAATGCAAAGAAAACAGTTTTGAGCTGTGACCAGGAGACTGTAAAGCACCACAGCAAAGCACATTGTTCTGTGTTCAAAATCTGAGTAAGATGTGAGTGAGTTCTGTGTGTGGACGGGCAGACGGGGTGTGTGAGACCAGAAAGTGGCCTGAGCTGAGGGATGAGGACTTGGGTCTCTGCAAACTTTTTGTCCCTCTGGGGAGTTCTCACACCTCCCAATTATTTCACAGAAACTCAATTCGCTGAAACTGATTGAATTATGTGAGAATTAAAAAAATACAAATTTTATTGGGGAAGGGAAAGTAAGAAAAATCTGAGATATGAAAACAAATAGTTCATGGGCAAAATCGCCCTCCACCTGCCTGGGCCTCTGCAGCTTGGGTGAGCTGGGGTCTGCTGTCGTCTGCTGTGTGCGCAGCCCTGTGGTCCAGCCGCACCTCCTGGGTCCACCCTGGAAGGAGCCAGGACCTGAGGAGCTTTGGAGGAGGGAGCCACCCTGCTGTGCTGTGTGCAGCTCAGTCCCGTCTCCTTCCTCGACCTCCTCGAATTGACAAGTCAGTTTCCAATCCTATGATCATTTGTCCAGTAAATACCAAACTTCATCCAAAATACGTACTGAACTAAACACAGACTCTTCACATGAAATAATGTATACAATTGGAAAACTTTCAACATGATTCACTATCAGGAAAAAAGAATCGTTTTCTTCCTTTCCTTCCCCTCCTCAGTGTGAGGGAAGGAATCAAGGACTTCGCACATGCCAGACAAGCACTCACTGAGATGAAGTCCAGCTCTTGAAAATGATTTCTTTAAAAGAGTTTATTTATTTATTTTGCTTAGTTTATTTTGAAAAGAAGTCTCTAATATTGGGTTTATTTTCTTATTGTTTTATGACACAGGTTTAGGTATGGTGCCAGGCTTTAAAGGCCGGGATGACAAGGTAAACTCTCTTGGAGGAAATCACAAATACACCTTGAATGCATATGAGCTTTGAAAGTTGTATTTGAAAAGAGCCTTTTCTGATTGGGATCATGTTTGCCCATCCCTTTGTTTAAAATATGTCTAAGAATTCTACTTCTACTGCAAAAATAACAATAAATTATTTATACATACCAATTATTTATTATTATTTATGCAAAGCTAGCGACATTATGCATGCATGAGGAGATTAAATCACCGTTAACCTGCAATGCCTTTAGGGGCAGGACACGGTGGGCCAAAGGTGACACGTGGATGCCACCGTCCACGAGCCACCAGGAGCCTAGGCATGGCTGAGGTTCACTGCTGGGCTGGCAGCAGGGGAATACAGCAGCAGCAACACCCAGACCAGGGATCCATCCACCCCTTCTACATTTTATTATCTTGGCATGAAGTAAACAAAGCCGGCACAGAAGGAGCCATCCGAGTGTGGGAGGCAGAGAGATGCAGGCGTCAGGACACTATTAGTGTCAGCTTGAGACTAAAAGAAACAGATGAGCTCAACTAGGAAGTCTGCTTCTCCCAAGGCCATGCTGTGTCATATAATAACGACATTACAATCAGGAAATAGAGATAAATCAGGGAAACGCCATGATACTGTGACTTGTCATGGTGCTTCCTGATAGCATTCTGGATTTCAAGGCAAATTCAGTGAAGGTATTTTTTTTCCCAAAATACTAATGCATATACATGAAATTATTAGCAGCATTCATTTTGAATTGGAAACATAATGGAGAGGCAGCAAAACGACAGGAGTAGCCTTTGATCCTGCAGAGGAAGGTTTTCCAGTTCCTAGGGCAAAAATCATATCCACTGTGATGATGCTCAGAAGCCACTCGCTTTTGCAGTTGATGGATGACACATGTGGAGTGCACGTCGAGCGTGTCGGGAGTGTCACCGTGTTGCCGTGTGGGTCAGCCGTGCCTCGGGTCTGGCTGGGGTTCCCTGAGGTGGCCTGAGAGCAGCGGTCAAGTTACGAGGCAGAAGGCGACCCCTCCGCCAGTCACTCCAGAGCCCAGCTGCTCAGTGACTTGCCCTTCTCAGCGGAAGTCTTGCTGTGCACCACCAGGACGTCATGGTGTTCGCTGCTCACTCTGCTCACACCTGGAGTCACGTCTGCGGGCTCATCCACGTGGGCTCTGTGCAGCTGTCATTGGACACTGCACAGTCACAACCTTGCAGTGTCTGGTGGTGACCCTGGTGATGGAGGCTGGCAGTGGCCATTGTGAGGCCTGCCCAGCCTCTGTCTTCCTGCTCTGTGGGAAGCCCACGCGCCCCAGCTTTGCCGACTGGTCTCCTGAGCCAGGGCTGAGTCGCCTCCCACAAGCTTCGATCAAGTGACATCCGCTGACGCTGCTGCTCCGCCCAGTGACGGCAGGTCTCCCTTTTTGATCCACAGTACTGCCTCCTCTTGGCCTTCATCTGAGCTGTTTTTGCTCAGGTGCAGCACATTCTTTTTAATAAATGTCCTTATCAGTGAATTATAGTCAGACGTGGCGGGGGGTTTCGCTTGGCACGGACTATGATTTTCTGCAGTTCAGTCCCGAGCACCCCTTTCCCTGCCCTCCTCCCCACCGCTCCCTTTCCTCTGCGCTGCTGGCCTCCTTTCTGCTTACTTGTAGTTTAACTCAGTGCTTTGCAGATATTCACGAGTGACGTCCCTGTGGCGTGTGCGGGATGTGTGTGGGGCGTGAGGTCCACTCGTGCCTCCGCTCCTCACGCTCCCACCATCCTCTCTCCCACTCCATTCCTTTCCTGCACCCCTGGTCTACCCTCTGTTTCCATGGGACTTCCACTCCCTCCATTTTTGCCTTATTTTGCTGTAACTTTTGCATATGGGAGAAATCATTCTCTCCTTGACTTTCTGGGTCAGGATTATCTCACTGAGCATGATGTTCTCCATTTCCATCCACTTACCAGCAATTGTCATGATTTCATTCTTCTTCCTGCCTGAATAATGTTCCATTGTGTCTATATACCACATTTTTTCTTTGTCCATTCATCTGTTGAAGGGCACCTACGTTGGTTCCATGACTTTGTTATGGTGAATTGCTGCTATAACATTGATGTGGCTGCATCCCTATTGTATGCTGATTTTAGCTCTTCTGTACATATGCTGGGGAGTGGGATAGTTGGGTCATATTGTGATTCCATTCCTAATTTTTGAGGAATCTCCATACTGCTTTCCAGAGTGGTTGCACTAATTTGCAGTCCCACCAACAATGTGTGAGTGTATCTTTTTCTCCATGTCTTCACCAAAATTTATCATTATCTGTATTTTTGATAATTGCCATTTTTATGGAGTAAAATGAAATCTCAATGTAGTTTTGATTTTCATTTCCCTGATTGCTAGAGAAGTCAAACATTTTTTCATATATCTGCATTTGTATTTTTGAGAAATGTCTCTTTAGTTCTTTTGCCCATTTCATTGGTTATCTGAGTTTTGAAGTTGAGTTTTTTGAGTTCCTTATATATTCAGGGTATGTATTACTCTGGATATATATTGATCCCTGTCTGAGAAGCAGGTGGCAAACATCTTCGCTCATTCTACAGGCCTTCTCTCCATGCTCTTCTTTCCTGTGCTGAGATGTAGCACCTTCTTTACATGCGTTGCGGATATACTCAAAGGCTTGATGACTATCACTGTGGAATCTAGCTCAACACATAAAATGCAGTTAAATGTATCTGAAAAATGTAAATGTCTTCTTAGGACAATCCACACCCAACAAGGCACCAACTGTGTGAATCCACAACTACATCAATTATCTTCTGAAAATTAATGAGACCACATTACAGCGTTACTGGAGTGACTTTATCTGTGTGCTTTGCTCAATTGGAAATCTGAGGCAGACTTGGCTGCTTCTTGCACATTTAGTCTTGCTGTGTGAAAACCTGAGGAACTGTCCTCACCCACAGGACAGTGGTTTCGGGTGTGGCAGAGTGTGAAATCGTCATGACTAGGAACTACAGACGGGACCAGGGCTTCCTCAGCCCTGCTGGGCATTAGCGTCACCCGGGAGCCTTGGAGCTTGCTGACATCCAGGACCCAGACCAGCATTCAGAAGAAATTTGTTCAGTGAAGAAGCCGGGCATCAGGATTTCTAACACCCGAGCTACTGTAACGTACGACCAGAGGTGACAATGGTCCCCAGCAAAGGCAGCCTTCATGAGCATCGGTGTGTTTGTCTTTGCCAATATGAAGAGGTTTATTGATAGATTTGCCTCTTGATGAACTGTCGCCTCTATTCCATCAACATACTGCAGGTGACAAGGATGTGAACCTGGCTCTGGAATTAGGTCAGTAACAATGCTTGGCCCCCCGCTGCCCCAGGGAGGACCAGTGGGCACAGGCAGAGGGGTGTGCGAGGGGGCCACACTGAGACCAAGTGCCCGCTCTCCACGTGTCTGCTGCATGGTCTCTGGCCCTCACTCAGTCACGCTGGGCCACACTTCCTCTTAGGTACGAGGAAGGGGACAGCTTCACTGATTCCAGGGGGCTTCATGGGACCTTCTAACGGCCCGGACTGAGCACGCTGCTCTGGTCTGTGACCCACCCTGCGTGTGTGCCCCCTCCCGTGTGCGAGTCTGTGACCAGTTCTTAGGATCAGGTGCTCATTGGTTCAAAGGCCATGGCCAGCATGTGCATCTCTCTGCCAGGCCTGGCTGCACCTGGTGCAGCAAGGTGGCCCCTTGGACAACACAAGGGTGACAAGCTTTCAGGCAGTATGTCACCTCTGTGTGTCACCATTCCCACAGACGGTTCAAACATGGGTATCGTTTGCCTTGGAATCTCCCAACCAAGAAGCACAACTGGACCATGAGCAGCTCTGTAGACATCAGTACCCACCACCGACACCTGCTAGGGACACGCAGCTCAGGACATGGCCTGCAAGGACAGAGTCACCATGCTCCAGAGCTGGGGCTGCCTCGCTTGCTGCCCCGAGGGAGTCCTGGCGTCCTTGGCTTTGAAGTGTCCCAGCAGAGAACCCCCACAGGACGAGCACAATGCCCATGTGGGCGTCCTGGGAGTCGCACTCCTGGAACAAGCGCCCAGAGAGCAACCGATGCTGGACGCTGGAAAAGTCATGTGAAAGCGTCGTGGGGAGGCCAGGCACCCTGCCCTCCCTGGCCCTTCCTGCGTGTAAATGCTGCTCTTGACACCACGCCTCCACACTGTTGTCAGTGGCCTCAGAAGCCACACAGCACCGCCTGCCGTGAGTGAAGACTCCTGCTCTGGCTAGGAACTCGTGTTTGCACTTGGCACACTCATACGCAGCTCTGTCTCGGTTGAAAGGCCCTGAGTCATGTAAGATTCCGCGGGGACTCGTGCTCTGAGCTTCATCTGCAGCTCTCTCCAAGGTGATTGCCCCTTTGCACTGACCATACCCACACAAAGAGGAGCAGGTTAGGCCCAGAGGTGGCCTGTAGCCCAGATCTGTGGTGGGTAGGTGGGGACCTAGCCATCTTGGCACAGGCCAGCCAGCCCTGCAGAGCCAGGTTGCATCTGAAACCCAGGGAAGCAGTGGGTTGGGGAAGGTTAACAGGAGGGCATGTGAACCATTAGGACCCCACCTGAGTCAGTCACAGCCATCTGCCCCGGGGTCTGCAGGAGAGATCAGTCCAGAGGGAACCCTGGCATGTTACCCCGGTTTAAGAATCAAGAACCGGCAGGAAGAGCAGGTCCTGAGGCTGCTGCTACACTGAAGTGCATGAAGTCCAGGCGTGGAAGGCGTTCTTGTGGGTAAAACATTGTGAGGACAGGACAGGAAGCCCTGGGTGCCACAGGAGCAAGCCCAGGAGCTGGCACAGAGGCTGACTCCATGGCTTCCTGTGCAGCAGAACGGGCCAGGAATAGTCTCCTCACCAGGAGAGGGGGCTCTGTGGGCCTTCCTGTATCTTGTGTTGGTCCCGAGGTGTCCTCTGCACAGGCCACCAGCTGTGCAGGCAGCCTGGCGGGCAGAGATGCTGGGTCGCTCCTCCCCATGGAGCAACTGGAAGGAAGACCCACAGAAACCTGGGCTCAGCAAGTGCGGTGCCCACAGGAGGGTCATGGAGACCTGTCCCCAGGGACCTGAGGCTTTCATTCAGACTCAGCCACCCAGCTCTCCCTGGCCAGGTAGGAAGGGCCTGTTACGCAGGTGTCCACGTCCGGGGGGCTAGACTGAGGCCCAGGGAAAGCGGGTTATTTCACTTTCTTGGTGTCACCAGCCCACCTTTCCTGGCACATCAGACCTTCTCAACGCAGGAGCCAGATGCCAGCGCTGGCTGAGTGCACCAGCCATGTGGCTGTGCCTCTTGGGCAAGTGCCACAGGGCCAGGGTGTCCACTGTGCTCCTTTTAAGACGGACATTCACGTCCTCTGCCTGGAGCTGCCTTCACCAGCCCCTCGTACCTGGGTTGGAGGACATCCCCAGCACCTTCCGGGTCCCCTGGGCCCCTCAGCAGCTCCGTCTTCTGCACTGCAGAGGTGATCCTTCCAAAGCCCCGACTCAGAGGAGCCTGCGAATGAGTCCAGACGTGGAAGCGGCAGGGCCGGGACCCTCCGGTGTCTCTGTGCCTGAGCCTGGGAGCGGCCCCCTGCCCGTGCAAGCACTGCTCCTGGGACCTTCCCCTCACACACTCACACCCATGCACGAGCTCACAGCCCACAGCCAACGCGTGACACACACTTCTAAATGTTCACACTTGGGCTCAGAATAGTGTTTTGTAAAACTTTTAAGAAGTTTCTGGGTAGTAGGTTTAAGTATCTTAAAAGCATCTCCCTGAAGAAAGATGGCCTCTCCTGGGATTCCTGGTTCTCTGAGAAAGCAGAGGCAGGACAGGACCACACCTTCAGTAAACAAAGGGACCCCTCCAGCGCCGCCCCTCCCCAGCCCTGCACTCAGGAGCGGCCTGTCTTAGCCTCCCGGTCACGCCCTAGCCTCCCCTCCGCTGCCTCTGCCTCACCACCTGATCCTTCCCGGAGGGCCCTGTCTCTGGCCCCTGGAGGGTAATGACCTTGCCTCTCCAGCCACTTCCCAGCCTGCCTCTCACGTCCACACCTGGATGGACATGTCTTGCTGGCACAGAGATGCACGCATGCACACATGCCCACACGTCCGTCCGTGGGCACCCTGACCACTCGCAGTTCCCCAGATACCACCCTCTGACCACCAAGTTCATACTGGCTTCCAGCTTCCAGGCAGGAGTTGGGAAGCCCCTCAGCCCCTGCCCTTCAACCTGCTTGGCCCGTGAGACCTGTGCGGATCCTGCCTTCCATGTCTTTCCAGAACATTGTGGACCCAATCTTGGGGCACAGTCTCAAGCCACCTCTACCACACCCCTGAGCAGCAACATGGTAAGGGAAGCCTCCCAACGCCCTCCTCAGTGCAGTCTCTGGAGGGGACGCTGTCTGCTCCCCTGAAGGCTCCACATGTGTGCCCAAGCCTCTGCAGACAGCCGAGAGAGCTGCCCCAGCAAGACAGAGGGTCATGGAGGTGGGAGAGGGAAGTCCAGCTCCTGTGCCCAGCAGGCTGCAGGGGTATTCAGCATGGCAAAAAGCAGAGTGAGAGGCTTCCTCAAACGGATTAGCGCCCCTTGAGTCTATGCTAAAGAGGTTTTAGGAGGCAGGAAACCCCTGTGCTGGAAGGAACACCTGTCCTCTACACAGAAGAGCCCTCTCCTAGGCTCGCTGGGCCCAAGGTGGTCCCCGGTGCCTCGGGGCCAGGGAGGCCTGCAGTAGACACATGCATGTGCAGGGGCCTCCTGCTCAGGACCTGGTGACTGGAGGCAGGAAGGAGGACGCCTGCCCCATCCTTCTCGGGCAGTGTGCCTGAACCTCTGCACGCGAGGCCGTGGGCCACGTGTGCCTGTGAGAGCGTGCACGTGGGGGGTCACGGACACACATCGGTGGCAAAACACAAACAGGCCTCGCTGCTCCACACCCCCCCACACCCGCCCGGGCACGCGCACGCTGACACGCGCTCAGCATCCAGTCATTTAAAAGGATAATTAGTGTGAGGCGCCGTCCTGGGGTCCTCCGAGGGTTAGTGTCCGTCCTGTTTGTCACTGTCTCTCTCCTAATCCCCTCTAATGAGGGTTTATGTTAACACGGATAAGCCCTCGGAGCTACCAGGAGCTGAGCCCACGGAGGACGAGCTGCTGTGGTGTCAGCGCCTGTGGCTCCAGCGCCGAGCCGTCAGGGCGGGGCGTCCCGGGCCTGCCCCGCCTCTGGTCGCCGTCGGGGGCGGGGCGTCCCGGGCCTGCCCCGCCTCTAGGTCGCCCACTCTGGTGGGAGCCCTCCATCTCGCTTGTTTCTGTTCTGTCCAGGACGCGGTTCTATTTGACTTTCTAGCCAGCAGCACTTGGTAACACTCCATTTGGAGCGGGTGGTGTGGCCGCAGCTGCTCTAGAGCCCTCGGCCCAGGCAACGCCTTCCCGTGAAGCCTCACCAACTGCTGTGCCCAGCGGAGCGCGGCTCAACTTTGACATCCTTCAGAACCAGAAAGCTCTGCAGAGGCCCAAGCAAAGGTGGGGTTGTCTGTCCTGGTATGTGTTCAGGCCCGGACCGCCAGAGCTGGCACTGGGTCCTTCTCTGCCCTGCACGGGGCTGAGTGACCGTGCTAGTCAACTGAGCACCCCTGTGACCAAAGTACCTGGCAAGAAGAGCTTAGAGGAGGAAGGGTTTATTTTGGCTCATGGTTTCAGAGGTTCAGTCCATGGTCGGCCAGCCCCAAGGCAGAAACCTCATGGCGGAAGGCGTGGCAGAGGAAAGATGCGTGGCTGAGGCAGCCAGGAGGGAGGGGGAGAGACGGGAGGAAGACCCACCCTTCCCCAGCACGCCCTGATCACCTACTCCAACAAGTGCTGCCTGCGGGATCCATCCAGTCGTAACAGGCCGATCACTGATGCGGTCAGGCCCTCGGGATCGGTCAGTGCTGGAGGCCCTCCTCTGAACCTCCATCGGACCAGGTTTCAATGCACGAGCGTCTGGGGACACTCCAGGTCTAATCCATTATGGTGACCACTTCATCCAGGTCACATGCAGGGGAGGGTGTCACACCATGACAGGCTGCAGGCTTCCTGTGGGCTGCTACTCATGAAATTCAAGATGATAATGGGAAAGAGAAAACGCTGCAACAACGGTCAGTGTAATCAAAACGAGCGTTCACAGCACTCTGCCTCAGTTCACGTGCGCACGACCCCTCATCAGCCCACTCAGTGATTCTGGTTATGAGCACCTACCAACCTCACTGCACCTGGAAGCCCAGCACTGAGGATGAGAGAGGCCGTTTTCCCAAAGCCGCAGCACAGGCAGCACAGCCCCTTTTCCCTTTCTTCAGGCCTCTGCCATGCCGCCTTGCTCAGATGCCCCTGCCACCCTGCCTGAACACAGGCCCACTGGCCTGGGATCGGAAGAACCGTCTCCACCTGGACACACATATCGAGGCCTCGCAGAAGGATCCCAGTGGTTCTCACGTAAACCCAGGCGACTGCGTGGCGAGGGCCACCAGGAGGCTGACCGCTGGGACCCCATGCAGGTGGCCGGAGCTCGTCCTGCAGTGCACTGCAGCCAGCCAGCGGATCCCTGGTACCGCGGAGGGAAGCAGGTGCTTCTGAGGAGCAGCCCCTCTGCTGAGGCTCTCAGGGCGCAGTGAAGGAGGCCGCCTGTGGGGAGGCGTGCCACGGCCATGCCATCTCCACGCCGAGGGCAGCGAGGGGAGCCAGGACGCTGCCAGGGTGCCGGGCTGCCTCCAGGTCTGAACGGCAAGACTCGCAGAACTCACAGGGGAGCCCTTTCCCAGCATCGGGAGGGGCTGGGGCTCTCGAACGTGTGGCAGGGGGCAGTGGGGGCCCTGGGGTCAAGGCCCCCTGAGCATGAAGGCGCCGCGGCCCCGCGGGAGCTCTGAGTGCCGTGCTGTCCGAGAAGCAGCACAAGCAGTGGGGTGGCCCTGTGACGGGCACGGCAAGGAAGGCAGACTGAGAACAGGGAGCTGTCCTCCAGGGACACTCTCGGGAGGGTCTGGGATACCCAAGCTAGCGTGACGGTGTTCCGAGAGGCTCCGGAATCTGTGCCTGCAGGTGCATTTCCCCCACTTCTCTGTGACAGGCAGGACACGCCTCGACCAGCCTGCACCGCACCCCCTCTGAATCATCTCCAGAGGCTCCTCTGTCCTTTGAGGGTGTCCACCCTTGAGGAAAAGTCCCCAGTCTGCCTTTCCTGCAGTGTGGGTGTCCCACACAGGCAAGGACTGTCCTAGACTTGTGGTCACTGTGGCTGCCCAACACAGGCAGCCATGTCGCAGGCTCCCAGGTGGGGTTCAGGGATGGAGTGATGGGTGGAACCCTGGATCCAGTTGACTTCCACCTGGGGCAGGGTGGGGACTTGGCAGGCAAGGCGAGGAGGCTGTCTCAGGGAGCACGCCCAGTGCAGAGGTCCACCTCCAACTCTCTTCAGGCCTGTGGTCAGTGGCCAGTGCACAGGCAGACCAGGCTCCCTCAGGGCCAGGCTGGAGCCCGGGGCCTTCGCCTTCCCTGTTCACCAGCACGGCTGCCTGGGGCTTCCTCTGGCCAACGCCTGTGCCTAGGCAGGCTGCACTGTCCAGAGGAGACCCCCTCGTGTTGGACAGGCCTCCGTGGGTGTGCGTATGTCCTGAGGCGGCCAGAGCAGCAACCACAGACTGGCTGCCCTGAAGCCAGAGAAATGCACTCTCGGGCAGTTCTGGAGCAGGAGAGTCTGCAGCCATCAGGGTCAGGCACTCCAGAGCTCGGGGCAGGCGCTCTGCACTCTTCCTCCGTCTGGGGTTGTCAGCATCCCGTTCTCCACTCAGGCCTTCGTGTGACGTCCTGCCTGTGCGCCTGTTCCTCTTGGAAGGACCCGGCCTGTGGGGCCTGAGGACCACCGTACCCCAGGGTGGCCTCCTGCCTCGTATCTAACAACCCTATTACCAGGCGAATCCTCTGGCACGGCTCAGGGATCCGGTGGCACCGTCCTCTTGGGGACATCATCCACCTGCGGCGAGACCTTGTGCCTGTCTCCCCGGCTCGGGTGCTCCTCTGTGGTGTGCTGGGGTGGCACATCTGGACGGCTGCTGCCCTCTCCGCCCACCTCTACTCCCTGATGGACTGGAATCCCTAGTGTGTCTTTCGCTTTCTGCCTGGTGGCTTCTCCTCAGTGAGGCAGGCTTTGTTTACATATCCCCAGCCCGACCCTAGAGGCCAGCCCAGAGTCAGCCCAGGGGTCAAGGCCAAGTGCCACAGACCTGGGAGCCCACGACCCCCAGGCCCGATCTCAGGCCCTGCATTTCCGTCCCAGAGATGGAATATTACTCAGCTTTAAAGAAGAATGAAAGTATGGAATTTGTTGGCAAGTGGATGGAGCTAGAATATATTATGCTAAGGGAAATAAGCCAACCCAAAAAACCAAGGCTGAATGTTTTCTCTGATATGAGGATGCTAATTCACAATGGGGTCAGAGCTAGGAAAGAATAGAATTACTTTATATTAAGTAGAGGGGAGTGAAAAGAGGGGAAGGGTTATAGGGGTAGGGAGGATAGTAGAGTGAAACAGACATTATTACTTCATGTACATGTATAACGGCATGACCCATGTGATCCTGCAACATGTACAATAAGAAAAATGAGAAATTATACTCCATGTATATATAATCTATCAAAATGTATAAATCCATTCTACTGTCATGTACAACTAATTAGAAAAAATAAATAAAATTTTTTAAAAAAGACTGGCCTTCAACAGATGAGCAGATAAAGAAAATGTGATACAGATACACAATGGAATATTACTCAGCTTTAAAGAAGAATGAAATTTTAGCATTTGCTGCTAAATGGATGGAGTTAGAGACTACCATGCTAAGTGAAATAAGCCAATCCCAAAAAAACAAAGGCCAAATATTTTCTCTGATATGTGGATGCCAATTCACAATGTAGGGGGCTAGGGAAGAATAGAGTTACTTCATATTAGGCAGAGGGGTATGAGGGAAGGGAAGGGGTATGGGGGTAGGAAGGATAATAGAGTGAAACAGACATTATGACCTCATGTATGTATATGACTACATGACCGATATTATCCTGCAACATGTACAATCAGAAAAATGAGAAATTGTACCCCATCTATGTATGACCTATCATAATGTGTAAATGTATAAATGCATCCTACTATTATTAACTAATTATAACAAATAAAAAATAAATAATTTTTTTTTTAAAAAAGACTGGCCTTCCTTCTGCTTGGTTAGCTGAACTCATGCCCTGACCGCATTTTCAGTTTGCTTTTGGAGAGTGGGACTGGGTGCAGGAATTGCTCAGGGGCTTCCTTCCCAGCCCGTCATTCTTTCTCTTGATCATGGGTCACCAAGACACACAATTTTCAAATATGTTGCCTCTGTCACATGAAGGCTTTAGCTGCCATCAGGGATGATGGACTTGTGTCCACGTTGCTTATCTCCTCCTTCCCAGCCCCACCTGATGTGGGTGTGCGCAAGGTGGCCCTGAGTGGGGCAAGGGCTGTAGACCCTGTCCGGTGTGGCCGGCTGGTGCACGCTGGCGGCCTGGCCACCTGGCCCGGGGCAGGGATGGGGACCCTTCTCTCCTCCACAGCTTTTCTGCTAGCCAAGAGGACGGGCAGTCACCTGACACCAGGTCGGTCTAGGTCCCTTGGAGAGTGAGGTGCGGGCTCTTTGTTGAGAAGCCTTCTGTTTCTCGGGATTGTTTAGCAGCAGTTCAGCCTGAGCAGAGCCTGGGTTCTCCCAGGTCTGGCAGGGACACGCTCAGACGGCCGGTGTGTTTTGGTGCATGTGCTGGCACTTCCACTTCCGCCCCCCAGTGCACCCTACCTCCCCAGCTGAGTCATGGCCCACAGAAACTCACACACTGAACTTCGAGCCCCAGGCCTTGGAATGTGACACCACGTACGCATGAGGACTTTGCCGAGTAGCCAATTAAGGTGAGGGTGGCCCTGCTCCAACGTTGCTGCTGTCCTAAGAGAAGGAAAAAACCTAGACACAGATGCCCGGAGAAGCCCGTGAAGAGGAAGGCTGAGGTGGGGCCGTGCCTCTGAAAGGCAAGGGCACCACGGTGCCTGCCAACCAACCACAGAAATCAGGAGAGAATCTGGGTCAGATTCTCGGAGCTGGGAGACATTCAGGTCTGTGTTTAGGACCCTGGCCGTGACTCTTCATCAGAGCAGACCTGGAAAACCAAGTCGCCCACAAAACTCGCAGGCGTATTCAGCTGGGTGTGCCAGCTCTTCCACAGTCTGTAAAGGCTGAACTGCTGCCTTGCACAGTGCTGGCACCAAAACCCAACACGGGACAGCACCTCGCTGGACAAAGGCTGCATGCAGAAAGCAGTGTGACCTGCACTCGAGAGTGGAAATAAGTGTGTCAGACCCACTCCAAAGGCGGGCTTGTTAGATCCAGCATTAGTTGAGAAACTAGAAATCCTGACAAACCATGAATAAGTTTAGTACCAGCATGTCCCATAAAATGTTTGGGATATACTTACACTGAGCTTGCATTCCTTGTTTATCTGAAAAGCGACCAGAACTGACATGCTGAGTCTTGCCAGGCACCTCCTGGGGGGCTGGCCCTGAAGTTATTTAAATCCAGTGCTCATAGGAAGTGCACAGCATGCTGATTTTAAGAGCAGGCAGGATCTCCAGCTTTCTCCATGTGGGAGCTCCGGGCTCCCTCAGGATGCACTTGCTGGCAGAGATGGCTCCTCACGGGCACCCGCGCCACACGGGCTCCTCGGCTCTGACTGTTGACACAGTTGGAACTGTGTGAGCCGCCTCCTCCCGGGGAGGATAAATCACCTCTCAAGCCACTCTGTGCCTCAGCTTTCTGCTGAGGCTGCAACCAAGGGTCAGATTTATGACCTTCTGAGCGAACTTTCACAGTCCCATGTCCTTGAGGGGCTATAACTAGACCTGCGCACACGGACCTCGAATCCAGCGGGGACCTGGGCTTTGCGGCAAAGCACTAGACCATGTTAAGGCCTTTGGAGCCCCAGCAGCAAGACTCAGAGTATCTTTTGTCCAATGCCTAAAAAACAACAGAAAAGTAAACCAGTTCCTTTAAAAGCAAGGTAATAAAACTCTGCTGAGCATGGATATAAATGGCCCCTGACCCTTGGGGAGGCAAGTGCACTTGGAATGACCGCACAGAGCTGGGGTCAGGCAAGCAAGGTGTGGCCAGTGTCCCGCTCGCTGGCCACACATCTTCCCATTTCAGTTTATGTGAGGAAACTGCAGTGGCGTGCAGCATTGTCTGAGGTTCAACATGAACTCAGAACGAAACCATCAACTCTCCATCGAACACTTCTACTGGGAAATAAAGAAGGAGCTTCCACTTAGAGGAACAGACAAATTCCTGGACACATATGCTTTATCAAGACAGTGCCATTAAGAGAGGGAAAACCCAAACAGACCAATGGCAAGTACCAAGATTGAACCATCGATAGAGTGCCTCCCATCAAAGAAAAACCCAGGACCAGGCAGCTCCACAGCTGAGTTCTACCAAACATTTAAATTATTCAGGAAAATGGAAGAGGAGTTAATTAGGGCAAACACATTCTGCAAAGGCAGCATGACCCTGAGACCAAAAGCAGAAAAGAAAACCAGAAGCCAGTATCCACAATACAAAGGTGCAAAAATCCTCAACAAAGTCCTGACAAACTGAATCCAACAGCACATTCAAATTATTATTCTCCATGATCAAGCGGAACTCATCTCAGGAATGCAAGGACAGCTTGATTTATGCAAATCAATAAGCACAATACATCACATCACAGAATGGAAGACAAAGCATACGGTCATCTTCACAGAGGCAGGAAAGGCATACAATAAAATCCAGCATCGTTTCATGATGAAGATGTTGGTCAAATCAGGTTTAAAAGGAATGCCCCTCTACATAATAAAGGGCATATTTGACAAACCTCAACAACCTCAGACTGAGAGCAGAAAAGCTGGAATAAGACAAAGACGCCCACTTTCACCACGTTTGCTCAACATAGCATTGTAAGGCCTGGGCAGAGCAATCAGGAAATGGAAAGTCACCAAATTGGAAAAGAGGAATTCAACTTTTCAGTCTTTGCAAGACTCAATTTAAATAGTGCGTGTGTATGTGTAATTTCAACCAAAGCTATTAGTATAAATAAATGAATTTTGCAGAGTTGCAGGATGCAAAAATCAACATTCAAAAATCAGTACTGTTGCTATATAATACTGGAAGAGAAATCAAGAAGAAAATCTCATTTAAAATAACTACTAAAAATCAAAATGGCTAGCAATCAATTTAATCAAAGAAGTGAAAGAGCTCCACAATCAAAACTATAAAATATTGATGAAAGAAACTAAAGGAAACACCAATAAATTGAAAAGACCTCCTGTGTTCGTGGATTAGAAGAAACAATACTGTTAAAAACCCTTACTAACCACAGTTATCATTGAATTTCCTGTAATATTTACAAAATACAAATAGCTTTCTTTGCAGTCTTAGAAAACATAATCCTAAAATTTAATACAGAACCATAAAAGTTCATAAGAGTCAAAAATCTTGAACAAAAACAAAAACAAAAACTGACTTGAAAATATGCAACAAAGTTATAGTGCTTAGACCATCCTGGCCTGTGCACAAGAGAGAGCAGTGGAGCAGGAGAGAGGCCGGAAGCCCACCCACCCAAGCCCTCAGGCCTGTGGGGATGGAGCCGAGAGGGCACCGAGGAGCCCTTCTCCACCTGCCGGCCAGGTGTCTCCCAGTCACAGAATCCAATTAACAACGGATGCGTGGCTTATGCTAAGACCTGACACCACGAACCCCAAAGAAGCAAACACAGAAAAAACACTCCAGGGGATTAAAATGAGAAGAATCTTGTTTTTATACAAGACTCCCAAAGCATAGGAAATGAGAGGACAGAATGACACATGGGATTACTTCAAACTGAAAAACTTCTGTGCAGCAAAGGAAGCAATCATTGGAACGCCCAGATGACTTACAGACTAGGAAAATGTATTTGCAAGTTATACATTGGACAGGGGTTCATAAATAGATAGCATGGGCGCTCAAAACCCTCAACCACCCACAAGTGGCCTGATGAAAAAGTGGTCCTGGGCTGGGGTTCAGGGGTAGAGCACTTGCCCCGTGTGTGTGAGGCACTGGGCTTGACCCTCAGCACCACATAAAAATCAATAAAAGAAGGACCATCAACAAATAAAAGATGTTTTTTAAAAAAGTAGACAATAGGCCAAAGATAGACTGAAAGGAAGATGTACGGATGAAGGATAAGTATATTAAAAAATGCTCAAGGTCGCTAGGGAAATGCAAGTCCACACCGTGAGACGGCACCCCACCCGGTAAGAAAGCCTGTTACCCAAACCGTGAGAGACAGTGGGTGCTGGGATGGTGCGGAGACAGCAGTGTGGAGGTCAGCCGTGGAACCGTAAGCCAGACAGCCCTGGTAGTCACCAGGAAGAGGCTCCTCAGTCTAACAACAGAACAGCGGCGGTCCAGCCTGTCCAGGGTACGCACCCCAGGAGCGACAGCAGCGTGTTGCAGAGATGCCTGCGCGCTCACGTCCTGTGCAGCAGTACTTAAATCGCCAAGGAGTGGAGCCACCTGAGTGTCCCCAGCCAATGAACGAGTGGAGGAAACCTGGTCCACACGCTTGGGGCACCATCCAGCCAGAACACAGAAACCCTGTCATTTGTGGGAGCATGGGTGGGACCACAGAAGAGGACATAAACAAGCCAGCTCAGAAAGACAAGTGCCAAACCACCTCACTCGTGTAGACTCTAAAACCTGCGATCTTCAAGAAGTTGAGACTAGAAGGGTGGACTCCAGAGGCTGGGGAGGATGAGGCGGGCAGGAGGGTACCAGCCTCCATCAGGAGCAAGCAGCTTTGGGTGCTGCTGTGCAGGCGACTCCAGGTAACAGTAATGTGCTGTCTCTTCAAGAAGCTGGAAGAGAGGACTTTGAATGTTTTCACCATAAAGAAATGGTCAGTGAGGATGGATATGTTCAAAATTCCACAATGCACTCTTGTGTTGAAAATTCACATGGAACCTTATCATACATGTAAGTTGTATGTGTTTATATGTCAGTTTAAAGTCAATCTAATTTAATTTAAAATGAAGACGTTACCTTCATCTAACAAAAGGTCGACGAGCGTGGAGTATTTCCACCTAATGTCTGTCTTCCAGCAGAGGCTGTGGCTCAGATACTCAAGAGGAAACAGCTCCCATGCCCTCGCTCAGGTTTGCTAAACAATTATCTTGGAGAGAAGTGGCTTGGCCTAGCAGACTCTGCGAAGGAACTCACTGGAATTAGCGGTGGAATATTGAATGAGGGAATTGGAAGTTCAGGAGGAGGTTAGGCGCCCTCTTACCTACCTGACCAACCAGCACCATGCCTGAATGGCCCCAAGCACCTCCAGTGAGCAGGCCATCTCTACTGCCAAGACACCGGCTTCCCCCGCTGCAGGGAGGTGGCCTCTGGGGGCTGCACACACCGCAGCCACGTAAGGCACACCATCCAGCCCCTTGCCACAGGCACGTCTTCAACCAGAGCTGGCATCTGCAGGATCGCAGCTCCAGCCTGCTCCCCTTCCTCATGCAGCATGAGCAGTCCAGAGCCTCCTGGTCTTGTCCTCAAGGGTTTCTTCTTCCCGAAAGGAGACTCAAAATTCCCGTCGTACTGATTAAGTGGTGCACTAAAGCATTAGATGCCTGGATGCTTCTCTGCTGTGCCTGGGGACACACTGTGACGTGAGCCCCATCTCAGCCTCTCCCTCTCCCTGTCCTGCAGGTGCTCCTGGGTCAGGACAGTCAATGTTCGGAATGTTCTAGTTGTGATGTGGCCACATCCCAGCCGTGGTGGTACCAGGTTGCTCACTTAACCAGTGCCAATCTACAGAGATTTTATGTAACAGAGGCAGTTTCTGATTCAGAACAAATGTCCCACGGAGTTCAAACATGCAAAGTGGTACAGACACAGAGAACCTGTTCTTCCTGCTCAGAAAGTTGAATTGTAAAATTCATAACTGTCTATCTAAACTTCACAGATCTTTGTTGGATCATGCCTGCAATATACACTTTCGGTCCTAGTGCTTCAGGTTGGGCCTCAGAAGAGAGAACAGAGCCCAAGGAAACTTGCACAATGTTTGAGGGGCCTGACATGTCAGCCCATGCAGGGCAAGGACAGGGTCCTCTCAGAAGCGGGTGCCAGAGCGGATTAACTGTGCCACGATTTTATCGTGGGAGCTACTCACGCCAAGTGAAGTGGGAGGGAGCCAGGAAGGACTGGCAGAGCCTCAAGGGCACAAGTGAGAGGGAGGGAAGGAGGCTGAGGGACCGTCCAGGAGGTCTTTGCTGGCTCCAGAGTCGGCAGTGTGTCTGCCTCAGTACCTGTCTGTGCTCAGGCATGGGCTGGGGCAGCTGGGGGCAGGGCATCCGGGTACCACACGGCACCAAGTGCCCTGGGGGTGGCTCATGCTGGTCCCTGAGTCTCATGGAGCTCCTCAAGATGCCACAGCCACGTATTGGGAGGCCTGCTACAGGGGTCGCCTGCATGGAATCTGTGGGACCGTGAGGTGAGTGTGCAGGAAGCACAGCCCTGTTCTTCTCGTGGACACTACTGGAGGACTGGCCTCCATGGCAGGCAGGACCAGCTGCAGCCATATGTCCTCCAACTCTGGTTGGTCTCCTTCCCTGACCCCACCTCCCTTGATCAGGCGGCAGTACCTCTGACGTGCACATACCACGGCCAGGGGTCCAGGCACCTTGGTGTGGTCTGAGGGCCCTGGTGTAGGTGCAGCAGTGTCAGAGATGTGTGTGGAGAGGGGACAAAGGCCTGGTTCACATGGTGAAAGAGCAGGTCTTCTCTTTCGGCTTTCCATGGGACAGTTCCAGGTGAGGCTTCTGGGGTGCCACAGGCCATGCACACCCCGGTGGGGTGCAGGTGGGTCTAGGGAATGAGTGAGCGAGGTAGGGTGTGGCCTCTGTGGATGTGTCTCCTCCCAAATGCCACGTTGTGAAGGCAGATATGTTTTGTTGAAAGGAAGTCTGTGTAAGAGATGTAAGTAAACTAAAAAATCAAGAGAAAGTGATGGAAAGATAGGAAATAAAGGGAATGAGAGATAGGGAAGGAAAAAGAAAAGAAGGAATGGACAGGGGAGTGGAGGAGGTGTATTAAGGAAAGGAGCAGAAGAAAGAGATCAAGAAGGAGAAAGGAGAGACAGAGATGGGTAAGTGTTTAAGTGAAATCCCTTACAGTAAAACACCCACCGTTCCTTTGTGGATATGTCACAGAGCAACGAAAGCACAGGAGCAGGTGTTTCTGAGGCAGACAGACTTGCGGGTGCAGCACAGAAGCCTTGGGGCCTTAGGGTCCCCTCTCCCAAGCCCCTTGTTCCTCCTGAGATCTCCTTTAAATTAATGATAGTGTACAGAGGGCAGTGGTCCGCCAACAAAGAGAATTGGGCTCCTCCAGGGATGAAGTGCCTGGCCCAAGCCCATCAGGGGCTCGGGGACAGTCCACTGCATACGTGATGAGTTCTCTAACAGGGTGTCAGGCAGGTCATCCTTCAAGCTGCAAGATTATCCCCCCAGGAGGATAAAATGGGACAAATTTTCCCTTCAGCTTTGCTGACTGTCCCAGTGGGACAGACTGAAGTCACATCCTGATAACTCTTATAATTTCCATACCTTAAATAATTTAACGTGAAATCACATAAATAAAATGCTATAACTGAGCATAATTCTTTATACATTTTTCTAATAATCTTAGCCTTTTAAATTAGCATAATAACACTTAGAATAATTGAAGAATTTAATTGCATGGAGCACTGGAATATTATCTACCGTGCTGGGTGCCATGATGAAGCTCTGATTAGCTTTAATTTAGTTGGTTTTCTCCATTTAGTTTTCATATTAGATAATGCTGCAGAAGGGGAAACACACATAAACCATAGGAAACCCTGCTGTTCCTAAGTGCCCACATGCTCTGCTGATAACCCCTAGGCATGCAATGCCCCACCTTGGGTGGAGGAAGAGAATCGGTGACTTAAGATGCCAAGAGTGCCTCTTGCTCCCACGCTCCCACGGCCACCAGAGATGCTGGGTGCAGCTCTTGCATGCTTGACAGAGTCTTACCTTTCACCCAAATCTCCCTTCTTCCCTCCTTCCATCTGTCCTGCCTTTCTTCCATAATTAGGCAAGGATGGCTCTGTTGGAAAGAGTCTAGTCTGATGTTTTCAATCGTAGAACTGAGAAGCTAACTTAAAACGAACTTTTATTCTGCAGCACTTCTGCAGGAAGGAATTGTATTCTGCCCAACTCTTAGATGCGTAGGTACACATCTCAGGTCATTTCAAAGACCTATAAGAAATAGTACCAATGAAAATTGCTATTTTGCTTTTAAAAGATGAATATTTGGGGGGTGATCCAAGATGGCGGCCTAGAGGGAGACAGCACCCCCAGTCGCTCCAGAACCCAGGAGTTAAGAAGGGGAGGCATTGAGAGACTCGGACTGAAATAGAGCCACGGGTGAGTCTGCCCACTGGGTAAAGCTTGGCCCGGGTGGCAGGCCCAGATAGAGGTGGCTTATCGGAGCCGGGCAGGGCAGCTAGAGTCATCCACAGGCAGTCCTGCGCACTCCGGCGGTGGGCCCCGCCCACACAGCCAGCTTCTCCAGGTTCTCGGAACGGAACTGGCCCGCTAGTGAGAGCCTTTCTGACCAGAACAAGCTCTGAGTCCCGGAGCCAGTGCAGCGCAGCATACTCCGGCACGCAAGCAGATTCAGGGACCAGGATAGGACAGCCAGAGACCTCCCCAAGTAGCCTGGACCCCTGCGGTGGGAGGTGCCATTCAAGGCTAGCTTCTCAGACCAGACCGCCCAGTGAGAGGTTTTCTACATAGAACCAGCCACAAGTCCCCGAACCAACGGAGAGCTTCGATCTGCAAGCAGCCTCTGGGATCAGGGCAGGGCAGCCAGAGACCTCTTCAGGCGGCTCTGCCCACTCCGGCTGCAGGCTCTCTTCACGGGGCGATCCAAGATGGCGGCCTAGAGGGAGACTGCACCCCCAGTCGCTCCAGAACCCAGGAGTTAAGAAGGGGAGGCATTGAGAGACTCGGACTGAAATAGAGCCACGGGTGAGTCTGCCCACTGGGTAAAGCTCGGCCCGGGTGGCAGGCCCAGATAGAGGTGGCTTATTGGAGCCGGGCAGGGCAGCTAGAGTCTTCCCAAGGTAGCCTTCCACACTCCGGCAGTGGGCTCCTCCCACACGGCCAGCTGCACGGTGCAGGCCCACAGTGAGAGCATTTCCGCACAGAGCCAGTTCCAAAACGTGGAACCAGTAGGGGGCTAGGGGCAGTTTTCTTCGGATGCGCTGCTTTATCAGATTCCTCCAAGACATCAGGCTACTGAAGGCTGGGAGGTGATACACTGGAAATCTACCGGGACACTATAAGCCAATAGCGGAAAACTGCAATATCTCAGGGTCCCACTGACAACTGACCAAGATGAGAAAACAAGGGAAGAAAATGTCCCAAACAAACCTAGATACTACATCAATAAAACCCAATGACAGCACAGCAGAAGAAATGTCAGAAAGGGAGTTCAGAATGTACGTAATTAAAACGATCGGGGAAGCTAATGAGGAGATGAAAGAGCAAATGCAGGCATTGAAGGAGGAGATGAAAGAGCAAATGCAGGCATTAAATGATCGCACCAATCAACAGTTAAAAGACCAAATACGGGAAGCAAGAGATCATTTCAATAAAGAGTTAGAGATACTGAAAAAAAAACAAACTGAAATCCTTGAAATGAAGGAAACAATAAACCAAGTTAAAAACTCCATAGAAAGCATAACCAATAGGATAGAACACCTGGAAGACAGAACCTCAGACATTGAAGACAAATTATTTAATCTTGAAAGCAAAGTTGGCCAAACAGAAAAGATGGTAAGAAATCATGAACAGAATCTACAAGAATTATGGGATATCATGAAAAGGCCAAATTTAAGAATTATTGGGATTGAGGAAGGCTTAGAGAAACAAACCAAAGGAATGAACAATCTATTCAATGAAATAATAACAGAAAATTTCCCAAATCTGAAGAATGAAATGGAAAACCAAGTACAAGAGGCTTATAGAACTCCAAACATACAAAATTACAACAGACCCACACCAAGGCACATTATTATGAAAATACCTAACATACAAAATAAAGACAGAATTTTAAAGGCCGCGAGAGAAAAGAATCAAATTATATTCAGAGGGAAACCAATAAGAATATCAGCAGATTTTTCAATCCAGACCCTAAAAGCTAGAAGGGCCTGGAACAACATATACCAAGCCCTGAAAGAAAACGGATGCCAACCAAGAATCTTATACCCAGCAAAACTTACCTTCAAATTTGACGATGAAATAAGATCCTTCCATGATAAACAAAAGCTAAAGGAATTTACAAAAAGAAAGCCAGCATTACAGAACATTCTCAGCAAAATATTCCATGAGGAAGAGATGAAAAACAACGATGCAAATCAGCAACAGGAGGCACTAGCCTAAAGGAATAGCCAAATAAAGGAGAAACCAAATCATGTCAAAAACAAATATGAGTCAATTGACTGGGAATACAAATCATATCACAATAATAACCCTGAATGTTAATGACCTGAATTCATCAATCAAAAGACACAGACTGGCAGATTGGATTAAAAAGAAAAATCCAACAATATGCTGCCTGCAAGAGACTCATCTCATAGAAAGAGACACCCATAGACTAAAGGTGAAAGGATGGGGAAAAACATACCATGCACACGGACGCAGCAAAAAAGCTGGAGTATCCATCCTCATCTCAGATAATGTGGACTTCAAACCAAAACTAGTCAGAAGGGATAAAGAAGGACATTACATGCTGCTTAAGGGAAGCATAAATCAGCAAGACATAACAATCATAAATATCTATGCCCCGAACATTGGCTCATCCACGTACGTCAAACAAATCCTTCTCAATTCCAGAAATCAAATAGACCACAACACAATAATACTAGGCGATTTTAACACACCTCTCTCACCACTGGATAGATCGTCCAAATAAAAATTGAATAAAGAAACTATAGATCTCAACAACACAATCAGCAATTTAGACTTAACAGACATATATAGAATATACCATCCAACAAAGAACGAATACACTTTCTTCTCAGCAGCACATGGATCCTTCTCTAAAATAGACCATATTTTATGCCACAAAGCTACTGTTAGCAAATACAAGAAGATAGAGATACTACCTTGTACTCTATCAGATCATAATGGATTGAAATTAGAAATAAATGACAGAATAAAAAACAGAAACTTCTCCAATACCTGGAGACTAAATAATACACTATTATATAATGAATGGATAACAGAAGACATCAGGAGGGAAATAAAAAAATTCTTAGAAGTAAACGAGAACAAAGACACATCATATCAAAATCTCTGGGACACTATGAAAGCAGTACTTAGAGGAAGATTTATTTCATGGGGTGCATTCAAAAAAAGAAGTAGAAATCAACAAATAAATGACTTAACACTACAGCTCAAAGCACTAGAAAAAGAAGAGCAGACCAATACCAAAAGTAGTAGAAGACAGGAAATAGTTAAAATCAGAGCCGAAATCAACGAAATCGAAACAAAAGAAACAATTGGAAAAATTAACAAAATAAATAGTTGGTTCTTTGAAAAAATAAATAAAATTGATAAACCCTTAGCCACACTAACAAAGAGAAAGAGGGAGAAAACTCAAATTACTAAAATTCGGAATGAACAAGGAAACATCACAACAGACACGAGTGAAATACAAAACATAATTAGAAGCTATTTCGAAAATCTATACTCCAACAAAACAGAAAACCTCGAAGACATCAACAAATTTCTAGAGACATATGAACTACCTAAACTGAACGAGGAGGACATACACAACTTAAATAAACCAATTTCAAGCAATGAAATAGAAGAGGTCATCAAAAGCCTACCAACAAAGAAAAGTCCAGGACCAGATGGGTTCTCAGCCGAGTTCTACAAAACCTTTAAAGAAGAGCTCATTCCAATACTCCTCAAACTATTCCATGAAACAGAAGAGGAGGGAACCCTCCCAAACTCGTTCTATGAAGCCAATATCACCCTGATACCTAAACCAGACAGAGACACATCGAGGAAAGAAAATTTCAGACCAATATCCTTAATGAACATCGACGCAAAAATTCTCAACAAAATTTTAGCAAATCGCATACAAATATATATTAAAAAGATAGTGCACCACGATCAAGCGGGTTTTATCCCAGGGATGCAAGGTTGGTTCAACATTCGGAAATCAATAAATGTCATTCACCATATCAACAGACTTAAAGTTAAGAATCACATGATTATTTCAATAGATGCAGAAAAAGCATTTGATAAAATACAGCATCCCTTCATGCTCAAAACACTAGAAAAAATTGGGGTAGTGGGAACATTCCTAAACATTATAAAGGCAATCTACGCTAAGCCCATGGCTAATATCATTCTAAATGGTGAAAAACTGAAAGCGTTCCCCCTAAAAACTGGAACAAGGCAGGGATGCCCTCTTTCACCGCTTCTATTCAACATCGTCCTTGAGACTCTAGCCAGAGCAATCAGACAAACCAAAGAAATTAAAGGGATACGAATAGGAAAAGAAGAACTCAAACTATCCCTGTTCGCTGATGACATGATTATATATTTAGAGGAATCTGGAAATTCCACCAGAAAACTTTTAGAACTCATAAGTGAATTCAGTAAAGTAGCAGGTTACAAGATCAATGCTCATAAATCCAATGCATTTTTATACATAAGTGATGAATCTTCAGAAAGAGAAATTAGGAAAACTACCCCATTCACAATAGCATCGAAAAAAATAAAATACTTGGGAATCAATCTCACAAAAGAGGTGAAAAACCTCTACAATGAGAACTACAGAACACTAAAGGAAGAAATTAAAGAAAACCTTAGAAGATGGAAAGATCTCCCATGTTCCTGGATAGGCAGAATTAATATCGTCAAAATGGCTATACTACCTAAAGTGCTATACAGATTCAATGCAATTCTAATTAAAATCCCAATGATGTACCTTGCAGAAATAGAGCAAGCAATTATGAAATTCATCTGGAAGAATAAAAAACCTAGAATAGCTAAAGCAATCCTCAGTAGCAAGAGCGAAGCAGGGGGTATTGCAATACCAGATCTTCAACTCTACTACAAAGCAATAGTAACAAAAACGGCATGGTATTGGTACCAAAATAGACAGGTAGATCAATGGTACAGAGTAGAGGACATGGACACAAACCCAAATAAATACAATTTTCTCATACTAGACAAAGGTTCCAAAAATATGCAATGGAGAAAAGATAGCCTCTTCAACAAATGGTGCTGGGAAAACTGGAAAACCATATGCAATAGAATGAAATTAAACCCCTATCTCTCACCCTACACAAAACTCAACTCAAAATGGATCAAGGACCTTGGAATCAGACCAGAGACCCTGCATCTTATAGAAGAAAAAGTAGGTCCAAATCTTCAACTTGTTGGCTTAGGATCAGACTTCCTTAACAGGACTCCCATAGCACAAGAAATAAAAGCAAGAATCAACAACTGGGATAGATTCAAACTTAAAAGCTTTCTCTCAGCAAAGGAAACTATCAGAAATGTGAAGAGAGAGCCTACAGAGTGCGAGAATATTTTTGCCAACCATACCTCAGATAGAGCGCTAATTTCCAGAATCTATAAAGATCTCAAAAAACTCTACACCAAGAATACAAATAATCCAATCAACAAATGGGCTAAGGAAATGAACAGACACTTCACAGAAGAAGATGTACAAGTAATCAACAGATAAATGAAAAAATGTTCAACATCCCTAGTAATAAGGGAAATGCAAATCAAAACTACCCTAAGATTTCATCTCACCCCAATTAGAATGGCGATTATCAAGAATACAAGCAACAATAGGTGTTGGCGAGGATGTGGTGAAAAAGGAACACTCATACATTGCTGGTGGGGTTGCAAATTAGTGCAGCCACTCTGGAAAGCAGTGTGGAGATTCCTCAGAAAGCTTGGAATGGAAACACCATTTGACCCAGCTATCCCACTCCTTGGCCTATACCCAAAGGACTTAAAATCGGCATACTACAGACATACAGCCACATCAATGTTCATTGCTGCTCAATTCACCATAGCCAGATTGTGGAACCAACCTAGATGCCCTTCAGTTGATGAATGGATAAAGAAACCGTGGTATATATGTACAATGGAATATTACTCCGCAATGAAGAATGATAAAATTATGGCATTTGTAGACAAATGGTCGAAATTGGAGAATATCATGTTAAGTGAGATAAGCCAATCTCAAAAAACTAAAGGACAAATGATCTTGCTGATAAGCGGATGAGGACATATAATGGGGGGTGGGAGGGGTTAGCATTAGGTTTAGGGTTAGGTTTAGAGTTAGGCTAAGGAGAGCGGTAAGAATGAAGGAAAGAAGGACTGTATAGAGGGAAAAGAGGGGTGGGGGGAGGGAAAAAAAATAAACATCATTACCCTATGTAAACGTAAAAAAAATAATAAAAAAAAAGATGAATATTTGGAATTTTGATTCATAAAACAGACATACTTGTAGAGTCCGCAGATCTTTCAGCTTATGAAGACATTTAACTCAGGGTTTCTTTAAAGATTCAGTTCTTCTGACATTAAGGTCATTAAGACAGTGTGACCCAGTGGGGGTGATCAGAATTAAAACAGCAAGAGCCGCACACTGATGAAGGTGTCAGGGAAGGGACTTGCACCAGGGCTGGCCGGACTGCAGGTCACCAGGTCCTCACAGAGATGGTCCGGAGGCTCCCCAAGCAGCAGAATTACCTACCACCCTGCCATCCACTGCCCAAGGAACTGAAATCCTTATGCCAAAAAGGCACTCACGCCTCCGTGTTCACCGCTGCGCTATTCACCACCGCCGAAAGCTGGCTCGCCCCAGATGCCCTTCTGCAGACGAGTCAATCCAGCAAACACCCAGCCATGAAAAGAATGAAACCCTGTCTTTGCAGCGGCAGTGTGGATGCACCCCAGAGAAGATAGTGTCAGTGGAACAAGGTGGACGGGGAGCCGAGAGCATGGCAATCACCTGTGTGAGGAAACCCGGAAGTCAACCCTGGAGACCTACGGGGCCGAGCGGTGGTCACAGGAGAGCGGGCAGAAAGTAATTCAGAGGGGCTTTCAGGGACTCACAGGGCGCTGGGAGGAGCAGGGGTCAGGAGGAGAGGCGGGGTGGCTGGACACGGGCAACACATGCGCATGTGTGGAAATACCACGGTGAACCCCTCAATCTGTACGATTAATATGTGCCGATAATCCCAACAAAACTCCAGCTTTCTGTTGCTGAAGAAAAGGACCCGAAACGCAGTGGCTTAAAACAGAAGGTCTGCATCATCTCAGAGCCTGCGGCTCAAATTGAGCGCGGCGCAGCTGAGGCCCTGCAGGGCTGCACTGGGCTGCCCACCAGGCCTTGTGCTCTTCCGGAGTCAGGCTGGGGGCTGCTCCCAGGCTCTCTCGGGTGTCGGCAGGATTCATCTCCTCGTGGCTCTGGAACTCGCAGGCATTGTGGAGGCCCTTCTCAGCCTCGGATGCTGCCCTCCCTGAATACCTTGGTCTCTGTACTTGAATCCCTGCTCTTCTAAGCCAGCAGGGGACGGCCTTCCGGAGTGAGGCGCGAGCAGGACAGAGGCTCACGTGAGGTGTCCCTGTGCCAGGTCCGCTGGGCAGCCCCGCCCACACAGGAGCCAGTTCACTGGGGTCCCTGGCACACACACATGGTGCCTCCGGCGGCCTCATCTCCTGGACGTGAGCAAACAAAAGCCTTCCGTTTTCATTAGAAACCGCGGTGGACTCCACGTTGTCTTCTCCAGTCCATCACACCTCCCATGTGGGGCCGTCACGCGGAGAGCCTGGGCCTACCTCGTTCTCTAAGGAGAAAACACACGCACCCACCCCAGCAAACACGCGTGTACCACGGAGGCGGCACACGTGCTCAGTGCCGCCTGGGTGCACGTGGGGTTTCCCAGTTGCTGCTCCCCGGGGTCGGCTTCGGGACCCTAAGGGATAGGGGTTGCGCTGCGTCATGCATGTTGACAACGCTTGCTCGGCTCCCGCGTGGGGCCCCAGCGCCTTCCCACCGCACTGCGCTGGACTGCCTGCAGTCTACAGCTGCACGTGGCTCCAGTCCTGTGCAGTGTTCTCACGCAGTGCCTGCCGGTGTCTCTCAGCTGCTGTGCCTGGGTGCAGCCTGACTCTGCTCCACGAAGTTGGTGCATGTGGGAACAGAGTGTCAAGCTGCAGTGTAGACACAGTGCATCTCGAGTGCCTTTCTGTAGCCTCGGCTGGTGTCAGGCACTACGGCCCCTGTCTGACATGTCCTGCCAAGCAGAAAGCCACAGACGTGAGACTGGCGAGGCCACACTAGGCTGTGCTGCTTCGTAAACACTGAGGGGCAGGCACAGGCCACAGGAGGGAAGTGCGGACATCGTCTTGAATGGCCACCCTCCTGTCGCCCTCCTCGGCAAAGCATTCCTTGCGTGTGTGTCATCCAGTTGCGCATCAATTTCAGCTTCAGAGCTAAAGGACTGTTTCTCTGCCGAGTAATGAACTGGACTTACGTCTCTTGGCATCAGATGTGTCCTTCCCAGTGACCTCTGCTGACCTCACCCACTGCTTCCTGTCACCAAAGGGTGTGTTGGGAACAGTCACAGGAGGGAGTGGAGAGTGAGGATGAGTCCCTGGCTGCTGGTTCTCGTGGGGACTTGTGTGGGCCGGTCTCGCCCCAGCCCTGAGTGGGGACGACTGAGATCTCACTGGACAGCCTACTGAGGAGGCAGCAGCTTGCAGTGTGAACCTGGGCAATGCTAAGTTGCCTGGAGCCGTGCAGAGGTGGTCACCATGGAGGCAGCTAGAAAAGGGCTGGGCAAAGCCAAGGGCCGAAAGGGCACAGAGTAGGGGTCTGGTCCACAGGTTGTGGCTCCCGCGGGTTCTGGAATTCCAGGTCCTCATCCCAAATAGAGGTGTTGGTTGTCACCAGCAAGAGACAGCTCGGAACAGTGGGGAGGGGTGTGCGGATGCTGGCTGCTGGCAGCGACCTAGGCAGACCCGTGTCTCCGTCCCCACCTGAGCTGCAAGCCTGCAGGCCCTCTGCCCACGAGCACATGCCTCAGATGACCCTCCACCCTGTGACCCCAGTGGAGAACCAGGGACAGGCAGCCACCCCTGGGCTTCACCTGGGGTTCTTCTTCCCTTCACCCATGAAGCTCCTACTGTGTGCTGGCACCATCCCAGGGACTGGCGGGTTGCCATTTGCCTTGAGAACATGGTGAGCTCCCGGATGAGGCACTTAGCAGCATGCAGACACTGAGAGGAGAGAGAAGGCAGCCCAGAAACAGCAGAAGCAAGAGGGTCCCCACAGTGGAAGCACACGGGGGGTGGGGGGCAGAGAGAGGCGGGGCCTGAGCCGGGGTGCAGAGGCGGGTGTGAGCATCGGGGTGCTGAGCTCGTTGGCTGGGCTGCTGAAACAAGTGACCCAGGGTGGCTCCCAGAGCGGAAGTCCATTTTCACAGCCACGGAGACCTGACGTCAGCAGTGAAGGCGGGGCAGGGCGGGGCACGGACTTCCAAAGCCTCAGGCTCCCTGTCTCCCTGGCCCCTGGGCAGCTGGCTGCAGGGCTGGGCACTCCTGGGCCTGCAGACGCATCACTCGCCTCTCCTCTGGAAACTTCCTCCCTGCATGTCTGACATGGACGCCTGTCATCGGATTTGGAGGCCACCAGGTGACCCAAGAGAATTTCCTCATCTCGGGATTCTTCCCTTAATCCACCTGCAAAGACCCTTTTTTCCAAGTTATGTCACATCATGGATTTCAGGAGGCCACCATGCACCCCAGTAGTGAGAAGAGCCGGAGGGATTCGAGGCCTGGTCACCGGAGGCAGTATGTGGTGGCCTGCAGCTCCGCCTGGGTTCCGCGGAGCTGGCTCTGCCCGCAGGGCTCCTCTCCCTTCATCCTTGCCCCGTGGTGCCGCGCGCGCACCCTCACGGTGATGGCCACAGGTGGAGGGTCGGATCAGAACCTGTGGGCCACATGCACCTGGGCTCCTGGAGACAGGCGCTCGGTGCCTCTCCGCACACACGGACCTTCCTCTCTGCCAGCCAGATGCTTCTGGGACGGAAGTCACCTGACATTCCACCTGGGGACTCTAGGCTGCACGGAGGGGGGCTCAGTGTTTGATGTGAGAGCTCGGGGGTCGGGGGAGGCAAGACTGAGCTGGTCACGGGGCAGCGTGGCCACCCTGCTCATCCAGACACTGTGGCCCTGAGCCCCAGAGCTGGGGGAAGCATGTCCAGGTTGCCGGCCCTTCCCCAGCTTGCCTAAGCCCGGGCGCTGGTTCCAGAAGCTGCAAGTGGCCGGCTTCCTCCACGTGCAAACTCCAAGCCCACGTGGATCCCGCCCTGGAAACAGCAGGCGGGCCACAGAGCTCTCCAGAGCAGAGCCTGGGCCTAGCTGGAGCAGAGGGAACTCGGTCCCTGTGTCCCCGTCTCCAACTCTCGTCCCTCCCCTGTGTCCTTACTCATCTAGAGACAGGAACAGGGGGACACAGACACGCGCCCCAGGGCCGCTGGGCACGTTCAGACGAGGACATACGCAGACGCACAGGGGCATGAGCACGCAGTCCTGTGCATAGACACTGGGGCACGCGCAGAGTTTAAGATTTTCCAGAAAAGTGGTGTTGATGGTGCCGGTGCCAGTGTGCCAGGAGGTGAGCCTGCGGGCACAGTGGGCGTGAGTGGGCGTGAGCTCTCCCAAGTGAACCCGTGAAGCCAGCCACTGATTTCATCATTTTTACATCCTGTGGGGCTGACAGCCCATTACAAGACTCTTCATAACAGCGCTGGCGGTGTGTTCCAGCTTCGAGAACGCTAATTATCTCGTCTCGCTGACAGGAGGTTGGCCGGAGCCCTCGCTGTGGGGATCTGAACACGGGACTCGGGTTTCGGTTACACGGCAGGCCCTGTGCCTGTTTCTCTCATTAAACCGACCAGGGCTGTCCTCGCAGGTGGGCGTCCGGCATCCGGAGGAAAGAGGAATGCGTTCAATGGCCAGGACTGCAGACGCAGCTATTTGGAGTAAGATTTTTCTGGAAGAAAAAGGCTCTGGCCTCCGAGCAGTCAGGTGACCTCAGCCTGGCGTCTCCCTCTCTCCCTCCCAGGCAGGTCTCAGGCTCCTCGCCTGCCGGTCACCGGAGGCCAGGCTAAGGCGCTGACGAGGGCACTCGCTCCCGGGGCCTGTGCTGCCAGCTGAGAGGGCAGCTCCGGTTGAGAGAGGGCCCCTGGCTGCTTGGCTTCCCCGTCCAGAGAAGCCCCTGCGTGACACGTCCTCCCAGAGAGGGGACACACGCCACCGTGCAGTGGCCACTGCTGGTGACAGTCCTCAGGGTGCAATAAGGGGAGCTTTGATGCTCACGGGAGTGCTACCCACCCTGTTCCTGGGTAAGGAGGGTGGCTTGGAGTCCTTCCGGGCAGAGTCCCCTAGCATGAGCCCACCAGGCTCCAGGTGCTGTGTGCCCAGCTGGACCTGCTCAGGGACAGGGGAGCTGGATCAGTGCAGGGAAGCCGAGTTCAGAACCCATGCGGCCTCACTCTTCCTGTGATGGCCAGGACAATGGCCCTCAATCCTACCACATGGAACACCCCTACTTAAGGTCAGGGCACACTCGTCCTGAGCCAGAGGGCACAGTGTTCAGAGAGCCCTCCACAGGAAGGAGGATTAGGGCACAGGCAGGCGAGCAGCCTTCGCCCCTGCCCTTCCCAGAGGGACGGGAGTCCTCTCAGGATCACCAGCTCTAGCCCAGGTCCCACGCGGGTGTCTCCTTGTGACAGGGCCAGATGGTTCTGCGGGCCAGCTCTCCCACTGGTGACCCAGAGAGTAGGTCCTGAGACACTCAGTCTCCAGTACCTAGAGTCTTGGAGTAAGGAAGAGCCAAGTCCTCCCTAGTCCTAGCAGGTGCCTCTACGTCCAGCTTCCCTGAGTTCTCAGGTAAGGCCACCAGCCCTTCCAAGCCCCTGCCACAGGCTGACCTGGACACCCTCTCCCCTGAGCCTTCTCATAGTGGTTTTCCATTATTTTTCAAGTCCACGAGGGTCTTAGTGGAAGGTGAGGAAGGGTGGAGGCCACTGCCCCTCTGTCCACTATCTGCTCCACCACCGGCCTTCTTCTGCACCACCAGCCTCCCTTGCTGGGGCAGTAAAACACCCAGGCTAAGGACGGAGCTGGTCAGTCCCTGCCACCGCCCCTCTCGCCTGTGGCCAGGGACCCTACCAGCTGCTCTTCTGTCTCCTGCTCTGAACATGGGGTGGTGCTACAGTTGAGTCCGTGTGGGGATCAAACATGGCAGTGAAAGTCAGAAGCTCTGGGAACAGCTCCTGGCCCAGGCGAATGACCAGAGCACACTACTACCACTGCTGGATTGTCCCACAGGCCCTGAGCCAGGCCTCAGAACCTCACACCCTAAGAAAAGTGAGACACCAGCACAGTGAGCTGTGTGACCCAGAGCTGACTGTGCTACTGGGTTACTGTGCAGGGACCATGCCCTGCAGGGCACCCTTAGTGTCACCTGGAGCAGGACGTCTGAGTCAGTGACGTCTGACAAAATAGAGGGGCAAGGGTCAGCACCTCCCCACAACGTTTAAGCCGAAAGAAGGAGGCTCCACAGCTTAAGCCTTTTGGGAAAGTGCTGGAATCTCCTGGAGAGGTCACCGAGGCACAGCCCTGGCCCACCAGAGGTTCTGACTCAGAGGCAGAGATTGGGAGCCCAACTCTCCTTCCCATGAGCTCCCTGGTGACAGGGCTCCTGTTGCCCTCCTGGACACATCAGGGAGGGGACAGTTCCACTCCTCAGGAAGGTCAGTTAGACAGAATGGGGGACTTCAGGGAAGTTACATCCCCGAGACTAAGATATTTCCCCACGTTTGCCAAAAACAAAACACAATTCTAACACTTCTCAGTGAACATGAAAGTCTGGGGAATGTGTGATTTCTGGAAAATCATCATGTGATAATTTAATAAATTTGGAGACTGTTTTTAAGTTTTCCTTGAGGTTCACTAATAACAGATGTTAGAAGCCATAGGCCTGCCGACACTCCACGTCCACGTCAGGAAAATCAACTTGAAAATTCATCAGGTAAGTCGCCGTTGGCCTGCTGCTTGCAGGGCCATGATCTCTGCACTGAAGTCACCAGCTTGGCCTCAGCTGGCCAAGTCCTGGGACTTCTGCCTGGTGATGACAGACTTGGAAATCCCTGGGTCCCTTTGTCCCTCTCTTGCCTCACCTGTTCATGAGAACGTGTCACCTATGTTGTACACACAAGCCTCGAGCACCGAGGAGCAGTTTTTGGGTGTGAGGGAGGGGGCTGGGTCTGAACCCGGGTTCACGCTCCGCTTCTTTCCTATATTATTGTGTTACGTAGAACCTGCCTCAAAAGGAGGCCCACCCTAAAAATAGGACATGGTGATTTTTCCTAAGATCTAATGGAGTGAGGAAGAACGCAGGCACTGTGGCCATCACAGGGCTCCACTGGTCCTTAGACTCCATCCTCCACCCCAGAGGCTGTAAGCCTGCTGTCACCAAAGGCCAGCACTGCCTGGCATTGACCGACAGACTTGCTGGAGACGAGCTTCTTTCTGCGGCTCTGGGGGCTGCAGTTCCCCACTCTGACTGCCCCATGCTGTTCTAAGAGAACACCTCTGGTTGACCCTCCCTCATGCTGCTACATTTCTTTACGTCCCACTGGGATGCTCACAAGAATGCTGCTGTCTTTTGTGAGTATAGGTAGGCATTCCTGTCTGTTGTACCAGGACAGGGTGCTGCTGGGCGGGAGGTGGACACAGCAGTGTTAGCAGGCTGCACGGCTCCCGAGGCAGGTGAGCCCTTTCACCAGCCCTGGTCCTGCTCTAGAGACACAGTGTCTAGGGTGCACCCACTTTGCAGCTCTTGTCCAAGGACTGACCTGGAGAGAGTGCACACAAGGCACCCTTTCTGTTGTTCACACTCCTGGAGGAAGGGTGTGTGGGTCCTCGCACGCAGGGAGGTGTAAGAAGCCAGCTTCCTTTCCTCTCCCACACTGCACTTCAAGGTGCAGGAGGAGGAAAGAAGAAATTCTCAAGTTAGGGGAAAGGGTGAAATTTCCAAAGTGGAGCTTGCTCGTTGCTGTGCTCAGGGAGGTTGTCCAATTTCTAGAAAATTCTAGCACGTGTACAGTGAACGGGCTCCCTCCAACCACCCAGAACACAAGAATACTTGCCGGTTATTAATTTAGGGAATATTTTCATGGCTCCTATCCTTGCCGTGTCCAGGGGGGACTTGGGGGTTAGGGATCAGGAAGGCCTGCCCATCAGCAGGTCAGGAGCCAGCAAGGAGGGGGTTGTAGCAAGGAATGGGCCTTCACAGGTGGGACAGTGCCTGCCCCTGGGCTCCTCCTGGCCGTCTGCACACCTCAGCATGTAAATGTACTTGGGCTGGTCCGGGGCGGATGCGGCCGGCACACGTGAGGAGCCGTGTGACAGAGTCCCAGCCGGACCTGTGCAGTTCTTCTTGGTGGGGATATGTCTGGATTCTGTCTGTGCACCACACAGAAAGAAAGGGATTTCTTTTCTCAAAATGTTCTTCAGCAAATTCTAAGTTTGCCTGTATCTTTCCTTTCTAAAGGAGGTGGAGAAGAGGCTCTCTGCAGCCAGGACCCTGGAGGAGGGATGATTCTTCGCCCAGTCTGGAAGGTTTGGAAGAGGGTCTCGTGCACATGCCCGGAGAGTAGAACTGGGGAAGGTAACTGGGCAGTGACAAGCACATGGTCAGGTCATCGTGGCACAAGCACCCTTCAGGCTCAGGAATGTCCCAGCGGTAGGTGGCCAGTGGGCAGCAGGTCCTAGGTCTGTGGAGCTCAGGGGCCTGTGCAAACACACAGGCCACTCGGGCAGCAAGCAGGCTCTGCAGGCTCGGTGGCTCGCCCTCCCCCAGACGTACAGGACCTCCGAGGTAAGAGAGTAGGGGCGGGCCTCTCTGTGGACATTCTCCACCTTGTGCGTGCTCAGAGGCTATGGTACATGAACTCCCCAGGAACAGGGGCCAACAGAGGCGAAGCAGCAGCTGACCTCGACAGGGTTCCCAAGGACCTGGAAGTAGGGCCTCCCGGAGTTTAAAGATGGTGTGTGCTCCTGATGGGAATGCACAAAGTCCCTAAGTTTCCCCAAAGACACCCACTCAGCATTTGGCAACTGTCTTCCAAGAAATCACCGCCCTCCTCGGCTCTGGGTCACTGAAAGCTGGGCTTGCACACTCCAACCTTCTGCTGGAGGGGTCGGGTTTGGGTCCTGTCACATCTGTGCTGTGAGTCGAAGTTCCAGCACCTTACCTCTACTGGCAAGTGGGGCAGCTGGGGAATCCAGCTTCAACGAAATGTGCAACCCAGGGCAGAGGGACAAGCACCCGTGGAGGGGGACCCACACAGCATGTCCAGTACCAACACTGCAGCGGATACACTGTTCCCTCAATAAATATGTTAACTGAATGAAACCCTCACAAAATGTATTAACAAGTTGTAAAATAATCACATATGTAACAACAACCATGTATGTAACACATGGACCTGGTAAATACATATATGCACACATGCACACACACACAAATGCACACATGCACATATCCCAATACTGGAAGGGAAGATCTTGGAGTGGACAAAGTAGTTTCCTCTTAAGTGAGAGTCCCACAAGAGGGTTCACACCTTCACACTTCACCAGAGTTTTAAAATAAATTCTCCAATGTACTTTACTTCTGGCTTCACTTGGAGAATTTCAATTATTTCACACACGAGCACACACATACAAAATGAGTAAGTTTCTTTTTGGAGACACCTTTTGCAGTGAGCTTTGATTCACTTCTTATGTAAAAGGAGAACAAAATATAAAAACCAGGGATCTCACGGTCCTACTGGCTGACTGAGATTTTCATGGGATACTCACTCTCAGTCAGAGCTTGCACAAAAGTGTGTTTTGTCTAGGTGGAAATCAGCCAGAGCATGGAGGGAAAATAAATGAGCCAGAACAGGAGAGGCAAGGGTGGGTCCCGGGGGAAGCAGAGGGAGACCCTCTGTTCCCGCAGACTGAGCCCACCTGCTCGCTGCCCGCCCCACCAAAACACCTTTCTACACCCTTGGTGTTCTCTTTTATTTGTTCATTTATGTAAAACTGACAGATAACACTGAATGCTCTCTTCATGTCCAACACGATGTTTTGAAGTCTACATGCGTTTTTAATACTATGTTTATCTGAAGTTTTTACTTGTTTGTAAGTGTGGCCTGTTAAGGGTTAATGGGCTGTTCTTCATTTTGGCTCTAGAAGTTAAAGAGAAGCAAAGGATTAACAATGAGGGACAGTCACTGGCTGCAGGTCATGAGAGATCAGTCAGCTTGAATTTGGCCACCTTCCTTGGTAGTCACAAAGTGGCCACCAGAGTGGTGTTCGTTTCTGCCAGTCTGCATGAATATCCATGACCTTTAGGGCACTGAGCTGCTTGTTGTAAAGATCTCTCAATTTCCTGCTGTTTATTCTCTTTCTGATCATCCCATACATGCACACGGACATGCACACATGTGAGCACATACATGTCACATGAACATGCACCCTCTTTATCAGTATTTAAAGGAAGCCCAGATTTTTGACTGTTCTCGACTGTTCACTTTTTTTGCTTTCAGAACACTAAATATCCAGCCCCAGGAAACTGAGGAAATGCAGGCGACCCTTGTTCTTTTTGAGAATTCTGCAGGCCACTCTGCTTGTCGACTAGTGGAAGCCTTAGGTTCACGGTGCCACCTGCACGCTTCTCAGAGCAGGCCCAGTGCCCAGGGAGTATTAAGTGAGTGAGCCTAACTAGTGCACCTATTTTTCTTATTCTTAGAGAAAGTTAAACAATCTAAACTATAAAGCGTATTACGGTATCATGAATTATAGATTATAATTTGACCCAGCGCATCTCATTATTTCTCTGATGTGTAATTTGACACTGTATATCTCATTTTTCTCTAATGTAATATATTATGTGCATTGTTTATATGTGAGATATGAAATATGCTGGGTCAAATTATAAATTGCACATTATGTCTATGAAGTATAGATTTATCATTTCATGACAACAATGCAGCAATGAAGGAAGAGTAAGCAGAAATGATAGTGCTCTTGATCATTTAGAGGAAAGTCAGGTTCTATAGAGTCCTTCTTCGGCACATGTGTAATTCGCATCAAGAGGCAGACCGTAAGGCAGCACACGGCTGAGTGAGTTCCGGAGGTGGCCAACCCGGACAGCTGGCTCCTGGGTCGACTCACGCAGATGGCTTAGGGCATCAGCACATCGCTCCTCAGTCTGAGTTCAGCTTGGCTTCCTGATTGGGGAAGTCTCCAAAGGAAAGAGCTAGCGAGAAGACAGAGTCTCCATTCTGTGGTGACGGGAGATCTGAAGATAGAGCTGAAGAGGACATTTCTCTCTGTTAAGTCCTGAGTCTTGGTTTTTCCCACGAAGTCTTTGTAGCGAGTAAGACCTCAGCAGCAGGAAGAAGTGCCACCATCTTGCTGAGATATTTACGGTCAACCCCCAACTAGCTGCCCACATGCCCAGCCCAGACTGAGAGTCCTCCACAATGGTGCTTTGGCCCCAGAACGCCCTGAAGATGGACGAGAACACAGCTCCTGCCCTGTCCACACAACACCGGGTCCAAATACGGAAAGTGTGACCAGCAACATGGGCACAAGCCTTGTGTGTTTGCACAGTAGCCCCAAAATGCTGAAAACCTAAACCTTGGACCAGCTTCACTAACACGTGCCTGGACAGTCTCCTCATTGGTTGCACATGTTCCTGAGATCGCTTCAATTAGGAAAACCAGTAAGTCGCTTCTTTCCCAAACCACTCCATTTGCAGCTCATCTTGAAGTAGGAACCTGCTGAAAGCAGCAGCTCTGCTTCAGAAGCTGTCCAGGAGAGTCCCTGGGCTGCTTCTCCTAGATCCCGTCTGCACAATATGCGGTGGCCAATCAGGGAAACCCATGTTAACAAACCAGGGAAATTCCAGGAATGTGCAAAACCATGAACATTTCTCCCTCTTTGAAGTAGCAAAGAGCAAGGACACCTGCAGGGTTGCAGCGCCAGCTGCAAATGCACCTGCTCCATGCAGAATTCGGGCCATCCAGCAAGGCCCTGTCCTGGGAGGCTTACGCACTAAAGAAAGACCGAGAATTGATGTGAGGTGTACCCCCGAAATAGCTTGTTTTAGTAAATAAATGAACTGTCTATCCAAATAAAGTTAAAAAGAACTCCGGTGGAATAAAAACACAGTCATTTGAAAAGCAATCAGTGGATTTAAGGCAAACCAATCAGTGGCTAAAATAAGCAATTGGATGAGCTGCAGATGGTTTTATTGCAATTCAGTTCTCATAATGGGGACATGGCCACAGTCTGTTGAGACTAATTGGTTTGCTCATTTTCATAAATGCACTTTTTCTCACACGATAAAGCCGAGTCACTCATTAATGTGTTCATTCATTTAACAAATATTTAGTAAAATTCCAGTAACCTGTATAGAGAATGAGGTTCGTCACAAATGGTTGGGATGGGAGAAGTACAAAGGAATTTTTAAGGTCTCATATCTGAAGGAAACTGAAATTTAAAATTTGAAAAAAAGAATTTAAAAATGAGAATACAAGCAAGTTAAAGTTATCTATCTGGTTTGGATTTCTTCCTCTTAAACAGGAAAATTTCTTTTACTTTTTCTCTGACCTATTCCTGGTATCTGGGATAGTTCCTTGTCACAGTAGATGTTCCATAAATACTTGTTGAATAAGGGACTGAACACTCACAATTAAAAAGGATGTTTGGAGGTAAAAGTTCCCACCTTATGAATACAACAAAACTCCCTGTCACTTCTGACTTCCGAATCCCTCGCTCTCCCCAGCCCAGTGCAGTCTAGAAGGTTCGTCCTCCATGAGGGTCACCTCTAGTGTTTTCCTGGATTTGATTCCATCACCCCTCAGGTGTGCCAAGAGTCCTGTGTGTGGACCTGTATTTTGAAACTCTAAGGAGGCCCGCATACTTCAAGGAGAGGTGGTTCTGGCCCTTGGCCCTCACCTGCCCAAGCTGGTGTCTGCCCATCTGCCTTGATCTCATCTTCCAGGCGATTGCTGTGTGCTCTCCTAGTTCAGGCCTTGAAGACACTTGGGAAACAGGGCTTTGCTGTCCTTCGTCATCCTGCCTCCACTCCCAACTCAAAGCATGTAGCTATCTTCCCAGGGGTGTGAGGACTGATTCAGTGGGGCACAGAGGAACCCCAGGACTGAGCACAGAATGGGAGGCACAGAGGTCCCTGATCGGTGGCCCTACGCTCTTCTGCATTTCCTCCTGCAACACTCCTTCAAACACATCTTGGCCCAGGGGCTGGAGCACAGGCTCCTTCCTCAGAAGACCCACGAGGAACTTCTGAGATTCTCCTCCAGCTCACAGGATTTTGGTCCTGTCCCAAGACCACACTCTGTTAGGGGCCTCTATAATGGAGCCTGCTATATTCTTCACAGTCCAGGTGTGTGCCAATATGTTCTTGTAATTAAAATAATTTCCTTCAAACTTCAAGGTTTTGCCTTGAGTTTCCAAAACCTATTTTGTCTCTAAGAGCCCACGTGACCTTTTCCATTCACCCCTCTTTTGTCCATCTCATCAGTGAGGCAGCATGGACTCCTCACCCAGCCTCGATGGATCTGGCAAAGTCATGGCAGGAAGGAAGTCCCTGGCTAATTCTTGGAAAAGGTGCCTCCATTTATGTTAAGCAGCTAGCAGTCAGCGTGGCACAGCCAACATGTCCAGAGACACAGTTGGGAGGCTTGAGTTGAATCTGCAAAAGCGGGGAGAAATAACTGGGCAAACAGAAGGTCCCAAGAGTGTGGTGAGAAGTGAGAGAGAGAGTGTGTGTGTGTGTGTGTGTGTGTGCACGCACGCACGTGTGTGGGCGTGTGTGTGTCCATGGAGGGAGCATGCAGAGACAAGAGGGATCTTCCAAGACACACCAGGAGCTGGTTCCTGCAGGCCAGGTTATGGGAGAGATGGTGGTTGATGAGTATGGGACTTGAATGGTCCCTGCAGAGGCCGGTTTTGCCTCCTAGACAAGGCATAAGGTCCAGATTCAGAGCCAAACACTAAACTAGGCCTTGCCAGGAAAGTGTTTTTTAGTAGATCATTCACATTAATCTGTGTGATCCTGATCTACTCAATTAAGAGGACTTAATACCAGAACTTAGGTTTCTGGGAGAGAGAAAACAACCTCAGACAGCAACATCAGCCCCTACCGGAGGGTTTCAAGCCTACTGAACTGCACTACAGATTCCCGATATGCCTGGCCATCCTTTACTGAGCTGGTTCTTTTTGAGTGTGTATCTCTGTTTTTCTGTCTTTATATCTCCATCTATATTTTCACATCCACATATTTATCTGTATGTCTCCTACTAGTTCTATCTCTCTGTTGAAACCAAACTGATACAGATTTTGGTGCCAGAAGCGGTTCTAGAGGAACAGAATCTTACAGATGAGTTTTATGATTTGGTTTTGGAATTTGAACGGCATTGTGAGACTTCTAGTAGTTCAGGGGTTGTGGGTAGCCCTGGTGTGAAGTGCATGCTATCACCTGGGTGCTCAGTAGAACGCTCATAAGAGGTAGTGGTCTGAGCAGCTGTGTGTCCCATTCATTAGAAGACGTTAGTCAAAGTAGGCCCCTAATAAGGTTGCTGCAAACTGCACTGGAGAGAGGAGAAGGAACCACAAGCTCAGCTCTACGGGGCCGACCTGAAAGTTTTTACCTCTTCGCTGGGAACATCTTTATCCCTCTCGCTGCAGAGCTCATATACTGAAAATCAATCTCAAAAGCTTGTTTTGTGAGTGGCTGAAATGTAACAGCGTTTGAATTTGCAACCCTACAATTGGAATGAGAACACATGGGAAAATCCAGATGAAGCTAGGCAGCAGACGTGGAGAAGGGAGAGACGCAGCCCCAGATCACGTTGTCCTCCACTCCCGGAGCTGGAAGAGACGAGGAGGGATTCTCCTCCAGAGCCCTCTGACGACCCTGGCCTGTCAGCCCCTGATTCTGGACTTGTGCCCCGTGGACTGAGATGTGCCCCTTTCTGATACGCGAAGCTGCCTAGTCTGCGGCAGTCGGTCTCAGCATTGCTGGGCAACTACACAGTCCACTCCCCTCCACAGGTGTGATGGGGGCCCCTGGTCCTGGGGTTGGAGACGTTCTGCTGGCTCCCTGTAGACGTCTGACCACTGCATGGGTCTTGGTCTGCAGGTCTCTATGCGGGGAACAGTCCGTAGGCTCAAGACACTGCGTCCTCTTCCCAGTCTGCCAGCTAAGAAGCTCTGTGACTATTTAAACTCCCTTGTCTACAAAAGGGTCCCAAGGTTTAGGCCTTGGGCGCTCAGCAGTGTGCGTGTGCAGAGCACCCAGCCTGGTGGTCGGCCTGGGTGGGTTTCCCTGGCCTCTCCTCTCTGCAGAGCTAGCTGAGGTCCCTTCAGGTCCCAGGTCTCCTGGTCTCTTCCGCCTCTGACCATTAGGATCTTTAATTGTGCCTGGGTGGACAGAAAACACCTCTACAGCTTGCAGACAGAGGAGCATCTGCGTTCGTGCTCTGGGAAGGGCTGCGTGCTCCCAGGGCAGAGGAAGTTGCTCCATGGCTGTGTGATGCCCACTGAGCCTCTGAAGCGGGGGACTCAGCCCACGTTCTCCATGAGGTCCCTGCGCTGGCAGATGGTGACGGCCAGAAGGGAAGCCAACCTCCTTCCACCCACGGTGTGAAAGGTGTCCTGCTTCAGTCCCTCCAACTTACACTCTTGGCTCTCACGGGGGCTTTTTCATTAACTTTCTATTATTCTCTTTTTCAGACAAACATTTGTGTAAAATGTATGTAGCATAGAGTGCACACTAGCCACGCTTTCCGGTCCTGTGGCATTGATGCAGTGCCTTGGCACAGCTGTGTGGCCACCCCTCTGTCCATGTCCTGGACTCCTTCCCCATCCACACTAAAACTCCGTCCCTCACACCAGCCCCGCGAGGCCTGTCCCCTCACCCCACTGGCCTGCTTCCTGCTTCCTGCCCCTGCTGTTCTGGGTGTCCTGCGGGAGTTTGGTGGGAGAGCGCGTGCTCTGCGCGGCCCGTCTCACTCTGTGGTAGCTCCTGTCTGAGTCTCACTTCTCTGGAGGCAGCGTGACATGCGGCTGTGGGCACACACCAGGCTTTCTTTGGGCACTTATTTGTCAGTGGGGGCTGGGGTCACATCGACTAGGGCTTGCAAACAGTGTTTCTGTGAGTGTTTTCAGATCCGCCTTCTGGTCCTCGGGGGTGCGTACTCAGAGGGGACACTGTCCGCCCAGTGGTAATTGTAAGTTCTTTGTTTTTGAGGACGTGCGCATCACCTGCTCCCTCCCATGTCTCAGCAGAGGCCTCCTGAGCTCTCGATTGCTCTGGTCCCTGCAACTCTGGGCTCCTCGTCTTCCCCAGCTGGCCTTTCTGCGTGGCTGCTCTTGCCTTGGTTCCAGGTGGAAGCATGGGCTCGGCCTGGCAGGCGTCTCCACATAGGAGCCCCCGGTGCCTTCCGAGGGGTCCTGCCTCTGCCTGCTTTGGTGGCCCAGGGGTGGCGGGCAGGCCTCGTGGTTGTGTGGGACGGGCTTGGGGTTAGTTGGGTTAGAAAACGCTGTTCCTCCCCAGTAGGTCTGCAGTGGGTACCTCCCCCGGTGCTGCTGCCTGAGCAGCCGGCCCTTTTCTTTCCTTGCCATGTGCCCGAGTGGCACCGTTAGGTAGGAGGCCAGTGCCAGATCCATCTCCTGGCCTGAGGCCGGGACCGCCTGAAGTTCGGAAGGCCCCTCCCTGCGCGTGGACTCCTCCAGCCACCTCAGACGCTGAGGCGGCAATTCACTCACGTCGCCTGAACTCATATATTCTTAAAATTCTGCTTCTTTAATGTTTTATTTACTTTGCCTATGTATGTATTTATTTTTATTTGTTATTTTTAGGTACACCTGGCAGTGGAACGTATTTTGACGTATCATACATACAAGGAGTACAACTTGCCATTCTTGTGGTTGCACATGATGTCAAGTTACCCTGGCCATGTATTCATAGATGGGCATAGGAAAGTGGTGTCCAATGCATTCTGCTTCTTTCCAGTCCCATCCCCTCACTTCCCCCCAATCCCCCAGTCCAATTTGGTGAACCTCCAGTCCTCCCTGGCCCTCCCTCCTAGTGTGAGTCAGCATCTGCATATCGGAGAGATTATTCAGTTTTTTTGGGGGGGAATTGACTTATTTCACTTAGCATGATAACTTCCAGTTCCTTCTATTTACTGGCAAACACCATAATTTCATTTTTTATGTCTGAGCAATATTCCATTCCAATCCATATATATATAAAATATATATATATAATATAATGTATATATATAATGTATATATATAATGTATATATGTATATGATTGATGAAGAAAATATAGAACATATTTGTCCCATAAGTACATATGTACATATATATGTGTGTTTATATATATATATGTGTGTATATATATACATATATCTATATATATCCCATATTTTCTGTATCCATTCATCTATTGAAGTGCACCTAGGTTGGTTCCATAGCTTACCTATTGTGAATTGAGCAGCTGAGAATACTGTGTGGCTGCTTCACTATAGAATGCTGGTTTTATCCTTTGAGGCTATTGTGAATGGGATAGTTTTCCTAAGTTCTCTTTCAGTTGATTCATCACTGATGTATAGGAACACAATTGATTGATGGGTGTTGATTTTAAATGCTGCTATTTTGCTGATTTCATTTGTGAGTTCTAGAAGTTTTCTGGTGGAATTCTTTGGGTCTTATAAGTATAGAATCATGTCATCAACAAATAGGGATAGTTTGAGTTCTTCTTTTCCTATTTGTATCCCTTTAATTTCTTTCTTCTGTGTAATTGCTCTGGATAGAGTTTGTATGTTGAATAGAAATAGGGAAAGAGGGCATTCCTGTCTTCTGAACTCACTTATTTTTAAAAATCATTCCCTTACATGAAGAGTGTTTCATGGTATTTGTGAACTTGATATTTTGAAATAATTATAAACTCAAGGGAAGTTACAAATACAATAGAGTGTCTTTGTCTCTTTTCTGTTGCTGCAACAGAATGACAGCAATTGGGTAATTGATAATAGAGAGAAGCTCCTTGGCTCTCCGTCCTGTGGCCTGGGAAGTCCGTGATACAGCATGGGCCTCTGCAATTAGGTTGGGGACTAAGGTTTCAACACATGAACCTTGGGGACACATTGAGCCACAGAGCACCGAGGTCCCCTCTGCCCTTCACCTGGCTCACCCCAAGGGCCAAAGTCACGGTCTGTTAACCATGTCTACCTGTCCACGCAGGAGAACCGGCTACACCCACTCAGCCCTTCCTGTGGCCAGAGTCTGAGCCCCCCACGCCCCCTAAGAAGAGGCTTTCTGATGTGCCATGTTTGAGGGGTGTCCCTCCAGAGTGTGACACTTTCCTTTGGGTGTCACCCCAGAGTCACAGCAGTTCAGTCAGCGTCACCAGGCCTCCCAGAACTAAGCAAAGCCAGGTCAGCCTTGCAGTGACACGTTAAGGCGATTCTGATCATGTGGCTTCCTACGGGGTGGGAGCGGGATTCGATGGATGGGAAAGGGGCTTCCATCTCTTACCTGGAAGAGAAGCAAGATCTCATTTTTCAGGACCGTATAGACAGGTGGTTCTGAATCACAACACAGCTAATGTTTTTAGAAAAATCTGGAAAACCTGATGCCTGGGCTGAGCTTATGGCCTCAACTGCAAGGAAGAAACCACGTCTCTGCGGTTGGAGCCCAGCTCACTGACGCCTTGGGAGTCACCTCCAGCCTGGCTGCGCTGGGAGAACCCTCACCACCCGGGGCTCCTCCCGGGCTCCTGAGCTCTGGCAGGGCGGGCGCGCAGAGCACGTCTCGGGGAGCAGCCGGCTTCTGCAGTGGCGGCCCCGGACGCAGGGAGCGTGCCCTTGGCTGGCGCATGCCTCTTCAGTGGCTCGAAATCCACGCGGGAGCTCGGAGAACTTTACTTCTGCAGCCTTTCAGTTGAAAAGAAATCCAAATTCTTCCAGTCTGGGATTTTTACAAGGTGAACTTCCAAGCTTTGTCTGCAGGTGTTTCTGAAAGAGGGAAAACACAAGAAGAAATTAATTCCACCGGAGCAGAGCGCAGCCCCCCGTTGGAGTGCGGCGTGCCTTCCCGGGCGATGCTGAGCAGGCCGGGCCGGAAGCTTCCCCACGCCCGCCTGCTGGCAAGGAAGCTGCTGCTTCCCCATTTCTCATTAACTGGGACCCGTTATCAGGGGTGTGACCTTTGCCAGGAGCAAAAGTGCTGATTCCTGCACAACTGCAAATGAGGAGAAGGTGGAATCTCCCCTCCTGCCAATTACGGGCGTAATCGCCATGTAATGAAGTTAATGTTTTGTGGAATTTGCAGCCTGATATTAACAGCTTCTCCTGCAGACTCTCCTCTTACTTCTGCTTGTCACCCAGGTTTTTTTTGAACAACAAAGGAAACAGGACAATACGTGAGGGCTCATTAATTCTCTTTAGTTTTGATTTTCCTGCTCTCTGCTGTCCCCCTCCTGGAGGTTAAACAAGAGGCCTTTCCATAAACTCTGGTTCATGGGAGGGTGAAAGCTGCAGCCTCTCACAGAAGCCTGGAAGCCTCCCCTTTCAATCTCCACCAGCCTTTCAACTGCCCGCGGTTTTATGGCCTTCTTGATCACCAATTACACAACCAGGGACAAAGGACCTACCGCTTAAATGACCAGGCCTCACATTTGCCTCGATTTGCTGGTGCACGTCATAGCAACCATCTCTGGGGTCGGGAGGCCCGATGGCTGCAATGAAGATGCAGCAGGACCTGGCAAGGCTGGCTCAGGGTCCACGCTCGCCCTGACCCATCCCGCCTGTCCCCTGACCCCAGCGCCCTGCTAGCACTCCACCTGACCTGAGGTGCCAAAGGAGCTGCCTGTGCCCTGGGCCTCTCATGTCCCTGTCCCTGTGAAGGGTGGAGGTGTTGCTGAACCAGTTGCCTTGGGCTCCTGGAAGCCTCGGGAAGCAGGATCTGCCCCGTCTGTTCCCTCAAGGTCTGGGTCCTGACGATGGGAGTGTTTCCACACGAGTGAACCTTCCAGCGAGCAGGAAACACTTTGGCACCCACGGAAGCAACTCTGAATCTGCACGCATTCCTCTGCGAAGGGAAGGGAAGAGCGGTGGTGAAAGCCGGGGTGGTGGAAATACTGTTTCCAATGCAAAGAGACTGATCGTGGCTGGGAAGTAGTGAACGCAACTGACCTAGAAGGTGCGCTTCCCGGCCGGCTCGATTGCCTGCGAGTCCTTCATCCGGTGTCAGAAAGCACTGGCTTGGTGTTTTACCTGGTTACTTTTCTCCAGGACATCAATGCAGTACAGTAGCTGGCACAAGTGGCTTCTGCCCCTGCCCACCTGGGAGGGGTTGGGCACTTCCAGGACAGTGGGTGCAGAGAAGGAAATGGCCTCCAAGCAACCAATGAGGGCACCGAAGACAGCATTGCCCACTGCTGGGCACGTCTGGGCCCGGCCTGCAGCAGCAATGAGGCAAGCCTGGTGCTTCCACAAACAGTTCTTCTGCAGGTCGGGAGGCTGAGGTGTGGAGTCAGTCACCAGGGGCCTTGACCTTGGAGTTTGCAGGGAGGCTCCTCTCTACCCCCAGCCTTGCGGGTGGCCGTCAGCTGATCCTGGGCTTGGAGAGGTGGTACTCTAGCCTCTGCCTCTGCCGTCACGGGGCCTGCTTCCTAGGGGCCTCTGCCTGCCCTCTGTCCTTTCTTTATAAGAACACCAGTTGTGGGGGCACCCCACCCAAATCCAGCATGACCTCTTTGTAACTAATTGTATTTGCAAAGATCCAATTTCCAAAGAAAGCCACACTTGCAGGCCCAGGGGTTAGGGTTCCAGCTTACCTTCTTGAGCTACCAAGTCACCCGCACCTCAATGAGATACTAAACAGCAAGTGACCTGAAGAAAGACGCCGTGACTTCTCTCAGGAAGGCTCCTCCTGTCCAGGGCCCACCCAGAGCCCCAGGCTTCCAGTAGCTTCCAGCCTCCACCATGAGCTCCAGTCCCCATGCAGAGCCCTTTCTGTTCTGAGGCTCGCCAGGCCCTGGGATGCCTCACAGAGCACTGGGGCCTTTTGGGATGTGCAGGGACAGACCTCAGCACCACTCAGTGTTGGGAGGAATGGAGAAACACCATGGCTGGTCTGGGGACCTTTTATTCTAAAAGGAGACATTAAGGTAAAGATGACGACAACCACACAGTAAAGACTGGCAACAAGACTACCTCCTTCTTCCTTCAATTTCCCACTCATGATTTAAATTACTGTGCTTGATGTAAAGTCTTCATCCACCTGAACTCAAGGGTGTGTACTCAAAGGCCTGGCCATGTGAGGACGGAGCTGATGAGTAGCATCTTTCCTTTTGTGATATGAAGGGAAAAAACAGCTTGACCACAGCCAGAGTCCATTACCCTAGTTTCCACCCTAATGGACCTTTTCCTGAACATGTAGAAATATTGCGTTTCATCACATTTCGAGGCTACCAGGACTTGCAGTGATAATGATGAAGGCTTCGGGGCTCTACTCTGGGAAATGCATTGAACTCTGGAAGAAACAAAGTCTTAAAGATACAATAGGACTGGAGCTCATTCATCTCATGCTAGTTTGAATCCAGGGAAAGAAAGGGAACTCCAGCTCCTCCCGTGTTGTTTGCCAGGCGAGCCTGTGCCTTGGGCCCTGGCAGTTGTCACTCTGACCTCTCCTACGGAAGGGACTCCTCGGACCACCTGGGGGTGCACGCACACTGGGCTCCATGGTCAGGGTCTGCGGGCCAGGGCGGCGGCCTGTGCCGAGCTGAACCAGGCTGTGGACAAGCCTCCTGGTCCCCACAAGGCTGCAGTGCAGCCTGCATCCCCTGGGCTGTTGGGTCTTCATTTCCATTTCAACTGTCTTAATGAAGTCCTTGGTCCGCGTCCTAATGCTTTGGGGGTGGAACTGCTCACAAAGGGCATCTCTCGTTGAGAGAGGGCAGCGTCTTTGGGGGTCTCCTCACATCCCATGTGGGTTTCTGAGGCCTCTGGGTGGGGGAGGCATCAGGAGGCTCCCCAGCCTCGTCTCTGGGAGGGAGGGAGCCTTGTCCGCACTGCTGCGTCAGTGACCCCCAGTGCAGGGTTGTTGGCAGGGTACGGCTTGCCAAGAGGCCCTGAGGGAATGCAGAGACCACGAGAGGTGGCCTGAGACTCGTGGCCAGGGCCTGGGGTTCCGTGCCAGGCTTCCTTCCCCACAGCACACCTGCTGGGAGACAGAGCCCCAGGAGGAGGCTCGCCTGCTGCCCAGGAGCTGAAGCAGCACTGCTACAGGTACGGTCTGCTCTTTCCTGTCCTCCCCAGCTGACCACGAGGTTCCAGCCTTGCTTGCCCAGGGAATGCCTGAATCTCACAGCCTGCAGAACCTCGCTGACTCTAACTCATGACCCATCCACATACTCCTGGCTTCACCCCGCGATGGTTCCCAGTACCCAGCCGCATCTTGGAATGTTCTTGGCACTTCATCTCTGGGGTGGCTGGTCACATGCCTGTTGTGTGCATCATGGGGCAAGAGCAGAGGCTTCTCCAAAACCAGGCCTGGCGTGGCCAACCAATGCGGCCGGCAGGTCCTGGTGAGCACGCGGGTGGTGAGGGAGGGGCCTGATGGGGAAGGTTGGGGTGCTCCCTGGAACACCTGCCCTGGGGAGCCCACCACCCGAGCCCCACCAGGAGCCGTGGCTGTGACGGTCCCTCACACCAGAGGCGTGCGACGACCCCTGCGCAGGTGTCAGGGAAGCAGGACTTGGCACCACAGCCTGGGCTTGACCACAGGGATTTGCCGTCGCACTGCTCTGGAGGCTGGCAGTCCGGGTCATTCACGCTCCCAGGCCTCTCAGTGACCTGTGGATACCACCCTGTGTCCTCATGTGTCCTTCCTCTGCTCGCCTCTGTGCCCTGCTCTCTGTCTGTCCTGAGCTCCTTCCTGTCCTGGCTCCTGGAGGCTGCTGGCCACTCGTGTGCCTCTGTCCCTGTTGTAGAGCATCAACCATCTCTGCCTCCACCAGGTCATGTGGCGTCCCCCGCGTCTGCCCAGCTGCTCCCTTCTTACAAGGACAGCAGCCAAAGTGGATCGGGACTCTCCCTGTGACCTCATTCAACTCACCTCCCAGCTTAGTCACGTTCTGAGGACCTGCAATTTGGGATTTATGTACAAATTTGGATGGGGCCCAATTCAACTCAGAACATGTGACAAAGACGAAGGGATTGTCATCTGTAAGTAAGGTCCCAAATTCGTTGAGTTTTGAACCAATTAGGAAGGAAAACATCCTTGGGGGACATGACCTACTCAGATGCAAAGCCTCCAAGGAGGACTTCGCTGTTCAGAAGAAGGTGGCCCTCTCTGCTGGCCCCAAAGTGTGTTGTGGGCTGGGCACGGTGGGGCAGCCCCAGAGCTGAGGGCCTCCCCCTGCAGACCGGAAGGTGGACTTGCTGACAGCCTGAGGAGAGAGCGGAGGATGTCGCTCTGGTGCAGCCTCCTGGTGAGGATGCAGCCCTGTGAGACCACGGACAGAGGCCGGCAGACCGTGTCCCGCTTGGCGCTGAGCCTGGGGTCGAGGGTCTGCTGCTTCTGTGGCCCTTTGCCAGGCAGCAGCAGAGGACTGACAGAGGGAACACCTGGGGCTTCCGGGTCAGAAGAACCCTGCCTTGCCCTCCAGTTGCGGAGTACTGAGTCCTCAGCCCCTGGCTTGGCTGAGGCCATTCCTGGCTAAAGGAAGGCCCTTGACTCTGGAAGTGAAGATCGAGAGACCCTCAGCAGACAACTGGAGGCCACTGCCTCGCCGTAGCTCTGTCCTGAGCCCTGCTGCTGGGGTCCGGGTGGCTTTGCTGCAGGGGGGTCTGGCCCCTGGCTCTGTGGGGCCATCTTCTGTGCGTCTTCCTACTCATGTCGTGGTCAATGCAGAGCAGGCACAGCTCCGGCTTAGGGAGATCCTGTTGGCCTGTTGCCTGTGCATGGTGAGGAAGTGGGCAGGCTTGGGAGGCCCCGCCTTAGCCCTTGCTTCCTAAAGCCCTTTCCCGCCTGATTCTGCCACTTGACTCTCTCTCCGCGTGTCGACTTTGGAGTCTGCAAAGGTATTGTTCTCGTCAGCTTTTTCACTTCTGTGATGAAAAGACCTGACAACAATTGAAGAAGGAGGAGTTTATTTGGGGCTCCCCTCCCCCTGTCCATAACCAGCCAGCTCCATTCCTGGGGTTGGAGGTGAAGCAGAACATCATGGCAGAAGGGTGTGGTGGAAGGAATTGGCTCAGGACATCACGGTAGGGAGGAGTGAGAGAAAACATCCTCCACAGACAAAATGTAAACCCTAAGGTACCCGCCTTGGGACCCACCTTTGGCAGCCACAGTCACCACCCAGTCAATCCCTATCAGGGGACCAAGTCACTGCTTAGGATAAGGCTCCCCAAACCCAGCCGTTTCACCTCTAAAACTCTTGCACTGTCTTGCACATGAGCTTTCGGGGGACATCTCACATCCAAACCAAAATAGGCTTCTACTCTGCTTCTTTCCACTTCATCTCCAAACACTAGCTGGCTCTCTGAGCCTGGCTCCGGTGGCCCTCACATGGACATCCAGTTACCACCTGGGGACGAAGCGACCAGTGAGGATCAGAGCTGGACTGACCACCTCCTCTGGTTTCGCTCCTTGATGCTTTGACACGGGGGCTTCGTTGCCCTGGAGGAAGGGGCCCAGGAGTTAGCCTGCTCCCAGGAAGAGGAAGCCGTGTGAATGGGGCAGATCTTCAGAAGCCCATCTCCCCACCATCTCCTCTATGACTGTCCCTCACAGGGCCACTACCCCTTTGCCTCATCACTCATGGCCAGGTGCCATATAAACAGGGAGACCCCCAGGCCACGACTGCCCCCAGCAGCCAGCCCTAAGCTGCCCACCATGTCTCACCTGTTCCTTCTCGTGCTAGCCGCAGTGAAGGCTCCTGCCTCCCTTTCCTCTCTCCTGCAGCCTCCAGACCAACCCTGGTGCTGAGTTGTACCTTGTTTCTAGGAATCAGTGAGGATAAGAGCCGTGTCTTGCAACGGTTGTTGTAGGTCTGTGTGCCTCACGTACAACTGAGACGGAAGCACAGTGACCCTTCGATACCCAAGGAATGTCTTGGGGGACTGGGAGAGCCTCCCCAAGTGAATGGCAAGGGCAGCGTCCGAGAACCAAGCCGGCCTCACTGGATGGGGCCCTCCCCTGAGCCACATCCTGCGCCAGCCTCTGCCTCCCCAGGTACTAGAGAAGCAGCTGCGTCCAGCCTTTCCCCAGAGGCAAGGGATGGGCAGGGCCTGGGGTCAACGCGGTGCCCCCAGGGGAGTCCTGGGGAGACCTGTCCTGTCGTGAACCAAAGAGCCGGGCTCCCAAGTGTGAAGGGCCCTGTCTGACTGGAGGTGCCTGTCGAGTCCTTGATCAACCCAGCTCATCCCTCTTCATCCACAGGGACAGCTCCTTTCCGATTTGTTCTTTTTCAGATCTGAGTTGACTTACCTTTACAGAAGGTGACAATTTCCAGGTGGACCATGACAGAGGGTGATCTTGAACGACAATGTTGAGATGAAGGAGACCCTGGGGAGGTTGGCCCGACTTCTCCCCCGCTGGGCGACCCAAGAGAAGACCTGGGGTTCTCTGGGCCCCGTTCCCTCGCAGATGCAGGGGCTGAGCCACGCTGGCTTCTCCACCTGCAGTTCTGGTCTCTGTCGCAGCGTCCCCTGGACTGGAACAGCTCTGTTCTGTGTGGGCTCCTCCTGGGTGGGTGGTGCAGAGCGACGAGCGGGCAGCCCTGAGAGCGCCTTGGCCCCGGAGAGGCGTCCTCGGCCGCCTCCACTGTCTTCTCCAGGACTCCCACTGGATGGAAAGTCCTTTTCGAAAGAAGTCATTGGAAAATTTTGCCGCAGTGGGCTCTGCGTGCCTTTGGGAGTCCCACGTCATGTCCGGGGGTGGCTGTGACCTCCCTGACCTCACGCTCTGTGACCCTGAACAGCTGCCTCCAAACCTCCCCTCTGCCAGGTCTTGCCACCTGCAAGTGCACCCCGTCTGGAATGGGGTGGGGAGCTGGCTTCCAAGGGAGGGAATGGGTGGCCCTGTCAGAACCAGGCCAGAGCCTTATTGGCCTGCAACAAGCAGCCGAAAATGAGGGACACTCATGGAGAGGACCGGCTGCAGAACCGCCGCTCCTCGGCTCAGCCGTGCCAGCCATGCCGATGTGCGGGCGTCCCTGCTGCTCTTTGAAACCTGAGCTGGAGTCTTTGTCAAGTCTCCTGCAGATTACCACCTGGCATCACCCTGCACGTCAAGGAGGCGCCCAGCGCCCGCGTCACCAGGCAGGAATGCACACAGCACTCGGGGCGATCCTGCACCACCTAAGCTCCACAAAATTAAACAAGGGGATCACTAATCATAACAGGTAGCAATTTGGTGGTATAGTTCATCATTTATCATCTTTATGTACATATCAATAGCGGTCGACGCCCTTTGGCAAGCCTTCCAAGGGTGCATCGCCGTCTACAACAATAAATCATTTGTGAGCACATGTAGCAATTATGGTCTGAAATAAAGGAGCTCCATCTTACTGAGGGGGAGCACCTCATGCAGATCCCTGCAAACCGGCCAGGAGCCACAGGCCCGAGGCGGCTCTGACTCACCCTGCCGTGCGTCTGGCTAATGGTTAAACAACCAGGCAGCGTAAGCCTGGGTCCCACGCACGGAGACAAAGGGCCTGCCCAATGCTGCTGTCAGCAGGCCTGGGAACAATGAAGTCCTTGTGCCGCTCACCTTGGGATGGAGCTACTGAAGTTCTGATTTATAAGGGCAGGCATCTACAGGCCGGAGGTGCACTGTGGATTCAGAGAGCTACTTTTGGTGTGGTTATTGAGAAAGTCACATGGCCTTGCAGCACGTGGTCCCCAGGTGCCCAGGCACTCTGAGAGTGCTCCTGAAAGTCCCCGTGGCCTCCGTGCCGGATCTTGTGCCTTGCCTGTGTGCTGAGAGGGTCCTCTGCTTCTCACTGTTTCCTTGCAGAGTGGGCCCCGGAGCCTTCTTCAGGTGCTTTCTGGGCTGAGTGGGAGGCAAGGTGAGGTCCTCTTGAATGCAGAGCGATGCTCTGGCCTTCTCCCGAGACTTCAGGAGCAGGCACCCCCTTACTAGCACTGCTGGCAGGAAGCTTGTCAAAGCCCAGGCTACCTATCACCCAGCTGCCCCCAAGACCCTACTGTGTCTTCCTTGTCTCCTTCCCACTCCTCAGACACATGGAACTTCAAATCCACTTTCTGGAGATGGCTTTAGAATTACAACATGCTAGGTCCCACAGATGTCTTCCAGGAAGGGCTGTCTCCTCCCTGGTCCCCCGGTCTCCTTTCCCCACTAGTCTTCTCTCTCCACCTCTCACTTTCAACTTCCATGGATCAGAACCAAAGAGCGACAAGTTGGCACAGAGGACCAGGCCCCCTGGGGATGGACTAGTACAATTCCACATGGTGGGACAATTATTTCCCCACAAAGATCTGCCAGCCCAACACATTTTTTATTTTCATTAAACTATCTCTACATATTCATAAATGGAGGACCTGTCAAACCTGTGGCTTCCTACCTCCTGTGCAAACCCAGGCGAGCCTGCAAAGGCTGAGAAGTGCACTTCCTTTCTCTGTAGGCATGGGACCAGGAAGGGACATGGCTCCAGCTAGAAGCCCCCTCTCCTCGGCAGCTACCTGCACCCCAAGGCATCCACTCCAGCTCTGTCCTGGAGAGTCCCCACCCTGGAAAGTCTTCCTTTGGCACCTGTCAAGCTGAAAGCAATCCTGGACTCCCAGGGGTCCCCAGGAGCCATGCTATAGCCAGGGACCAACAGTGAAAGCAGAGTCAGAGCTGTGTTCCCAAACAAGCGCAGCTCCCTTGGCCACTCCTTGCTGGATTGCAGATGAGGAAGGACCTCACCAAGGTGAATGGCATCAGCACCCTGACTGCCAGCCAGAGGCACCACTGCAGTGCTGGCCTCAAGCACAATCGGGGAGAGGGCTGCGAAGGGACCTGCGGCCTCTGCCGATGACACTGGTCACACCACTGCCTCTGTCTCAGCATGTTCTCCGGATGCCCATGGAGGTGGCATCTAGGAGGCTCCCTGAGTTTCACCACTCACAGATCAAGTGGCCAGTGACCGATGGCCCAGGCCCTTTTTCTGCTGCAGCACCTCTGTGCAAAGGCAGCCAGCCTGAGACACAGCAGTCACCAGGGATCGAGGGACAGGCCTGTCACTGCCACATATTTGCCTCCAGTCAGAATCATCATAGAATAAACCCGAGCAGCTTTCCCTGGAGAGGAGAAGCCAGCGGGTGCTTCCTGCTTCCTGCTCACCAGTTCCTTCCCACGAGGCCGAAGACCCGCGAGGCCAGGGGACGGCGTCCAATGGAGTCCTTTCCCAAGCGAGGGCAAGAAACAGGATGAGCTCAAATTTGTATTTCGTTGGAAGGAAAGTAGGGCTTTTAATTGACAAAAGTTAATAAATCTTTAATTTTTTTCACTGAATTTGTTGATTCTTCTCACAACTAATCACTAGGTATTGACCTAGTGGCACTTTGTTTCCTGCCATTAACTAGAAAGTAGAGAGGAAGGTGTGGGTCAGTTTCTGCAGATGGCTTCAGGGCACGGGACGTGTCCCCACAGCTCACGGCCACCCTTTCAGTGTCCCATGTCACCTCCGCAGAATTCCCAGGACACGGCCACCAGCACCATTCCATCCATCTTTCCAGCAGTGTTCCATGCCTCCACCTTACAGAGAGCGTGGTGGGGTCCACACACCCAGGGACCAGGCCCCGCGTCAGGCGTTCTCCAAGGGGCCCAAGGAGGAGCCACGGACTGAGAGCCTGTCTCGGAGAGCGGCCCGCAGCCTCTCAGAAGTTCCGCTCTGTCCCTTCCCTTCTTTGGCTCCTCTGCAGTTTGTGCCTTAGGGCAAGGACGGCCTATGCCATGGGTCCTGCCTCGTCTCGCGTGGCTTCAGTCCTCTGGGACTGCTGCTGGGTGTGGGGTCACCAAAAGGAAGTGGTCGCAGCACTCTGAATGCCCTGGGGCAGGGCACAGGGGAAGGCACACGGCCACCCACTGCCAGGGAGAAGGCCACCGCAGGTGCCAGGGACACGTCCCTAGTGGCCAGGGCTGGCAGGCCTCCAGGTGCAGCCTTCCTGGAGCCCGCTCACCAGCTACCCAGAGTCTGCACAGCATGACCACCTCCCGCTTCCCCCATGCCTCCTGTGCCTTGCCTTTCTCCCCATGAGCCATGACACACCACTCGCTCCTCTGCCTGTATGTGACCAGGATCTGTCCCAGCTGTCCATAGAGTGAGGCGCCGCTCCAGGGCAAGGTGGAAAAGGCCCTGTACCCCCAGAGTTTCTGTTCCAGAGCGGGTGACCAGGACCAGCCTCCAGGACTTACTTCTCCAGAGGGGGTGACCAGGACCAGCCTCCAGGACTTACTTCTCCAGAGGGGGTGACCAGGACCAGCCTCCAGGACTTACTGCTCCAGAGGGGGTGACCAGGACCAGCCTCCAGGACTTACTTCCTCAGAGGGGGTGACCAGGACCAGCCTCTAGGACTTACTGCTCCAGAGGGGGTGACCAGGACCAGCCTCCAGGACTTACTTCTATTCCAGAGGGGGTGACAAGCTGATTCTCTTGGGGCCTACAGGAGCCTGGAAAATGAGATGTGTGAGGGTCATGGAGAACTTGCAGGGAGAGAGAGGGGCCGGGGTTGAAGTAAGTGGGTCAGCAGAGCTGAGTCGAGGGAAAGCCATGGCCACCGTGAGGTCTTCAGATTCTAGCCTGTCCATGATGAACAGCTTAGGAAGTGTTCTCTTTACTCACCAGATAGTTTAAAGACAGTTAGAGTTCACAGAAAGACTGAGGGGAAGTTCAGAGAAGGCCCACAGACTCCCTTGCCCCCCAGTTTGCCTGACTCTTAATGTATTAGCTAGGGTTGGCCAAAGATATCAAATCAGTTGGAAATAGATAATTTGAGAATTGGTTCTCAGGATTATGGAGGCCAAGATGCCCTGGGAGCTGTCAGCTGGGGAACCAGGGTAACTGGGGATGTAATTCAACCAAGTCCAATGGCCTGAGGAGCAGTGGACAGTGATGCAATTCTAACCACAACACCAAAGAGAAAGGTTGGGATGGGAGGGGAGGGAGCAGGGAGTGGCCTTGTGGGAACCCCAGAAACCAAAGGTTGTAGACCAAGAGTCCCGGTGCTGGGGAGTAAAGTGGATGCCCCAGCTCAGGAAGAGAGTCCTCTCCATCCCCACACACTTTCTTCCAAGGACCCCCACTGAGGGGCTGCCCCCACCCCCCCCTCATTCTGTTGCTTCAGCCTCCTTCAGATCTGCCCTCACTCCCTCCCAGGAAGGGCCTTGGACAGCATCATTAGCCCAGTCCAGTGGACACAAACTAACCTTCCAATTAGCATCTTGTCTCGGCAATTCATTGTCACTGATTGGCAATTAACTACTGTGCACAGTTCACCTGAGGGTTCCAGAGTCCTGTATTCTTTGGTTTTGGAAACCAGGTAACCACAGGGACACTTGCTGCATCCCTCCCTGTCCTAGGAATCCCGCAGGGCCTGCCTGTGGTTCCACCCATCCATCTCTCCCCTGAGCCAGTGGCAGCAGCCAATCTTCTCCTCTTTTGCCTACTCCAGAGTGTCCCAGAGTTAGTTGGCCCTGCAGGGTGGCTCCTGTCACTCAGTGATATCCGCTCAAGGTTCCTCTGAATCGTTTTCTATTTTTGAATTTCCCGGTGACATTCCACTGTAAGCATGTACTTCAGCTTAGTCAGACACTCACCTGTAGATTGACATCTTGCTTCTCCATAGTTCTGGCAATTAAGAATAAAGGCGTTGTGAATATCACGAGCAGGTTTTTGTGTGATCCTAAGTCCTCCATTGAGTGGGGTGATCCCAGGGAGCACAACTGCTGGATCGTATGGAAGAGGGTTTAGGTTTGAAGGAGCCACCATGCAGTCTGTACAGAGGACGTGCTGTTTTGCAGTCCCACCAGCAGTGAGCACGTGTCCCTGTTGCACGTTCTTGCCGGCAACTGATGCTGCCGGCGACTGATGCTGCCGGCGTTCTGAATTCTGGGAACTCCAGTAGAGTATGGTGGCCGGTGAGGCACTTCTGTCAGCAGGCTCACATGGCCCACAGATACTGGACCAGGACCCCGGCTGCTCCAGGTGGAGCGATGGAGGCTGTGGGGAGGCTCCTTGAGCAGGTGTAGGTGAGGACAGAGTGGAGAGGGGAAAGACCAGGTGATGTGAGCCGGGGGAGGAGCCTCAGGTGGCAGGTGGGCTGGGTGGGGACAAAAGGCCAGGGCCCCAGACCGTCCTGGCTCCAGCTGTCAGTGGGACAGAGGGGCTCCTATAGACAGCACAGCCGTCTGTCTTGCCATGCTAACCTGAGGGTCTTCTTGAAGCCAGGGGAGGCTCAAGGGGGTGAGTGTCTCTAAGTCTTCAGCCTGGAGGAGAGATCAGGGTCAGGCACAGGACTGGGGATCACCCTAGAGCACCCCTACCTTGCACTGACATCCCACGGAATCCAGAACCTGGACTCCAGCATTCAGTGCATGACCTCAGTGTGCCTGTGTGGGACCCAGCACCTGCCTCCAGCCTCAGTGCCTTTGACTGCACTTTGGTGTGTCCCCTTTCCCTGTGAACTGCAGCCCGCCATATCAGACCCCCCAGTAAATATTCATCCCATAAACGAAGTGTTTGTATAGAATTGATTCAAGGGACCGGGGGTGGGTGGATGGGAGCAGCAACCAGCAGTGCTCTAGGAATCCCCAGGGTGAAACCGGCTCCTGAGACTGCATGATCAGTGTGTGAGTGTGTGTGTGTGTGTGTGTGTGTGTGTGTGTGTCTGTGTCTGTGTGTAATTGTCATGATAGATGTCACCATGAAATCATTGAGAGCCCACCCAAACTTCTGGGCAGAGAAACCCCAAGCTCTGGCTCTAGGTCACTTTCATTTTTTCTCCCCACAAACTGAATATGTTTCTACAACATCAAAAAAAACACTCAACTAACATTCAAATATTGGTAACTGAGAAACTAGAAATTCGACTACATCTTAGAAAGCAGAATCAATCATTTTTGGTTGACAATTTAAAATCCGATAGTGATTCCATAGCTACCTGCCAATAAAAGTGTGCTGGAAACAAAACCGAACTCAGGCTGGATTGCCAGCGACCCGGCTTCTGAAGACCTGGCATCCCTGAGACCGGCCTGCATGACCAGGGCTGGCGGCACAACTGGCACCACTGAATGGCAGAGGCCAGAGGCTGAATTTACAAAATCCCAGCCCTCAGTATGGAGCTGGTCTTCAGCCATGAGAGTCTTGCAGGTAAGCTGGGTGCTACCCTTGGCAATGCCCCATGTGGTGCCGCTGGGCTTCCCAGATTAGTAGAGTCTGTTGACTAAACTGTGTGTATTGTAATCCAAAATCCTCTGCTCTCCAAACTTCAACCAGTGCTGACCCACTGATGATGTTCCTGCTGTGCATCGGCGTCGGCAGATCCTCACCTGAACTAGAGGAGTCTCCAATCACAGCCACCCTGAAGGTCGGGACACCCAGCACCCAGGAGCTGGTGCTGATGCGGCCTCCCTGGGAAGGCACAGCTGAGGAGGGGCTTCATGGTCCCACCCGGGAGTTTCAGACCCCTCAGTGTGATTCTGAGCCAGTCGATCCTCTGGGCCAGGAACCGTGCCCCTTGCTCCCTTGATTTCCTCCATCTTCCAGACACTCTTTTCCTACCTGGATTGCAAGAGCTTATTTTAATCCTTTTATCCATGATCACCTGCCACTCTCCTTCACAAACTCATTTGGATTCTACTTTTCAAAGTTTTGTAGCAATCAGAGCTCTTAAATGAAACGTTCATATGCACTTCCTTAATTAGAACGTGGTTGCAGAAGCCGGTCTGTGGAACGGGGCTCCTGCTGTACAGTAGAGTTTGAATGTCTGCCTGTCCGTCCTCCTTACCTCCTGATCTCCCTTCTCCACTAACAGGTCCAAACCCTACTGTCAAAATCAGCCTCCCCGGCCAGATCACAGACACCACGTGCCGTAGGAACCTCGTCCTCCCCTGCCACGGGAGCGGTCACATTTTGTACAAAAGGCGTTCTTGCCTGTGTACTATCATCTCCTACTTCCAGAAACAACGAGTCACAGGAGAAGTAAAATGAGAATCAAGGGTCAATGTTCTCTCTCATATGTGGAAGCAAAAGCAAAATAAGGGGGGAAAGGTGGGGGATCGGATTCCATAAAAATACAGGCAAATGGGTGGAGTAGAGGAGGGACATGGAGAGGGAGGGAGGAGGGACAGGGAGGGGAGGGGAGGCGAATGAATTTAACTAAACCACACTTTGTGCTTATATGAATACGCTACAGGGAACCCACCTTTGTGTGTATCTACAAAGCAAATAAATAAATAATGTGTGAAGGGAAGACCAGCAGAGTAGAGGAAGCAGAATAGAGGCTGGAGGAGCGAGGAGGGCACTGGATGAGAGAGAATCAAATTCCATGCATGTATGTTTCTGTCAAAATGAACCCAACTACGATGTTTAACTATAATGCTTTAATAAAGAAAGTGAAATTAGAAATATTGCAACACCTTTCCACGCTATGCCCATTTTTCATTAAAAAAAAAAAAGTAACCGTGGTATTTCACTATAGACACTGCCGTTTTCCATATGATACTGTCTCAAACCTTTAAAACAGTGCCCATTACACTCGTGCGTGTATGTGGTCAAACAACTGTGCTTCCAAAATAAAACACACAGGCGTGAGGGAGCTGCCGTGGAGAGCAGACACACCAGAGGGGTTTCGTCCCCACCAATGTCTCCGGTGGCACAAACGGCATCTGCCCGAAGCTTAGGTCTCCCCAACGCTTGCTGCAAGCCCTTGAATCCCGTAAGAGTAACGCGCAGGCTGTCTCCAGAGAAAGCTGAACACAGGAGCAACACTGCTAAGGCAAGGTGGCCTGGAAGGCGGGGCCTCGTCTCTGTCACCCGTACCTAGGACAGGGCTGGCAGGTCGGCAAGGTAACCAGAATAAGACACTGTCATCAACGTCAATTATGCTGTGCCACCAAGAGGAAAAATACACCTGTTGGAGGCTTCACCCCAGAGGCCATCTCCGGGTCCCCTCTGACAGAGCGAGGAGGCCTCCAGCCGGGAGCACGTGGCCGTCATTTTACAGGATTGTTTTCGCCACAGGAGGGCTCCCATATGAAAAGTGAAGAAAACTATTTACAGTGAAATCAATCCCGATCATAGAGTTTGAAGCAAAATGCACGAACATAGAGCTAGGGTGATATTCACTGTTTATCACAGATCAGGCGGGGCAACAGAAACCCCAACTACTGTGAGGAATGCTAAAGCCACCCGTTTGACATCGTCGAGCCCCGAAGGGCTCATGCATCGTTTAATCTGCATTTGCTGAAACCATCACCCCCAAACATGATTTGCACACCACATACCACAGGTTCATTCCCCACGATCTGTCCATGTAGAAAAAAGAAACTTGTGTGGCCCAATAGCATTAAAAACCCACCCGTCCATCCACTAACCCCATGTTTACCCACTTCCTAAATCTGGCCCACATGCATCTTGTGCTCAGGGTCCTGAGTGCGCCACATCGGGCAGATGATCTCCTTTTCTTTTGGGAGACACTAACGTTCGGTCTTATTTCTCCCAGAGCAAGGAGTTGTCACAGGGACAGGGCTGATACATTCTGAGCTGCACACTCTGGCTGCCCTCAAGGAGGAACAGGGTGGACATGGGCACCCGAGTGGGCAGCAGGCCTCCAAGTTCCTAGGTCTTGTTTCCAGGACTTTCTGGTGTGTGTGAGGGACTTAGCTGCTCTCTGTGGGAGTGAGGGGCAGCTCGAGAAACTTCTTTGTTGGTCTTAACTCTGCACACACTGTCCTGAGAGGAGATGATTCCCTCCGGGCTTCCTTTGCTTCGGCTCTGTCATGAAAGGGTGGGGTCTCCAAGGCACCGTCGGCGGGTCTCCACCGCTGCCTTTTTGAGCAATTGTCTTTGGGTGAAGATGGCTCATTGATTAACCAAGCTTGTGTCTTCCCCAGTCGAGGCAAAGGGAACCGCCATCACTCTTGGCTCCTGTGTTCCGAATGCACAGGGATTCCTCACCCTGGGGGTTCCCTTCTGAGGTGCATCCTGCTTAGACACCTGGCTCATCATGCCTTCCCAAGGCACAGGGAAGAACCTTGCAGAGGTGTGGCCCTTGCTCCCTCGGGGGACAGGGTGTGCTTTCAGCCTTGGTGGCCTTTCTGAAATATTCTCTCCAAGCAGAGTGCCCCAATCCAGGGGACATCGTGTCTAATGAAGAGTTTGGTTGTTTTGGCATCGTGCAGAGCATTGCAGACCCAGAAGCAAGTCTGCCAATGGAGCTTCAGCCGGGCCGGAGCCCTACCCAGGCACAAGGAAAGAGGAGAGCACCCTGACGCTGAGGACAGGTTCCGAGTGCTGCCGACGCAGTGCAGGGATTGCACGTGGGGCCCATGGTGGGTGACTACACCCAAGCTTCTCCTCTACCAGGAGCAGCTTTGCAGGGGCCACAGTGGGGAGAGTCGTGGACACTGTTTTCATTGACCCTCTTGCAGGTTGCTTTGCCATCAGCAGCACGTGTGGAGGTGGGACGGTTTCTGCAGTCACCTTTCAGACCTGCCGTGAGTCACTGTTGTTCTAACACACAGATCTGCTTAATCTTCAGGACTCCAGCATAAGCCAAGCATTTAATAAGCCTGTGGATTTGGGTGCATTCAGGGCCGTCTCTGTGGGTACATGCACGCAGAGACGCATCCATCGTGGCTTGATTTCGGTCTCTTTACTCTTAGAAAACGTACTGCCGCGGCTGCAGGGCAGGGGAGAGTCGTGACAAAACAGGACGCTCGCACCCTTTCTGTCTGCACGTGCGCTAACGGCTCGCGCAGGAGTGCCAGCTTGCAGGCTTTCTACGGCTCTCTCCTGCCTGATTTTTACCTGAGTGTGATTTCACAAGTCTAAAGCGCAGGCAATGTGAAGAAAGCGTGATGTTTGAGTAAGTTATGTGCATTTGTGCCAAATGCTTAGCTATACTGCTTAGGATCTTGGATTGGATCAATGTTCAGGGCCACTAGCTTCACCCAGAAAATGGAGCCTCCCCAGCTGGTCGTTAACTGCTAGTAAATTGTCTGAAGATTGCATGTTATTGCTGGATTAATAAAACCCACATTAAGAAAAATGAAGTTAATAATGAAGTTGGAGTGGTCCTTTCCACGGACCCTGCCACTGCTGTCGACAGCTCTTAAAAGGAGCAACTAAAGACCAAAATGAGTCCTGCAGTAAAAATTAGCAGCTGGAAAACTCTCCGGTGACAGGTAGTGAGCGCAAGTCACACCTTCTGGGGACTTTGGGTCTGTGTTCACGCTCCTGGTTCTGCAGAGGCGTGGGCGGGACCATGGCTGCGCCGGCCTTGCGAGCAGGGCAGGAGGAGGCTGAGGGTGTCTTAGGGGAGGGGCCATCGGCTTCCTGCAGGCCCGTGAGGAGCAGCAGAGCTCTGTGTGTGTGTGTGTGTGTGTGTGTGTGGTATGTGCACGTGTGAGGCACGCATGTGAATATGTGTGTGTGGTGCATGTGGTACATGCCTGCTGTGTCTGTGTGTGTGTGTGTGCACGTGTGCTATTCGTGGCTGTGGTAAGTGGTGTGTGTGTGATAATATGGGGAATGTGTATGTGTGTAGTGTGTGTACTTGTGGAATAGATGGTGTGTGGTGTGTGTGACTTGCAGTGCGTGTGATGCATGGGTGGTGTGCAGCCAGTGTGGTGTGTGGCAGGTGTGGTGTGTGATCAGTGTGATGTGTGTGGCAAGTGTGGTGTGTGGCAGGTGTGGTGTGTGGCTGGTGTGGTGTGTGGTCAGTGTGATGTGTGTGGCAGGTGTGGTGTGTGGCAGGTGTGGTGTGTGGCAGGTGCGGTATGTGGTCAGTGTGGTGTGTGGCTGGTGTGGTGTGTGTGGCAGGTGCGGTGTGTGGCCGGTGCGATGTGTGTGGCAGGTGTGGTGTGTGGTCAGTGTGGTGTGTGGCCGGTGTGGTGTGTGGCCGGTGTGGTCTGCATTTCCACACTGAGAGCACACAGCACCAGGTCTCCTGGGCCCTGGCGAGGCTTCTGAGTCTGCTCCTTGGCATGGACAGCTCTCTAGAAGAAAGCCTGAGCACAGGGCAGGAACGTCAGAGGTGGGCAGACGCTGGCCTTGCTCGGGACCACGTGGAGCAGCAGGGCCTGTCTTTCCTGGCCACTGAGTGTGTAATGCCCTCGGAACACAGGAGGCCAGGTCTAGGACCCGTCTGCCCAGTCCTGCCCGGGCCGTTGCTGGGCGCGACCCCTCAGTTGGTCCAGCACTCTTCCGGCTCAGGTGCTCTGGCCAGGGTCTGTCCGTGGGCTGTGGCCGTTCAGAGCACAGGCCACTGACATCAGCTGGTGCTGACCTCAGGGACACACTAGCCTTCTGAGCAGCCTTCCTGTGGACACCTCAGTTCTGCAGTGACCCAGAGACACTTCCCACATCCACTGACTTCCTGTCATGATAACAAGAAGCCCCAGCAAAGGGCAGGGCACAGTGCAGCGCCACAGCAAGGCGCTGAGGTTTCCAGGCCGGCACAGGGCCGCCAGCGTGCATAAAGGAATTTCCATATTTCTGCAAACTCACAAAGAAGGAGACGTTTCCCTTTCATATTTAATAAAGATCTCCTCCGTCAGCTGCAGACGGTGATAAGTGTAATATCCTTAAATGGTTAATCCAGGGATCAGGGCTCAAGTGCTTTCTGCGGGTTGAAGCAGGAAGGCTGTTAGTAGCTACAGTGTGCATTTCATAAACCCGAGGAAAAATTTTTTTGATTTGGCTCTTTACTCTATCTTAAATGCTTTATTTTTCAGGGGCAAGATAAGGCCTGGTTCTTCACATGAAACTAGAGCTTAGCCATTCCTCCGTCTCCTCTGTCAAGGAAAAGGTCCTGTCTGCGCGCAGATGTCTCAGATCAAATTGTATCGCAGAGTCCTTACCGTGCTCAGCTAGATGAACTGCCAAAAAGGCCGGAGGCAAGAACTAAATTGCTTTGGTTTCAGTACACAGTGAATTTGGCTCAGACAAGCTGAATCAGTACATTAAATGCGAATCCCTCGCAGATTTGAAAGCAGCCCTTAGCACAATTATTGACTGTGAGTGATGATTATGTCTAATTGAAGGAGACTTCAGCTACCTGTGGCTCCGCTGGAGTCCATTCGCGCCGCGGCCAGCACGGCCTCTTAATTCAATGTTCCATCTTGGGAGCCGCGATTGAAGCGGGATCCTGAAGTGTGTACACATGGTCGATAGACTTTAATAAACTTTGCAGGCTCAGTAACTGGGCTGAGTGCATAATTCAATTTTTTAATTCACGAAGGAAAATGGCTAACAAGTATGTTGGACCACGACAGCCTATCAGCTCCCACATGCAGCATCCTTCCGGAAGCAGGAGGACAGGTCCACCTTGCTCCTCTGTGTCCCTTGGGAATCTGCCTCTCCCCTTCGGAGTAAGGCACCCTCGCCTCCCAGGAGATCCCAGCTGCCTCCCTGGGCCAGGACCAACTCCCAGCAGTACTGTGAGGAAAACAGAATCCCAGACTAGTTTGTGCTGTGGCGTTTACAACAACATTGGGGAGATGGAGGGATTTCTTTGTGAACTCTGCCTGCTCAGCTCAGCTGGCCAGTCTTGACTCCCCTACATAGTCAGAAGTCACTCCAGGGATGCAAAATGTCTTGTCCTGCCCTGAGTTAGTGATTCTCTTCAGCAAACTACAGGCATTTTCTCATGGATCCTACATTTAGAATCTGATGTTTCTTGTTTTCTTTGAAAAAAACACACACGCTCCATACACAGATACCCAGAAAGCCCATCCAAGTCCCCAGGTCAGCCTGCATGTGCATGCATGTGTGTGCTTGTGTGTGCATGCTTATGTGTGCATGTGTATGCCTGTGTGTATGTGTGTGTGCTTGTGTGTGCATGTGCTTGTGTGTAGTGCAAGCATATGTGTGTGCATGTGTGTACATGCATGCATGGTTTTAGCTCCTTGGTCATTTCCTAATTGAAGTGAATTCATTTTGATGGAGCACTTAGGCCACTTGACATTATGTTAAAGAGCATTTTATAGCAGGATTTGTATACAAATCCTTTTCCTTTGCTGCACACTTAAAGCTTGACGATATTTCCCGTGAAATTGTTCCTTAACCCTTGCACAATCCTGGCTGCAAGGCCTGTTTGCCACTCATTTTTCTAGTGAGAAATGTCCACATGGATTTGTGCTATGTTAGTTTGAAAACTGGTGCATTTGTTAGACAACCAATCACACCCCTACCGAGGACCAAGTTTACTCTGGGGGTAGACGAACAGAGCAGTGGGGAGCTCACTCGGCACTGGCAGGAAAACCCAGAGAAACAGGGTGCCGCGTGTGCATCCATAGTGGTTCCACGGCTGCCACACGTGTGTGGGACTGGCCTGCATCACAGGATGTGCAGTCAGGTCCAGTCCCTGGACTCCACCCAGGTGGGCGGGTTTGTTCAAGATGAAGCTCTTCTGCCGGTTTCATTAAAAACATGGGTAGGTTTCTGTTCAGGGTTCAGACTGAGACTAAACCATCAGGTCGCTAGGCCCTATTGTTCTTTGAAACCATCATTTCACATGCCGTACAGAAGCGCTCTGGGCGTCTGACACGTGCTTCAATGCTGAGAGCAACACACATGGCTGACGTTTCCACACACAGGATCCTAGAATCCCAGGGGCCCTTGAAAAACCTACGCAGCATCCTTTAAAGATGATCATGAACATGGCCGGCCAGCAAACTGAGAGCGGAGCACTCCTGGAGCACAGGAGACTGCGACCAGCCTGGAACCATCGCGAGACACCGTGTGTGTGTGTATGCGTGCGCGCGTGCGCATGTGTACATCTCTGAGTGTATTAGGGAGTAAAGCGAGATGTTCTTTGTGGTTGAAATCTTCAACAGCAATGACAAAAAACGAGGGACAAACAATTGTCCAGTGTTGTCCTTTCCATCTGTTCTGCGTCTGCTTGGCAACCAGAGCTTCCTGAAGGCCTTGTTCCCAGATCACATGCTGCAGGCCACCCCCTGTTGGAGGTGTGGCCTTTGGTTGGAGATCAGGTCAGGAGTGGAATCCACATGGTGGGATTACTGTCCTCAGGAGAAGAGACACTTGACTACTTCATTCCTGTCTGCCATGGGGGGACACAGAAGGCAGCGTTCTGTAAGGCAGGACCCAGCCTGCCTGATGCTGGCCATGCTGGCTTTGATCTTGGACTTCCAGAAACCATGAGGTTTCTGTTGCTTGTGTTCCCAGGGTATGGTATTCTTGTCACAGCAGCGTGGGCTGACTAGGACACTGGGCATCACAGTCAAGGCTCCAGAGAAGTGCAGAAGGGATACTTCAGTTCAGGAGCCACGGCCTCTCCTTCCAAAGGGGCAAAAACCCCTGGAGCTAATGACAACAGGTGCCCAAATCACTAACACCCATTAGGTGTGTCAAATCTGAATTTTCAAGATGGCACAGAGAGAAAGCCAAGCTTGTGCCTGTATTTATTTGCCAGCTGTGCAAGGCGATGACAATTTGTCAAACTAAATTGAGTTCAGAGTGTAGAAGAGGAGAGAGTACCCACAACTGAGCCGTCCGCAGACCCTGTCATGGTAAAGGGGGAACGGAGCCACAAGACTGACTAAAGCAAGCAGGAAATTCTGGTAGGAAAGTTCCAGACTCCACTGGACTGAGGAAAATCCAGTGCTAACTTTCTTTAAGAGGTTCGCTCTCAGGCAAGTTCCAGCGCTCTGGGGTCCTAGGGTCCTCCTTTTTGGGCAAATCATAGTCTTGCCAGGACATGTTTCTCAAACAGATGGCTGTAAGCTGGTAGGGCTCTCTAGCAAAGTCTAGCTGGTGATTTTGAGGCTACCCGTATGAAACAGAGATGACCCTCTGCCCGGGTGTGGGTCTGCAGGGTCCCTGGAAGTCTCCTGTGGAAACATGGTCCCGAGGGCAGCCAGAGGGGGCTGGGCGAGACAGGAATTGGCCCTGCAGGCTGGGCTCTGACCTGGGCAGTGGATTAACCTGTGCCCGGAGGGCTTTGTCTCCTCCCAGCACCGGCTCCTCTCTGCTCCCCAGCGGAGCCCCTTTCCTCTGCCATGTCCTCCTGCCATGTGGTTCTGCCCTGGAACCAGCAGACCATGGACCGAATCCCCTGAAACCACGAGCCAAAATACGACAGTAGGGACAAAACCTGACTCACACGCCTTCCCGTGCTGGGCCCTGCGAGTCCGCCCCTTCAGCCCGAGCCTGGAGGGTGTGCCGAGACTTCTGAACGTGGAGAGCACCCTGCTCTGCCCCTCCTGAGACATGTGGGGCCCCAGCCTTGGACGCCGGGCCCCGGCGGGACTGTGCCTGGCCATCAGGGAGCTCTGCGGGCCTGCCTGCGGCCCTGCCTGTCCAGCATCGCTCACCGCCCCAGCCAGCCCACACGCAGTGACTCGAAGCAGCACCACCTGCGTCACAGCTCTGGAGCTGCGAGGTCCACCTCAGTTTCATGGGGCGGAAGCTGGTTGTTGGCAAGCCTGGGTCTCTCTGGAGGCCCTGGGGAGACGGGAGGGATCCACCGCTTGGCTGCCCGGGCGTGGCTCCTGTGCTCTGACCTGTCCTTCTCACCTGACACTCCACCTCCCTCTGACAGGGGCCTGTGACCACATTGCATCCACCTGATGGGGGGCATGATCTCCCCAGCACAGGGTCCTCACCCACGTTGGGTCTACAGGGTCCCTGTCACAGAGGAGGTGACAGAGTCAAAGGCCACCATTACTCACCTGCACAGCCACCTCCTTCTTCTGCTCTGACCTCATGGCTCCTAGTGGAATTGGCCCTTGCCAGTGACCTTGCCTGGCCATGTCCGTTTCCCTGGCCACAGCAACTGGATCCGGGCACACTGGCCACCCAGTGCAGGCTGAGCCACGGCCTCCCACAAGTTTCAGGAAATAGTGACTGTCCTTTCTTGAATGTACTTTATGTTGACAGTTTCCGAAGCTGGGAGGTCCAACGGCAATACTCTTCAAGATTTGAGTGCTCCCCAGGAGGACAGAGCACCGCGGAAGACGGCGGGCGGCCTGGGAGCAAGACAGGCCCCTCCGCTCCAGGCTGACGCTCTGAAACCAGCAGCTTCTGGCGCCCGGTGGCCTGGGCCTCTCCCTGGGAGCACCAAGGACAGCCTGTGCTGCTCACGCGGGCGGAGGGCCCAGGTTCTGCCTGCCTCCCAGACAACCATGCTGTGCCCAGGAGGGCAGGGCACACCTCACCGACCAGGGTCGCCGGATGCCCACGGCTCCCCTGGGTGGCATGGTGCTTCTTTGTGACAGTCGTTTCCTCGCAGATCAAACGTGGCATTTTATTTTCAGATGTGGTGACATTAAACTCTAACCCTGATGCGTCTTGGCTCAGCACTGAAATGACCCAGGAACACACACCCGGCCTGTGACCCCACATGGGCATTACCGTGCAGAGCTCCGAGGAGCAGGTCTGAGAGGGCAGCACCCCACGGGTACACAGAGATCTGCCAGTCCACGAGAGCAGGGCGTGGGCAGGACCGCAAGTGCCCACACACGCACTCACACGCACACACGGACCTGTGCAGGGCGGGAGTCCTGCATCAGTCACTGCAGACCCTCTGCACGTGGCGCTCTGTGCTAACACTGCGCGTGGGCACATGCTCATGTTGGGACCTGGTGGCGATCTGTGATACACGTGTTCCCTGTGAAATATGCACTCCACACAGCAGGGGGGTCACACATGTTCCGGGTGTCATGTGTACTCCACACAGCAGGGGGTCACACATGTTCCGGGGTCATGTGTACTCCACACAGCAGGGGGTCATACACGTTCCATGTGTCATGTGTACTCTGCACAGCAGGGGGGTCACACATGTTCCGGGTGTCATGTGTACTCCACACAGCAGGGGGTCACACATGTTCCGGGGTCATGTGTACTCCACACAGCAGGGGGTCATACACGTTCCATGTGTCATGTGTACTCTGCACAGCAGGGGGTCACACATGTTCCATGTGTGATATGTGCTCCAGCCACCGTGGGGGGTCTCATGTTCTCTATACATCACACGGAGAAATGGGTGTGCCACGTACACAGCCACACGTGCTCTGGTGTGGTCACTATAGCTCTGTAACATATTGGAAGTGTGTTCAACATATAGAAAGAGCACATTTATATATTGTTACGCACACACACACATACACACACACACACACACATCTCTTATCCATTGCAATACAATCACCCCCTATTCAGATAATGTGTATATTTATATTTTCCTAACCTTTTGAAGGGTGAACTGCTGAGCCTCCTCAGTGTAAATAATGCATTGAAGTAAAATATGGACTGTCAAACTCAGGCAACAATTAATTATATAGCACATAAATCCTTCCTTCCAGATGACGAATGCTCAGTCCTTTGTGCATAAATGTTTCTCTGGATTTTGTTTGAACTACTAGCCTCATAACATCAGATGGTGCAGTCAGGATAATTTTCATTAGAAAAATAATTATAGGCTAACTATGGTTAATAAAACATTAACTATAAATTTGAATATTTTAAAAGCATGTCCTTCTAGAAGCAGCTTCTAATGAATTTTGATGAAAATACCATGATTACTTAAGAAAAAATAAATAGATGTGGTTATTACACACAATTGTGAGATGGATGAATTACAAAAAACAATTTTAACTAGGAAATAATCATCCTGGACAATCTGCTTCTTGAAATTGATGATCAGGAGAAGAAAAGGAAGGCGTCATGCTTCTCCGTGGCTGGCAGAGCCTGCGTCTCATTTTCACCCTCTGTAGACTCGAGAGTCTGAGGCTACGAGGGATCAGGAAGCCTCCAGACCTGAAGTTTAAGATGGCATTACAACACAACTTCCCTTGACAGATTCCGTCTTGATTTGAAGGCTCACAACAAAGTCCCTCTGGCTCTGAGGACAGCCCACATTCCACCAGGAGGCCCATGGCCATGGTCAGGGTGCAGGGCGGCCAGGGCTCCTCTCCCACCGGCCCACCTCCCCTATGGGGTGCCTCCCGCTCTCTTCCGGGGCCTCCCTGGAAATCCAGCACTTGCAGGGTGCTCACGCCCATTTTGCAGCCCTGTGTTCAGGACTGACACTTCGTCTCCCCTAGAGTTCCGCTGTCTGGGGATGTGGGTGTTGGGGTGGCAGTTAGCTCACCAGGGTCCTCCCCTGGGCTGCTTCCCAAAAGCCACGTGCAGGCCACTGGTCCTCCCTTGGGAGGCTTGCTCCCTCTTTCTGAGCAGTGGGCCCTGCAGAGCCCTCCTGTGCAAAATCAGCAGAGGGAAGCCAGGCCTAGGCCTGTACCCCACATAGCACCTCTGAGCTCCTAAAGCCTCTCATTGCCCAGGCTGGGGTGGCCGCCACACAGACACTCAGAGATGCTTACCTGGGCCCACAGGAAGACCGGCTCCAGCCACACTTCAGAGAAGCAAGCAAGGCACCTTTGCAGCCAGTGGTAAGCTGAAAGCAGCACGGGTGCCCAGCTGGAGAGATGGCGCTCTTCCCTCCGCGCTGCCTGCTCCACAGGGTGGAGGGAGGAAGGAGAGACCTGGAGAGGAGACGGAGCCGGCAGCAAGCCACAGTGAGCGGCAGGGGAGCTCTGAAGACACACAGGTGCAGGCCACGCCTCAAGCCGTTTCCAGAGAGGAAGCAGGGCTCAGAGAGGTCCAGGCGCGCCGGCTGGGATCAATCCCATGACAGCATGCTCCGCGCGGCCTCCCCTGCGCGGCCGGAAGAGCAGTCTCCATTTCCTCCTGCTCCCCCGGGGTCCCGAGCCCAGTACTCCAGCCGTTCTCAGCCCGAGGCCAACTGCACTGCGAGTCCACTGGTGGCAGCCTCAGGTGGTGGCGGTGCTGCCCACCATGGACGCTCCAGCGGGAGCCCGCTGTCCACCCGCAGTGACGTCCCTCCTCGTCCATGCCCCACCCGGGAGCTGGCTTCCCTGCTGAATGATCCACATTCAGCAGAGCCACAAGCGTGGCTCTCATGCTCCCGAAGAGCATGGACTGGATGAAGGAGTAAAATTTCTGGCAAAATATTTTTTTCCTAAGTGCTTAAAAATTAAGTTCGAGGTGTCACAAAAGCTGGAACGTGGCACTCAGTCGCATGTGCTCTCCAGCGGGTTCAGGTAGTGGCCGCCTGCACACCCTGTGGGCGGCCAGTGCCAGAAGGGCACAGAGCTCTGCTCCTGCCTCACGTGGGCTGCGGGCTTCCAGGACCAGCGGGCCCACTCGGGAGGGAGCAGTCAGTCTGCGCTGCCAGCGCCAACAGGACGTGGTGGGGCAGACTTGAGCAGGGCGCGGCAGCTTCCTGAGCGGGTCTCCTCCCAGGCAGACCTCCACACTTGGTCCTTCCAGGGCCCCTGACCTCAGAAGAGCTGTCCTTTTTGGGGAGCTTCAAGGGACCACTGTAAGAGGTCAGTGGATCTGTGGATCCACCTGATCCATTTCCTTTCTGTGAGAGTGACCCTAAGGCAGTCATGTGTCTTGGTCCCCATAATCAGGCTCAGAAAAGGCACTTGTGACTGGAGAAGGTCAAGGAACTTCAGCTGTCATCCCAGGGGACCAGGGGACAGGGTGGGACTCAGGAGGTTCCCGTGTGCTCTCCACCCAGTCGGCTTGGAGGCAGCCTGGGTCAGCCATGCCCTTCCCACTGGGTAGCCAGGACTGGGGTATGAAGCCCTCCTTCTCAAACTAGAGCTGGGAGCCTTGGGGCCCTGCTGGACAGCGGGTCAGGCCCTGAGCCTAATCACCACTGATGGGCTGGGCAGGGGCAGCTGCAGGACATGGGCTGAGGACAGGAGAGCCCTGGAGAGCGTCCGGTGGGGTTCCGTCTCCACGGTCTTGGAGCAGAGGTGGGAGCAGAGAGGCACAGGCTTCTGAGGGGCTGTGCACCCACGAGTCCTCCCCAGCAGGAGCGGAGCTGCAGTGCACAGCCGTCTGCACCAGCTCTGGTGCTCCTGCCTCTGTCCAGCCCCATGGCAACTTCCTGTCCGCCTAACTCCACTTCCCGGCCTCCTCCCACTGCCCTGAGCTGCTTCCTGAGCTTGGGCCCTTGTGTGGTCAGGCCACTCTTCCTCCTGTGGAGCACAATACTCCTCCTGGTCCTGCCTCGGCCCGACTCCCCTGCTCCAGCGCCTGCTCATCACACCCAGCCTGGCCGGGAGTACAGACGCCCACTGTGACTGTGGCCTTCCCTCCTGGCCTCTGGCCTCTCCCTCATCAACACTGGGCACCTTCCCCAACCTCGCCTCAGTCCCTGCTGGGCCAGCTCCAGCCTCAGGACCTGCCCAGGTGGGTTTCTGCTTGCATGCTGGTGTGTCCCCGGGAAGCCCAGGACCCAAGCCCTGGGTCCTCCTCAGCCACTCACACTGGAAGCTGCAGGAGCCCCGTGAGGTCTGCCGCAGTGAATGGAGACTAACGGGAAATCCTGAAGTGGGGGCGGCCTGGGAGGGGCAGGGTCGTGAGCAGGGCATCCTCAGGGTGCCCCTCTCCAGCTGCTGAGCCCCACCAGAGTTCCCTGGGGGTCCCAGGGGAGCCACAGAGGGGCTGGAGGGTGGCCTGAGGGGGAAGGTGGGGCAGACCCATCTTGGGGACATCGCAGCAAGGGCAGGGAGGCCCACAGGTGAACAGGCTTCACACCAAGCTGGTGGGCAGGTGGGACGGCAGGTGGCATGTTCGCAGGGTCTTATTCCAGATCACTTTTAACAGGAGTTGAAGATGACTTAATGAACAGAAAGTACCAGGGAATTCCCCACATGCCACAAACAAAGAGCCGAGGAGGTGGGATTGATGTGGGTTGTGCGGTAATTACCACCAACCCAGCAGCTCTCCAGCCCCGGACTTACCTTCTCCAAACAGTCACAGACGCAGCCCGGAAGGTGCCACAGGTGGAAGGTGCCACGGTGCAGCTTCCACTGCAGTGTCTCGGGGTGGAGAGAGCTCCCTGGGTCAGTCCAACGATGGGGCCCACGCAGGCCTGAGAGGCAGGGAGGAAACCCTGCCTTCACCAGGGACACAGCAGGGGGTGGAGCCGTGCTTCCCCTTCCTGAAACCTCACTGGGTGCCTTCCATGCTGTGTTTGGGGATTCGTGGTGGGGGTGGTGGGGTGTGTGTGTGTGTGTGTGTGTGAGCGGGGGCAGGCATGGTAAATGCTCAGAACGTTTGAAAAGCTCCACAACATCTACAGTGCAGTTGCCAAAATTTCCAGTAAGTTCATTGTCAGTGAATCAGACACATAAGACTTAAATTACCATAAAACCCCGTGTTTAGAATTTATTGAAAACCGTCTGGCAAATGCTTGCTTATTGTCATCAGGGAGGGAATTGGAAACGGACCACGAACCCAGACCAAGGTGTGGCCTCAAGGTGGCTGTACCTGTGCAGCTGGACCAGAGCAGAGGGCAGAGTCCCTGGCCTGGATTTGGTCCTGTGGGCCCAGGCTCCCTGCCCCTCGCCCTTGCCTGGCCTGAGCCCTTGCTCACCACGCAGTCCTCCTGCCCTGCTGTCGCCATCCAGGAACATCTGGGCCGACATTCCCAGGTGCAGTGATGGGTGCTCAGTAACAGTCTGCCCTGAGCAGCGGCCTTGCTGGCTGCGGGGTTGACCAGCACACTGCGCTCTTCTGGGCCAGGTCCCTTACTTCTTGGGAAAGGGATGTAATGGCAGGTCCTTAACCCTCAGATCCACGCAGCTCTCAAGAAACAGCGGGGCGCTCCCTACTTCTCCAGTTGGGACTGATTTCTCACGAGGTGGAAAGGAGAGGAAACCCCACGCGCAACTTGGTCACCGTTTGCATAGAGACCCGGGGTCTCTTGGTTCTAGAGGTTCTCGGGCTCTGGGCAGGATGCTGTGGCCTGCAGATGGGAAGATGAGGTCACAACTGTGCCCAGGTGGTCCCGACCACCACTCTGCCCCCTGCCCTGTTTCGTTTCCTCTTCCTCGTGCTGCTCTGAGGCACCCTCTCACTGAGCGCAAGCTCACTGCTCTCCGTCTACGGAGGGGCGAGAGGGAGCAAGTGAGCTGGGCCTCGGCGTTGGTGGTTCTTCACTCAGGCAGACTTGGCCTGGTCAGCACCCACGTCGGCCTCCTTCCTCAGGGGTGGGACTGGTTTCTCTGCATGTTCTACCCCCGGGGCTTCCTGCTTTGGGGTCTTCTTTTCCTCCCTCATCAAGTGCTACCTGAGGGCATCCTGTGGGCCGTGTAGCACCAATACCAGAGAGGGATGCTGACCACAGGCCAGGAACAGTGGGCCTGTGGAGCGTGTGCTGACTGGGGTGAGGTTGGAGGGTTTACCAGGAATTCCCACTGGACACCTGAAGGTGGCAGGCTCTTTGGTAAGCAAGTGTGCCGGGCACCGTCCTCGCCTGTGGTCCCATCTGCAGCTCCAGAAGAGCCAGTCCTTGCCCCTGGGGCACACGGCCGCTGAGGAGCATGTTCAGTGTTAGGTGACTCATGCCCAGAGATGTCGACCGGGGCATCCTGGCTTCCATGGCTGCTTGATGTGGGGCATCTCGATTGCCACAGTCGACCGAGTCATCTGCAAAACCAAAGGTGAGGAAAACGAGCTGATTAATAACGCAGCTCGGCGGCAGGATGGCCGGCGTGTGCACAGGCCACGAAGGTGATGGAACTGCCCCGCCTGAGGGTGTGGACAGCCTGCAGCTCGGCGCTGCAACCCCACGGGCTGTCCTGGAGGTCTGTCTACTGAGGAGGAAGGCAGGAGCCTCTCCCCCATGCTAACTTTGTTTGTGCCTGTTGAGTATCTGAGGTGAGAGCCTCAGATCCTACTCTGGCACCAGGCCACGGTGCCACAGCAGAGAGTCCACAGCCCTTGCTCTGCCCTAGGGTGCCCCTGTGCAGTGGGAGGAGCAAGCTGACCCTGGGGTCCAGCGGCTGTGCCAGCCCTGCCTGCCTCCACAGCAGTTCACAGAGGACCCGCACATGGGCAGCAGCTCGTTGGCCGGTTCTGACGGTCTGTGGCACCCTGCTGCTAGGCCCTCAGTGCCTTTCCATCCACTGGGAATCGTCCCCACCCCTCCTGGACACCTGCTGGGCTTAGCAGGACACCAACCTCCCCCACAATGTCTCCCTCGCTCCTTCACCTCCTGAAACGGAAAGGCAGGGAGGAGGGCTCGCTCGTGGGGGAAGCGAGGAGCCAGGCCGGGCTCGACCTGCCCCTTTCTCTCCAGCCTTCTGGGGGCTGGCTGGCCTCGGCTGGCCTGGCTGGAGGACTTGGAAGACATAGAGCAGGAGCACACTGGCCTTTGGCACTCATCCACAGCGCCCCTCCTATGACATAGAAAAAGTGGTCATGCTTATGGAAAAGGAAACACTCCACATTGCTGAGAAGTCACTCCTCTGTCTCCTTGATATTGACGCAACGTGGGCCAGGGTGGCTTTCTCCCGGTTTTTCTTTTGTCTCATGGGTCCAATCTTGAGGATCCAAACCACTGGGTTCTGCCCAGCCATCGCCTCAGACATGCCCTGGACCCTGTTCCTGGAGGCCTGATCTTCCTGTCACCACTCAGGGCTGAGCGGGACTCCTCGGCTCTGCTGCACGAGGGAAACACAGTGGGCTTTCACAAAGCACAGAGCATCGCAAGACCCAAGGACGCTGTGACCTCTACAGTCCAAGAGGTGGTGTGGGTGTTTATTTTACTAAGGTGGCAGGTAATTCCTCTGGGGGTCCAAAGTGGACAGCTGGGAGCACAAGACGCATGTTCAGCAGGAGCCGGCTCCCTCAGGGGGCAAAAATTTGTTCTTGGGGAGTAAATGTCTTAGTCTTTCTAAGAATCAAACACAGGTTTACATACGACCTCCAGAAGGATAGACAGGGTATGTGTGGTTAAAATTTCATGGGTGGGGAACAATCACAAATGTCTGCAAATGCTGTTTGGGTGGATGGTAATGACAGTGGTCGCATAGGAATCTAATTTCAAGCAGTCAGATACAGCTACATCCGTCGTGCACTGAAAGGGTGTGACGGAGGATGATCTCGGCAGCCGTCTTATTCAACGTCACACGTGTGCCATACCCCAGCACGCTGGCTTTACTTAACAGACGATCCAACAGGGTCCTCTGGGTCAGAACACACTGCTGAGGTTCAGGCAGGACTGGAGGAGGGTGAGACCTCAAGTGGATGAGACACAGGGTCAGATCTGGGCTTCCGGCACAGTCTGGCACAAGGGCCCTGTCCAGCCACTTGTACACGCTGGTCTCAGAGCAGCAGTGGGGATGGCCTGGTCACACTGCAGAGACCTTCATGATCACAGGGTGGAGAAGGTACCCAGGTCTCGTACCTCCTCCATCTGAAGGTCACTCCCAAGGAACCTGGTAGGATGGGCATCCTAGAGAGACGCTCAGCTGCCTGGGTCTGCCACTTGGGCTTCTGTCCTGCAGACTCTGTGGACACCTCTTCATGGCCCACATCTCTACACCACCTCGTGATTCTCATTGCTGACTGGATTTCTCCACTTCAGATTGCTAAATAAACCACCCTTTCAATACCAGGCCTGCCCGCGCTCGCTGGTCCCTCCTTGCCTCCTCTGCACCATCTTCTCCGTGTCCAGTGGAGCCGCCTCTCCAGGACAGGCTGACTGCTACTCACGAGGGCCTCTTACATTCTTGGTCTGATCACATTTTTTAGAGTACTGGCATTTTAATTTTATTTGATCCATTCTTCTAACAAGAATGTCAGCCTTCTGGAAGACCATGAAGGTCATGGTCTTATGTGGTTTCCTCTGTGTGCTATGCCTTGCAGGCTCTAGGAGGGCAGGGATGTTCAGGTCAAAAGTACTCAGGAAGTGCATCAGTACTCAGGGTACTGAGCTGAGTGCACAGAGTCAGCACTGGCCTGTCCCCAGAGGAGGGGCAGATGGACGTCCAAACACAGCCTTTCGTAGGACCTGGAGCAGCTTCGGACGCAGGGCAACAACGGTGATCACGGTTTTCCTCCTGATTGGAGCGAGGCACGTTCTTACAACTCATCCTGACAGTCAGAAGGCACTTCCTGGTTTTGAGAAAGCTCTCTGACCTGGGTGGCCTTCCAGCCTCCCTGTGCAGTGGCCACGCCTGGCCCTCCAGCCCACAGCACCCCTTTCTTCTTAGACTTCTGGAGATACCTTGAGAACTGAGAATGAAGGAGGTTTCAAAGACATCCCAGGGAGGACGCTGTGTGAACGCAATGCAGTCCTACCTGCCGAAGTCACTACAAAGGCTTCTGATTCCATGCTGCTCAGAGACGGAGCCGCTCTCTGAGGGCGCTTCCTTTCACTACGGGGAGAGTCCCCTGAGACTGAGCCTGTTAAAAAGAGCGAACACAACAATGGAAGGAGCCTTGGTCAGAAACGGCTGTGTTATTCTTAGACTGCAGCCCGAGCAGAGCCTGCAAGATGCTGATCTAAGGAAATGCAGCCAGGCCAGATCAGTGTGCCCGAAGGCCCCGGGGTTGGCCAGGCAATGTGGTGGCCTCTGCTGGTGCCCAGGCTCTGGGTGGATGTTGGCATCACTTTGGATTTGACCGATCGTCTTCTTAAAGATAAATGGAGAACAAAGAAAGACCCTGAAATAAAAAATAAAGGCAAAGATGAGCAAAGGAAACTGGATTGCTGAGCAAGGCGCCAGTCTGCCGCCTTCCCTTGTGGCTTGGACCAGCCTGTCCTACCAGGGGTCTCCACAGGTCTCATCGCCTCCCTGGGAATCAGCCCCAAATCATGAGTGAGTCCAGGAACTTTCATTTCAAAACGTGTCAAGTGCAGTATGTTCCACCTAGCAGGCTGACCTGGCCCGGATGCACTGCCACAGCACCCAGCCCAGCAGGCCCTTGGCATCCTGGACGTGTCAGCAGGAGGTAGGTCAGTGCTGTCCATGTGGGGAGCCGTCCCTACCAGCAGCTCCCCCTGGCCCTCGGGGATGGATGCAGTGATGGACTGCTCCTTTTCTGGAGTCCAGGGTGGACACGTGACCTTGCCCCCCCACCCAGTGTCTCTGGCATGCTCCTCAGACTTTCTCCTTGGTGTCCTCAGAGAGAGGGGACAGCATCCCTGGCCCTGCCTTCTCCAAATTCAAGACCAGGCAGGGCAGCTCAGGCCCAGGTACGGGTGGGGATGCCGCTGAGCAGAGCAGGTGCCCTCAGTCTCAGCCCTGTCTTCCTGGCCCAGGGTCCTATGAGGGACAGGATGGGACTCTGCTGTCCTGCCAGCCACCACCCTGGGGTGGCTCTTATGGTCAGGCCACATTGTCTCTGAAGCACCTCAGTTGTGCCTGTCAGGAGACGGGGACACAGGGACTTCGCTCAGGGGCCAGGAGCTGCACATGGAGCTGAGCCCTGGCCAACACAGCACCTCACTGACAAGCCTTCATTCTGGAGGTCCCTCCTAGGAAAAGCGCTGCCCCCCAGTGCCTAAGCCAGTTCCAGTGATGTCTGCAAGGGAGCATCAAGGACAGTCATTGGCCATGAGTCAGGAAGGGAATTAACAAAGCTTCATTCCATCCACCGGGGAAGCCCGGCAGCTGCCTGCCTTGGCGATGTCTCTGCTCAGCCAACCAGCAGATGCGGCCCTCCCTGGGTGTGTGAGATACAGAGGGCATCCTGGAGGCCACTGCAGCCACCCCACTGGACTTGGGTTCTCGTTAGTCACTGACCGGGCCTTTCGTCCATGCACCTCAGCATGCCCATGCCTGCACACGCCTCCTGCACACTCACCCCTGCCCATGCCTGACACACCTCCTGCACACTCACCCCTGCCCATGCCTGCACACGCCTCCTGCACACTCACCCCCACGCATGCCTGACACACCTCCTGCATGCACATGTGCATTTTCACACAAGGTGCACACACAGTCCCACACTCACCTTTGCACACACCCCTTGTACATGCAGCTCTGCACACACACGATCTTGTGTAGAGAGCCCTGCACACACCGAGGTATGGTTTAGCACACGCCTTCGCACACTTGCCCTGTACACACAGCCCCTGTGATCCGCTGTCCTTGAGCTATAACCCACACATGTTTGGGCAGGTGGAGGAGCCTCACCTGACCTCCACACTGGGGACAGCACAATGTGGCACTTGGCCTGATGGTTCATGGGGTGAAACAATATCCCCATAGTCCAAATGCCATCCTGATGCCATGGTCCACCCTGAGTAAGGGGGACAGGCGCCAGGTGGCCACTGAGTTCTGGCCTTTGACATGCCCAGTACCAGGAGGTAAAGGCACAGGTTTCTTCTGACAAAATTATCTCATGAACATCTCCCCAGTGTTGCAAGGTAGGAAACGTAGAGGAGGCTCCCAGAAGTCACGACCTCGGAGCAGAAATCCCACCAGGACGCCCCTGCTCCAGCACTGGACTGTGGCCTATGAAGCGTGCCTAGTGACCCTTGTTGCTTTTGGTGTGTTTCTCCTCCCACGGGGTTAAACAGAGATGCTCCAACCTGCTTGCAGGTAGCCAGGGACATCTCCACTTAGATTCAACACGCACAGGGTTGGAGAGGAAAATCAGCCAGGCTGGTCCCAGATGGAACTCAAAAATAGACCCATGTTCCAGGGGCCTCAAGGGCTGTCTGCCAGTTTTACCAAGTCCAAATACTGTACTGTCTCCCCTCCCCTGCTCCTGACCTCCCACCAGACCCGCAGGAAACCCTCCAGGTGGCCTCGTCCCACTGATAACATCCAGCTACACTCAGCATGTGCCGTGAAAGCACAATGTCTCCGTTTTACTCCTTCGACTCCAGCACATGACCTGTCAGCCCAGGCGTGAGAAGTCTTCACCACGACTTTGATTTTTGCACCCTTTGCCATCTCATCCTGCAGGTTCTGCTCCCAAGTGAAGCAGACGTGTGAAAAGCAGCAGCCGCTCTGAAGTGAACTGCCTGCTAATGTGTCAGACAAGCCTGGCCGGATGTGGCCACTGAGACTGGGTGAGGCCCACCTTGTCCAGCTCCGGGAGACGGTGGCTCTGCCGGTCAGCAAACAGGTGCTTATGATTGCCTCTTCCTTAGAAGTGAGGCCCTTCCACACGTAGGAGGGGCCTCGGTTTCGGTGGCAGGAGGGGCATGGCCGGTGCTGGCCTGGATGGGGGAGGTGGGGACCCTGCAGGGCGAGCTGCACTTGCCGGCAGCCACCATGTACCCTGGAGCACACGCTTCTGGTTCAGGGGTCCCACTCTTCCAGAGCCCCCCAGTCATTGTGAGGCTCTTTGCTCTTCAGGAATCGCCACCTGGCCAGTCTCACCCAGCCTGGGGCCCAACGTTGACAGACTCACCAAGTGGACTGTGGGTCATGCAGCCCAATGCAGGCAGGGCCAGAGTGTGAGAGTGTGTGTGTCGGGCACGGACACGGGTGTGCCATCCGGCCAGGACTCATGACTGATGGGCACAGCCGTAATCTCCCCAGTGATCCCAACCAGCTCTTTCTAAAGGACCCTGCTGAGGCCAGGGAGCCCTTGCAGGAAGGAATCTACTCTGTGGACCACGTTTTCAAGCTCGACCTGGAGACCATATTTACAATGGCAAAGATTCATCTTGGAGTGAGCCACAGAATTTGGTTATTAGAGATAAAGGGACTGCAAGTCTCCTGTGGCTGCCATAGCAAACTACCACAGGGTGAATGGATTAAAACCACAGGACCTTCCTTCTCACAGTTCTGGGGCCAAGTCCAGGAGCCAGGAGTCACAGGGCTGCTCTCTGAAGGTTCTGGGGCAGGAGACTTCTTTGTCTCTTCCAGGTCCTGGGGCTCTAGCTGTTTGGGGGCTTGTGGCCACATCACACCCTCTGTGCTCCTATCCTCACGTGGCCTTGTGCATCTGGGTCTCAGGTCTCCCTCTCAAATAGCTGGAAGCCACAGAGAGCATCACTGGTCCCTTCCGAACAGTGCGCCATTGCCCAGGGCCCACTATCCCCTCCCGGAGGCCTGCCCTCCTTCCCCTCCCGGCCTCCTGACACACTGGTACATGGAGCTCTGGAGCCATCCCTTCCGGACAATCTCAGATCAAGTCTTTAATTTGAGCGTGTCCACCAAGGCACTTTGCCTAGCTGAGGGCACAGGACCCTACTAGGCGTGACTCTCTAGGGTCACCTTGAACCCACTGCACTAGCATCATGTAGGGGCCATGTGTGTGTGTGTGTAGCTGTACGTGGGGGATGCATCTTCTCGCTGTCCCCTCTGGAGCACAGTGTGCCCCTTAGCAGGGAAGGAAGCAGGGTGCAGGCAGAGCCCAGGCTCAGGGGCACCCGAGGAAACCCTCCACTGAGGTGTTCTCCCATTTTCAATTACTTATGAACTACAGCACAAAAATCCCCTTGCTCAGCATGCCAATGCCTGGCCCTAAGTTGAGGATAAAGGAGGGTGCAGGGACTCCCCAAGCAAGAGGAGCTGGGGAGGGACAGGGCCTGGACGTTCACCTAGGGAGAGGACGCACAGGCGCCACTCTTGGGCAACTTCCACCAACCGCAGCATGAAGCTCACCTCCCACTTTGAGACGTCGTGGGCCTGGGAAGAAGCAAGAGGCCCACAGCAAGCTGCTGCTTCTCCTCAGCTCTCCCCGCGGGGTCTCGCAGGGGTCCTAGCTGGAGGACAGCAGGCGCCTGTGGAAGCTGGGACTGCAGATCGGGGTGACGCGCTGGCTCCAGTGACCATGAGCAGTCCCACGGGCTGCTGCCACTCAGTTCCAGACCTGTGTGTTCCAGGCCCATCCTAATTAGCCAAGCGAGTGCATTTAGGACCCCTGGGACAGACACATGGGACATGTGGCCTCTCAAAGGCAGTTCAGTCTCCTGGGGGACAAGAAAATGAAGAGGAGAAGAACTGCTGGGAGCAGGAGACCTTAGCCAGGAGACGCCGGGAGAAGCTGGGAGCCGCGGCGCTGGAGCGGCAGACACGCGGGGCTAGGTGATTAAGTAAGGGCTCCGGCCTGCTCCCCCTCTTTCCACAAGTGCCTGACACACTCCAGAGAAGACCTGGTGGAAGGGAATCAGGTGAGGGTGGGCAGGCAGGGTAAGAAGGGAGAGTGGTTTGGGGGCGAGAGAGTTAATTGACTTTATTTTCCCTCAATTTACCATGACCTAAATTGAGCATTTCCTGAATGACAACACGGCCGAAGCTCATCAATGCGGGTCTCGTTGCTTAAACAAATGTGCAGATCTGTCAATCAAGTGGAGACACAGGAGACCGAGAGGCAGGAACACTCTGTGTCAGGAAAAGAGGAGACATGACTAATGATCCAGTTTGAAAAAACGTGGAGTGCGTCAGTTGTGCCGGGCCTGAAAGGAAAGGATCCAGGAATCTCAAAAGGGCACCCCTTTCCTCCGCCAGAGCTTCAGCGGCAGGCGGCTTGAGCTTGCATCTCCCTTTCAGATGGTCCCAGGTGTGTGAGCAGGTTCAACAACACTTGGAAAGCCGTGATGGCCTGTCCTCTTTCATGTTCTATGTAAATCATTAGCTATTTGCTTATTTACTGTCAGTCAGTGAACTTTCCAGAGTAAAACTTGGAACTCAAAGAGGGATCTCTGTGCAGCCACGAGCAAGTGGAAGAACATTCTGGATGGACAGCACACACTTCACACAGGACCTCCACTGCTGTGCGGCAAGATACCTTTTGGCAAGGCCGTCTACACTGCAGCTGCTGCTCTGGAGGCCTTGAAGCTCCATCTCTGCACCTCTGCAAGAAGGTCCAGGCCCTGCGGTAAGGCTGCTTGCATCTCTGGGTGGCTAGCTCTGTGCACCCACTTCCTGGGAAATGCTTATCATCAGCAACAAGCAGGGCAGTGGACGCTAAGCACTGCTGTGTTGCAGTCCCCTTCCAGTGAGGTCCCAGGTTAGTGCACCTGGTGCATGACCTGCGTGTGGCTGTCACTCTGAGGCCCCGGAGCCTCCTTACCTAGGGTTGCCTCAGGCTTCTCAGCTCTTTCCCTCACTGTTCTTTCTACAGTCAATTCTGAAAACCACCAGTTTATTTGAGTGACATTTAATTGTGGAAAAAAAATGGAAAGGATATGTCTATTGCTACAGGATTAGGCTGTGAGAACCCAGCAATTACCACCTCAAGTGTGCAGAGAGCGCCTCGCAGATCCACTTCAGGAACCATTTCATGCTCCCTTTAAGGCTGAGGATGAGCCAAGAGCCTCTGAGTCACGCCAGCTCTGATCGTGCTGCCTCTGGCCTCAGTCTGGGTTTTAAGCAGCGTGCATCTCCAAGGCCAGACGGGCACATCACCGGTGGGTGGAAGCCAAGGACCCTGGCAGGTGCCTTCTCTCAGTGGCACAGAAGACCAGAGGTCTGCTCCACGGAGTGGTGTCCCCAGTCCTCCCTCCTCCAGGAGGGACTCTGGGGCTCACACTAAATCTCTATGCACATACACAGCAGAGAGACGTGCTGTGTACACACCCTGTCTGATCTGAGTGTTCAGCTACCTGCAGAGCTGCTCACTGGAGAGCCTTCCACGTTGTAAGCTCCCATAGCAGAGCCTGGCAGAGGCTGTTACCAAAGACCTCACCCCCTTGGCTGCACAGGAGGCTCTTTCTCAACATGGAAGAAGAGCCATGGGTGTTGGCCCTCATCATGATACCAAATGCCTGAGATAAATCAACTTACAAAGAGAAAAGGGTGATTTAGGTTCACAGTTTTGCAAGTTTCAGACTGATTGATCCTCCTGCTTTGGGCCTGTGGTGGGGCAGTGCATCCCGGCAGGAGCAGGTGGGGGAACAGAGCTGCTCACCTCATGGCCGAGAGGCAAAAGACAAAGAAGAGGAGACTGGGGTCCCACCATCCCCATCAAGGGCACACGCCCAGGGACCCGGAGGCCTCCTCCTGATCCCAACCCCTGCAGGCTCCACCAGCCCCAGGAGCACCAAACCAAGGCCCAGCCTCAACACACATGACTTGGAGGGACCTGGAGACCCAAGCTCCAGCAGCAGGCCTGCCGCCTTGACTGGAGCGTCCATTTTCCACGTAAATTCAAGACTAAGGAGCCGCCTAGGGATTTCCCAGGGCCAACAAGTCCTGCCTATCTCTGAAGACAGTTCAGATGACAGCCAAGTTGTTATAAAACATCAAGCACATTCCTCTTATTGACAATGACCTATGAACATATCATGTCAATTCAGACAGGTTACTGATCTCAGAAAATTTTTTCCCATTATCAGCTTTCATTTTAGTCATATCATCCTTTTTTAAAAAAAGAAACCCACAGAAATTTTCAAAAGTTATTTTTCTCCTTTAAGTGGGAAACCTAGAATTGCAAAAGCATCCTTTGTGTTTCATGCTGCTCATCTCTTTCCACCTGGATGCATGATTTCAGCAGATCTGACGAGGCCGGAACCTCAGGCCTCCCCAGGAGGGGAGTGAGCAGCAGCCTCCCTCTCCACAGCAGCACCGCCTCTGCATTATGCAGACGTGAGGAGCAGCACCAGCCTGTCAGGAGCCCAGAGGAGCCTGTCCTGTGTGGTCAGGCACAGGCGCGCCTTCAGGCCCCAAGAGACAGGCACATTCGTCTCCATGTTAGCCACGCCCCCCTTGATTGGATTGCCTGCATAAATCTCAATACGGGTGGACAAGCCAAAGGGAAAAAGGCCTTTGCCCCATATAAAGACACCAATATGTAAACAACTCATCACGTAGGAGGAAGCATATGCGCTTCATGTGGAAAGGGGGAAAGTGATTCAGAGGACAGGAAGACAGCAGAGGGTAAGAGCTGGCGTCTCCTCCTAGAGCCGTAGCCCCAAGTTGTAGAGGCCATGATTTCTTGCATTTCCAGAGCAAATGAACTTGACAGATGGCCATGTCACCCAAACCCCCACCTACCAACTTGATTATGCAGAAAACAATACAATAGAAAAGAAATCATTACTGAAGGAACCTGGTTAGTCCACAGAGGGCCAGAGAATGCAGAAGAACAAAATTACAGTGCTGGATTGAGCAGCAAGAATGCACTTCACATAAAGTGGGTTACTGCGAGGTAATCAGTCATGGCTAACGCTATTGTCTGGGCTTGCTTGCATGGTATCCGAAGTAATCTGTCATCTCACACGGAATTCATGCTTAGTTTATAGGGGAAAACTGCGAAGGTTTTGCCAGGACATGTTTGGGTAGCCTTAAGTGGCTCTGGTGTGGACCCTAGAAAAAGAACAGTGGGCATTTTGAGAAGCTTTGGCATCTTCTGCATTTGGGGGGCCACTATGTCATCACAACAGGCTTCCTTCCTACTGACACTCCCTTGACGTGACAGTTGCTGTTTGGGGAAACAGGGCAATGGGTCCCCTCAGCCTCAGCCACATATCAGCCCATGGGACAATGTGGACCCCAAAGGCAGGGCAAGGAGACGGGAGACCGCAGGTAGAACAGGGCCATTCAAAAGAGCTGCCGTAGTTTAGCTGAAGGTGGCCTTCGTATTGGGGCAGTGTGCATTGTAGGTGCAGGTCCACTAGACACACAGCACTGTCACTGGTATGACAGACGGCCAGGGACAAATGGCCAGGTTGCCTTAGTAGCTCGGCTCCCCTGGACATAGCACCTCCACACACAAGATGGTGTTTCAGAGCAGCACAGGCTACTGAAGAGGAGGTCAGCTCGCTGCTTCCCCCCTGAAAACTAGCGGGACTTGGATCCCTCCCTGCCTGTCTGCAAGGTGTGCCCGCACCCACAACACCTTCCTCACTTATGGCTGCTCTCTGGCCGGGGCCGACTTCCCCACACCAAGCGCTGTCCTGAGTTTTGCTCCGCAGGATCCCAGCAGCCGTTTCCCTGGCAGCCACAGGTTGGTTCTTTCTGAGCTCTGCTGGGCCATCCCCAGGCCCAGGACAGGCCTGTGCTGGGTCCACCCCTTGCAGAGCTACTGTCTGCCCACGCCTTATCCCCTCTGTCTGTGGATAAGTAGATGCAGGTATCCATGGAGCACACCTGCTCACCAACACTGTGCCTTCCAGCTCCATCACCTCCAAACCCACAAGTCACACACACAGGCACGCGGACCCTTAATAACTTGAAACGAGTGGTACCCAGCTAATGTTATTAAGTATAATTTTATAACAATATTATTAAGTAATCTATTACATGTGTTATCCTCTAACATATTAATAATTTAATGTAGGGAATAACTGGTCAAGTTTTAATTAAATATGAATTTGTTCAGAATTGACCCTGGAATTATTTTGCCACTTTGAGAAATTCAGGAGCCTCTTTCAAATCATTCCCTCTGTCTCATGATTCTTGTCTGTTCTTTTCAGGTTCCTCTGCGACTGGTAACTCCTTGCCCTTTACTGACAAGAAGCAAGCAACTGACAACACTGTAACTATAATGCATTCGAAACTTGTGTCCAACCAAAGAAGACAAAAAGTTTTCTTGATTTTTCTGGCTTTGAGAGAAGTCCTGTTACAAACATCCGATGTGCAGTCATCTGCGTGAGCTGTGTGTTGCTGCATCCAAAGCGTAGAGTCCTTCTCCTAGAGCACCTCACCCGGCCCCCGTGAGATCACACTTGCCTCTGGAGGAGACTCTGTCCACTGGCCCTGAGTGGGAGGGCCGCCTGTCCTGGGGCAGGACCGACGGACTGCCCTGGAGGCAGCCAGCTGCTCAGGTCTTCCAAGGCTCCAGGGCTCCGGTGGATGATGGCTTTGGCTCTCCCGAGTACTCACCTGTGCCTGGAGGGTCTGCCTGGGACGGGGCCACCACACCGATCCCACAGTCATGAGGTCCCTCCAGCCAGCAGGATGAGGAACACAAGCAGCGAGTGGACACCAATTACCATGGTCGAAGCTCCAGAGACACCTACAGAGCGGAAGGGATGGACAGCAGCACCGTCATCCAGGGTGTGTCACCAGTGTGTCTCACTTACACCCCAACATCAGCCTCGGAGCATTAGAAGACCTGTGGATGGAAATTGCCCTCAGCGGTCCATGGGGTACATGGGTCACCAACCCGACAGGAGAGTTGTCTGGACGGCAGAAGAATACAGGCTAACTTACCTGGTGATACCTGCCTTCCAGTCAGACTGCTGTGAGATTCCCCAGGAAGATGATTCCTAGAAGGAAGGGACAGTGCTTCTCAGAGCAAGGGGTGTCGGTGGTGTCTGCAGCTGCAAGCGGGTGCTCAGCAGGGCTGCTTCCTCCCTCCTCTGGGCCTCTTTCCACTCCCTGCTTACAGTGGCAGAATAAGGTCTCAAAGAGGTCCATCCTCATCCTCAAACCTGGGGACGTGTTCAGAGCAAAGGGAGTGTGGCTGTAGGTGGAACTCAGCTTGCTGACCAGCTGACCTTGAGATGGGAGATCTTCCTGGGTCATCCAGGAATGTCCAACGCAGAAAAAAGAGTCAGAGAGACATCAAGATGTCCCACTGCTGGCTAAGAAGAGGGAGGGGCCACAAATCCAGGAATGCACATATGGGCTCTGGACAACGGAAAGGCAAGGACACAGACCGCGCCCTAGAACCTCCAGAAAGGGACCAACCCCATGGACACCTTGACTTCAGTCCAGTGAAATCCAGTTCTGACTCTGACCTCCTTAGGATCCTAAGTCTGTGTGCTCCAAGTCACTAAGCTTGTGAGCACTTGTTACAGCAGCAGTAGTAAACTAATATACCTCTCACCCCAGAAGTCCTGAGTCCAGCCCTTCAGAAGAGCCAGTGATGCAAAACATTATGATCCTGTCTTGCTCTTCCAGGGAGCAGATGTACTTTTTCACTGTAATTCTTAAAACAAATATGTTTTTCCAGATTTTTAATTTTTTATTGGTGCATTATACTTATACACAATCATGGGATTTGTTGTTTCATGTTCACATGTGCACACAATATAGCAATAGAATTTGGCCAATATCACTCCCCGGGACTCCCCCCTTTCCTTGGTCCCTTTCTTTTGCCTGATCTCCCTTTGATTTTCATCAGATTCTTCTCCACCTTTCTTTTCCCTTTTCCTCTCTAGCTTCTGCATAGGAGAGAAAACATACCACCCTTGACCTGAGTTTGACTTGTTCTACTTAACATAATGAAAGAAATATAACAAGAAGTATCTTTATGATGAAGGAGTTTCTGGTGGGTTGGGCAGGCTTTCGAGACAGAGTCCTCCTCTGGAGCTCACATCTCAGCCCTGTCTATGGCTGACCACATAGTCCAATCCTGAAGGGGACAGAGGCAAGTGAGCCGGGCTGTGCAGGCGGACTTGGAGCATGAGGTGCCTCAGGCCTCCTCTGGTGGGTGCCCTCCTTGCAGAGTGGCATCCCCAGGAAGTGCAGTGCACCGTGGAACCTCAGGTGTGGATGAGCAGCCTGAGGCGAGGACCCTGCGTCACAGTGAACCGCTCCTTTACGTATGAGGAGTCAATTTGGAAAACAATAAACTTAAAAAGACGGGAAAGTGGAGGAAGGAGACGGGGTGGTGAGCGAGGGAGGAGAGGAGGGAAGGGGAGGTGCTGGGATTGAAATGGAGCGAACCGTGTCACCCTGACGGGACCCGAGAGTCTCTCGGCTGCAGCTGTAGAAGAGGAAATGCTGGGAGCGGGCACCAGGCTCTGACCCCTGTTTCCACCACGAGAACCAAGCACTTTATAAAGCCAGGGAGCAACAGCCTTCCCCTCCGTATGTGGCAGCCTCCCGAGGCCGGAGGTGCTGGGTGCTCAAGGGCAGAGCAGAGTGAGAGGAACCGCCCAGGCTCCTGCCCAGGAAGCTGGGCAGTGACTGGGGTCGGGGGGAGACAGGCGACTTCAGTCGCTAACGTGTGCCAAGCGCAGAGGGAGGAGTCGAGGCTCAGCTCTGAACTGTGTGACGCCCGGTGTCTCTGTCCCACAGGGCAGCGAGGCAACACTGCAGTTCATCCACTGGTCATCTCTTCAGACTGCTGTCTCTTCTCTGGACTGCAGTGGACTGAATTGCTGGCCTCTGGGGTTCACAGGTTGAAGGCCTCGCCCTAAAGGTGGCCGTGTTTGGAATCAGTATTTTAGATAAACGAGGTCACATGAGGTCATGGGGTGGGGTCCTAACTCTGGGATTGACTTCCTCTAGGAGGAGGAAGAGAAGGAGAAATGAGTCTTACTCACATGCAGGTATGAGGAAAGGTCGTGAAGGGCGTGGCGGGGAGGACAGAGAGAAGGCAGCCCTCGGCAAGCCAGGAGGCGTCCTCACCAGGAACCACAGGACAGTGCTTGGTCATGGACTTCCGGTCTACTGAACTGAGCAGAATGGACGTGTGCTGTCGGTTGGTGTCTGTGGGCTCTGGTCACAGCACCCCAGCTGACCAGGGCGCAGACCACCACCTCTGGATCGAGGACCTCTCTAATCCAGGTGATCTCATCTCAGGATCCACCAAAGACCCTCTTCCAAACAAGGTGACACTCAGTCCCTGAGAGCCCTACACCCAGGGCGACGGCATTCAGTCCACATGCAGGTAAAGACAAGTCCTCCTGGCCTTTGGGGCTGCTGTGGGGCACCTCCAGGCACACCTCAGCCCTGGGCTGCAGTCCTGAGTCACCCTGACAGTGACTGATCCTGCTCCTGAGTCTGGATGGCTTGTGTGCTGTCCCACATTCTTCTCACCTGGGACCTGCCCTCCGATATCCTGTGAGACTGGAATTCACATCCCCTGGTGTCTGTGAGTTGATGGCCCATCCTGAGTCTTCCTGCTGGTGTTCTCAAATACGCCTGGATCAGGGCCTCAGAGGGGCAGCTGGCAGGGTGCCCATCCTCTTACACTTTACTCTCAAACTCTTTGGGAAAACTCTCATCTTGCGACCAGGGAGCAGGGTCCTTCCAGTGAAGCCCGAGCACGGACATGCATGGTGACTCCCGCTCTTCCCTTTGTCTCTGTCTCTCTCTCCATCTAGCTGTCTTTTGATCTGAGTCAGTGACTTTAGGGTGAGCTTTTAGCTGCAGGCTTTCATCAAAGTCTCATGTTCTTTGTAATCTAGAAATCTCTCTAAATGTGCTGTGAAGCCACAGTGCCCTGTGCCTCGTGTTCCAATTAAGAGGAGCACCCTTATTGGGATGTCAGGCTGGGTCTGTGCTCGGTTAGAGGCAGGAGTCTAAATTCTGTAATTCACATCTTCATCTCTGTCTCGCTCCCAGCCCAGAATGTATAACAAACTCCACAGGTATCTCGTTCAAACAGACCAACCCCAAAACCTCTAAAAAGTGTTACTGAAATTACCCATCAGCTTTAAGTCTTAAAATGTCCACTTTTCTGCCTGAACCCCGTATGGGATTGAGCATTCCTGGAACTTAGCTTTGATTCACACCTTCAGAGGGCTACAGGACCTCCCAAATGCCCAGCAACCTGAACAAACGACACTCGTGCTTCACATCCGACCGAGCAAAAGGCACGTTCCAGGAGGCGCATATCATACTGGATCGTTCTTACTATGTAGTACTTATTTTCAAATGCAAAAAGGTCAGTCATCGTAAATCCATTGAGGACACCCAAATCCAAGCATTCTGCCACTAACTCTTGACGCCCTGTTTCACAGAGGAAGCCGTTGTAAGAAGTCACGACGCAGGAAATATTCAGCTCATCCCAAACGTGCAAAGCTAGCCCAGATGCGCTCCTGCCTGGCTTCTGACCCTGCAGGGAGAAGCTCTCTGCCCCTTTTATTCACGCTCATTTCAAGATGTCTAATATTTAAACTGTGCATGGTGGACATGCCCCACATGTTATTGAATGAATTCACTGATTCCATACAAAGAGCATGCTGACCCTGAGATTCTAAAAGGCCATCGAGAATTAAAAAGTTCTAGATTCAGCATGATAATGAGAACAAACGTAGACAGATTGCTCTTAGGAGATCACAATCCTGTCCTCTGGGGAGCATTGGACCCCAGACTTGGACAGAACACAGCAGAAGCAACTTCTTTATTTGGGAGCTGAGGACCCACATTACACATCCTAGGTAGAGGGGAGATCATGGGGATCCTTCTAGATCTTAGAATGGAGTAGAAGTTCACAGACTCAGGCTATGCGAGAGCAAGACCTCACCTGGTCTCCAGCCATTGGCCTATGATCAGGATTCAAGCCAGTGCAAGTCAATGAACATCTCTTTGTACTCACAGTTGGAAGAGACAGAGGTGGACAGCAGTATCATGGCTTCCAAGGCAAGAACAGCAGCTCAGAGTTTGCCAAGGTGCTCAAGGTGCCAAGGCACCTTCCAAACCTTCCCTGCATCTGGGTGGCAAGAGGCAGGCTGAACCCACTGGCAAGTTCACAAATGGCTCGAGTCACATCACAGGAGAGCACTGGACCAGGAGCAAGGACTTGTCTCCCACACCTGCCCGTCCCCTGCCAGCGTCCTGACACATCTCTTCATAGTACAGGTTCTTTGCAGCCTCACCTCTATCTCCTCAGTGTCCCCAGGGATACCTGTTTGCATTTTATGCAGGTGCAGTGACAGCCCCTGACCAGAGGAAAGCTGCAGACAGCCGAGGGCAGATCCATCACCCCTCAGAGCATGCCCGCCACGCTGCAGGTCAATACCGCCATCCTCATACACTCAGGAAGTGTGTCCCTAATGAGGACCCAGGGACAGCTCCATCAGCATAACTTTTTTAAATAGTGACATAAGTATCTATCATTTCACTATATATGAATTTTTTAATATTTCCAATACAGACGATGCTGATGTGGAATTTCGGGAGATATGATTCCACTTAGCCTGGGGCCTTTGATTCCTCCAACGTTTTTTTATCAGGTTTCATCAGCTTTATTGGAAAATGGGATAGAGCCTTATTGGAAGACGGGTGGAAATTTGTCACGCGTTTAGCCCTGCTATCTGTCTTGGGCATGATCTTCGCTGCAGAAGCAAGACCAGTGAAGTGGGGACAGGTCAAGAGCCCCGGGTGTCTCCTGGAGAAGAGCTGAAGGAGAAGCTGAATTTCCAAGAGTGCTTTCTTGCACGAGGTGGGGAGACAATGGCAGACTGGAGCGAGGCTGCAAGAGATGCTCCTGGGTGCGGGTATCAGGGGCCGGTTGGCGGCATCAGATACTGCAGACAAGGAAGAGAGGGACATGGAAACGGGTCACTAAGCAGGTCCCCAGACCAACAGCATGAGGCCCCCTGGAAACTTGCCACAGGAAAAGTACCTCCCTGGGGAGGGACTCGCCTGGTGCAAGCTCCCACCTTCCCTCTGAGAACCACGTTCTGGAAGGTTATTTCTGAAGAGAGAGGAGGAAGAGGTGGGAGACCACTGATGGAGAGATTTGAAATGGAAACCAGAGAGGGACTGGGGCCAAGAAATGCTCCCCAAGACAAGGGAAGTTTGGAGACAGAACCCGTGACTGTGAGAGGGAGTGAGCAGAGTTGAGAGGGGTGAGGGGCACCCACAGTCTGGGGCAGGTAGCCTGGGAGGTGGCGTCCGGGCAGGGGAGGGTGATGCAGGGTGAGACTGGGCAGGTGGAGTGGGAGTGAGGCTTGCCCTCTGTGGCCTTTGGGAACCTCCGCTCTCAGGCTGGGCTTCCCGACAGTTTGCGCAGAGATGAGGCTCCCTCCGGGACTGGCTTCCCTAGGAGCCGGGTGGGCTGCGGGTGCCTTTCTCAGGGAGTATGTGCCCATAGCAGTAGTGGCAGCAGGCTGTTTGCCCAGCATGGGGAGGAAGCCCCCTCTAGGCCCAGGACACCAGGGCTGGGGCTTCCCAGAGCCACACTGGCTTTACGGTTTCCTGTTATTGGTGACATCATCAGCAGTTTGGAACTAGAGTTTTCAAGTCCCATGGAAAGTTGAGCAAAGGAATTTTTCCACATTGATTCTTCTATAGCAGGGCCTGATTTATGGTCTTCTCCTGGGATCCCCATGTTGGGGAGACACGACTCGGATCCGCATTCCTGAATCATCTCCTTACTGAGCTTCTAACGTGTGGGTCGGGGAACGGGAGACCTGGGTGACAAACTATCAGGAAGTAATTTGCCTGGAAAATGTCAAACATCTCCAGTCATGCTGGAGTCCAACAGACCTGTGACACTCACTGAGGGAAAAATAAGGTCGAGAGGGAATCTTCTTGAGGCAGAGACTGCTGCGCCAAGCCACCTCAGAGCCAGGCTTCCCACGTCCCCTGTTCTCTCTGCCACGAGCTCCCTGGAGCTGCTGGGTGCTGCACGCTGGAGGTAGTGTGGGCACTGGGAAGGTGCTTCCATCTCTGACCAGCAGCCCTGTTATGAGGCCCGGGCGGAGCGGACGTGGGCACATCTGCACTGCAGGATGAGTCTTTTTGAGGCAACAACAGAAGCCTGAGGACCCAGAGTTGAGGGAGTCTGTGTAGCCTGGGATGTCTTCGCACAGGTAACTGTGTTCTCCAGGCCATTAGCATAACTGCAGCTGCACAAGAAAGCAACAGAAATAAGACCAGAGGGGCAGAGGCAGGAAGACGCAGAGAGGGGCAGACAGCGTGGGTAAAAGCATCGGCTCTGCAGCCACTGAAAGGGAATCTGACTGGCAGAGCAGGAAGCAGCTGCCCCATTAGTAGTGTCTGAAGAGACTAGGGTCCTTCAGATCCCCTTCCTGCACCCACTCTGATCTGAACTATTGCTGTCTAACAGGGCCGAGGGAGTTTCTGCAGGATTTCTCAGGGCAGAGTCTCGGCAGCCTGAAGCTGCTGCAGAGATGTGGAGATTCTTCCAGGAAGCCAGGAGATCCTCCCTGCTTTTTGCTTCCTGCAGAGCAGGATCTTCCCTGGGTCAGATATTTGGAAGCTGGGTGACCTGGACAGCAGCTTGATTTGCTGTGGCTGCAGCCAGCATGCAGGCAGCCACGCGCTTGGGAAGGTCCAGCTGGGGTCAACCCACCTCCCGCTGTCTCCAGGTAATTGGCAGTCTCAGCAAGACAAGAGCCATCACCAGTAGCAGCCTTAGCTTCCCAAGTCCACCTCACAAGGTCCACTGCCTCTGACCTTGATCCTGGATGTCTAAGATCAGCTAAGCTCTCCATGACCAAGATGGCCCTCAGAACCCTGGAGCTCAGATCAGAAGTTCGCCCTGATCCTGTCTCAGAGGTGGAGGGAGCCGCCAGCACAGGACTTATCATGGGTCGCTGGCTTTCCATGAAGTTCAGCTGAGTTGAATTATTCTTCCCTTCTAATTTTTTCTGTCTGAGTGTGTTCACTTTTCTGTTGCCCTTCCACATCCTCCAACTCGGCATCATCTCAGGTGATTCTTCTTACGCTCTGGTCTTCTATTACCCACTCTTCTGTTGTGCTCAAAGCCGTCTCCCTGAAAGAAACCCAGCCCCTCATGTCTCCTCCTGAGGCACCTCAAAGCAGAGAGCTCACCAGAGATCCACACGCCCTCCTTGGTTAACATGGTCGGATGAATATTAATATCTGGGATTTCTCCTATTAAAAATCAGACTCTTTCATTTCTTTTTATTAATATTTTTATTTGTTCCGATTAGTTGTACATGGCAATCGAATGCATTTATGCATTTTGAGAGCTCACACATGAATGGAGTGTAATCTCTCATTTTTCTGACCGTACACATTGTGGATCGCATCGTTCAAGCAGTCGTACATGCACATGAGGTAATACTGTCTGTTCCACTCTACTGTCCTTCCTACCCTTACCCCCTCCTCTCCCCTCACTCCCTCTACCCAATATAAAGATTCTTTTCTAAAAGAATCAGAAAACCAGTACCCTGGGTCTCTGGTCCCCATGGTACCAAAGGCTGGCTCTGAAGGGCAACTATGCCTTTAGGAGGTGACCAGCCCACTCAGCTCTCACTACACGTGGACATGCCCTGCCAGGGGTTCCCTTTTGTGCCCTGTGGCTTGCCAAGCATTTCTCCACTCCCATTCATATCCCTCCATCAGTTTCTCTTAGTCCCAGTGTTTCGCCAGCCCTGCCTTGATCAGCTCCGGGGTCGTGCACTCCTCCCTCTGGCTCACCCCTACCAGGCACGGCAGATTCCCACGTCCGCCCAGTGAACGAAAGGCCATTGGCCATAGCACTGTGGCCTGAGCACAGGATGTACCCACACCTTGGCCTTGCCCTCCTTTGTACCTCAGAGCCCTGGTGAGGGCATGCATCTAGGAGACCCAGCTGAGCGTCGGCTGGATGAGGACTTACGCTCACCTTGCTGTGGCTTCCTGGGTCAGGCCGTGCACATTGTTCACGTGATTCTGACATCATTCCATTCCTCCCGAAGCAAACCTCACCTCCTGTCCAATCCAAATCTCTGCTGACCCGGGTCTTGACATGCTGACAGGGACGACAGACAGCGCAGGAGGTTCACACTTCTACTTCCTCCTCAAAGTTCCTAATGTTATCCACAAATCCTCTTTTCATTCCTCAGGTGTTCCAGATAAACATAACAAAGTTTAATTAGGAAAGCTTATGTGGACTTACACTTTTAGACCTTTTCAACTATAGAAATCCAAATTTTAACAAATAAATCATTAGTCTATTTTTTTCAACAGAGTAATGACCTTGTTTTCCTTCCTGGTCATAAGAGAGTAACTTGATACTGGATGAGCTGTCCTGCCATGAAATCATACAACTGGACAGTTTAGGCTTTGTACAGCAAGTAATGCAAGACCACAATCCAGAAAACTCTCTGGGAGAATCCTCAACCAAGGATTGGGATGGATATATACAGAATTTTATACACAAACTTCATTGTGGACTTGAGGGGAAAATAGAGGCCTTAGAGGTCAAGAATTGTTGAGGGACACTGGGGTTCCAGCAGAGCCAGAGTGAAGAGCCCACAGTAGCAACCAGCGTCCAGCTGAGGCACAGGAAAGGTCACGGTACAGAGAGGTTCATAAACAGCTTGATCTTTCCATGGACACATTCCAACAAAGAACAAAACCACATCCTAAAGTTTCCACAGTCAACAATCAAGCTTTATGTGAAATGAATAAAATCTTTATTATTCAACACTCTTCAGAGAAATAAAATCCAGAAATTTAAAATGCCTCATCTGTAATCAAGAAATTATTTGTCATGAGATGAAATAAGAAAATGTGACTGAGAGTCAAACAAAAACTGTCAACCCCTAGAAAGAGCTTGAGATGGTCCAGGTGTTGGAGTTAGTAAACGCAGATTTTTAAAGTAGATATTCTCAATATATTCAAGTACTTAGGAGAAAATATGATCTGAGTTAAGAGATAAGAAGTATCATCTGAGAAATAAGTACTTGAAAAATTGAGAACTGAAAAGTGTAGTATTTAAAATGGAAATAGTCACTGTATTAATGTCACAGCAGGTTGAATATGGCAGAAGAAAGGGTCACTGTCACTCAGAAGAGCATCAAGAGCTATCATGCATGAGGCCTGGAAGTAAAGACATGATAGAGACTCATGGATCGCAGACTGACTTTAATGTGCTTAAAACACATACACTTGAACTCCTGAAAGAAATTTCAGAAGGGCAAATAAAGAACCACAACATTCCCAAATTTGATAAGAAAGCTTCAAGTTACCAATTCAAGAGGCTCAACCCAACTCAAGTAGAGAAACCTCACCAAGGCACAAACAGCTGAAATCAAGATTGACAGAGAACTTGGGAAAGATCGGAGAAGCCGCCTGAGACCCAGGACAGCCATGACACCAATGAAGTCAAGTCCGCTCCAGGCCCTACAGGCTGAAAGGACACCTTCAACTCGCATAAGAAAGGACCCATTGGCCCAGAATTCTACCACTGAAAGTAGATTGTTTTGTAAAAAGGACACTTCAGATAAGTAAATCTGAGCTATTGAAAGACTTAAAAGCATTGCTAATGGGTATTGTTCAGATTGAGAGGAGATGTTTCCGGATGGTAACACACTCAGCAAAGTCAGGGTGTCAGCACCAGCAAACAAAGAGCATCGGAACGACCAACATGGCCGGGCACAGTGGCACACACCAGAAGTCCCAGCAGCTCCAGAGGCTGAGGCAGGAGGACTTGGGTTCAAAGCCAGCCCCAGCAGCGGCAAGGGGCTAAGCAAATAAAAACAGGGCTGTGGCTCAGTGGTTGAGTGCCCTTGAGTTCAATCCCTGGCACCAGAAAAAAAAAAAAAAAAGAATAGCAAATGTACAGACTAATTAAATCCAATATTCAAGTGGGAAGAACAAAGACTTGTTGTGTTTTGAAGTCGTCTTTCAATTTGCTCCTCTGTTCTAAACAAACTCGAAAATGAAGGACAATAGAGGAGATGGAGCTCAGTGCTCTAGATCTCCCTGTTAAAAAACCAGTGGTCACTTCCCAGTCATCCAGCCAAACAAAAATATTGCTGACATCAGAGTTTCCCAAACTCTCCCATTGAACCCAAACTTCCCACGGGTTTATCATTGTGGGGTCAAAAGGAGGACCGTGCTCACAGGAGGATGCCCAGCCTTGGGACAGCCCTCATGGATCCCTTGAGGCCCGGCTCCCAAGCCCTCTTCCACCCTTTGGAAGGGATCACCAAACGTCCACGTGCACACGACCCTGAAGCCCTGCCCGGAGCATGTGCTTTCTCCACTTGACAGGCTCCTAGACATCCTCCTCCCCTCGTCGTTAACGCATTTTCATTCCACAGACGCGTGCTGCAAGCCCACTGTGTGGTGGCGGGGTGCTGACCGCGGGAGGTGGGAGTGGTCAAGCTTCCAGCAAACACAGCCCGCGGCTCCCAGTCTCTTGCAGGCTCTCAGGCTTCGTCTCCTGCATCTGCCCCAAGCATGTGCTCTGCTTAGAGGCTCCACCTTTGCTGTCCCAGGTGCTCGGGTCCCCTATGTTGCTCTGTGTTTCTCCAGGACTGTGCGACCGAGCAGAAGGAGGAAAGCAGAGATGCTAGTCTTCACTTCAAGCCCTTGTAGCAAAAATTCTGATGCCCATGGACATCTCCCTCACCCTCGTTGTTTCTGTGAACTTGGGGCTATGTCCCCTCTGTCTTGGGAGAACGCTCAATTAAGTTCCTGGGAGCAGCCCCCAGAGTGATGGTAGGGGACCATGGATGAAGGCTGCAGCTTCCTTGAGCTTCCGGTGAACTTCTCCGGGCCTGTTGGATTTGGGCGCCAGAAGTCCTCAGGGGGCTCAACTCCTGTTGCCAGTGCTGCCTGCCCGTGAGGGCTCTCTGCACCCCTTTCCTCCCCTTCCTTTATCTCTTCCTCACTCCTTTCCTGTGGCCTCCTGGGATCACCTCTCCAAAATAGCTTCTTGCCTTCAAGGATCTGCTCCTGCAACCCCACGCCATGATGGCCAGTGTGATAATGGATTTGCACCGCATTATCCCCTGTCTGTTTGGTCCTGGGGCTTCCTTATTGGCTTCCTTTCACACGCTTTGCTTATCCCCGCTGTCCTCCTCCCTAACAAGCTGGAACCAGGCTCAGATCCCCAGGGCCAACTGGCATCCTGCTTCCCTCCTAAACGCTGAAGGCCTTCTTGCTGACTCCAGCCAATGCCTGTGTGGGCACCAGCTCAGATGTCCACCACGCTCTTTCCATGCACAGACTGTCCATCGTCTGTTGCTGCAAGGCCATGGGCACTAGAAAAGCATGACTGCTTCCTGGCTGCTTAGGGTCTCAGTGGCCCACTCAGATGCCCAGCCCTAAGGAGCAAGCCCATTCATTCCCGTAGGCTTATTTATTTCCATCTATTTTAGAACTGCTAACACCAGCAAAGTCAGATTGTCAGCACTGACTGCTTGATCTACTGCCCAGAATCCTTTGCAAACCTTTTGATAAGAAACTCTAAACCCTGTGAAATTTGCCATGTGGCTGCAATTGGATGTACATTTACATATTTGTCAAGCTCAGCCCAGCAGCAAGTTGCAAAGTGAGCGGCAGGAGGTGGAAATGTTTTCTTTAATTTTGTTCAGCATTTCTGTGTATTTATTTCAGCGTGCGCTGAAGCTCTGTAATTCAGAAGAGGGCCTCTGGGTGTACATAAAGCACTCTACATCACATGGCCGGTATCAGCCAAACTGGAGTCCGCCCAACGAATCAAACCCACCCTGCAATTTTTGACAAAGCCACCCGGGAACACGCTAACATACTTCTTCAGGTGGTTTTGCTGTTATCTGTTTAAGCACAGCATTCAGAGTGGAGATGGCTCTGAGAGGTCCTGGACTTCACGCCAAACTGGATAACTTCTCAGGAATTATCATGGAGATGGAGTTGTGAGTTAATTCAGCGAGAGGAGGAAAGATATTGATGTAGGCACCTACGTTTACTCTCAGCTGCATTGTAGGTAAGTTTCCATCTTAGCCTTTGCTTCCTGCACTGTGGATGGCCCAGCATTTGCTACCTTAGGAAGACACACCCTGCAGCTGCCTGCATTGTACCAGGTGTGACCTGAGGACACGGGGTCAGGGCTGGCAGGCTCAGAGCCCTGGAGGTCAGGGTGAGTCACCAGGGACCCACTTGGACCCCATCAGCGCTCCGTAAAACCTGAAGGGCCAGCTCAGGGTCTGCCTGGTGCTCTCTGCAGCCAGCAGTCCAGGGAAGAGAACCGCAAATAAGGGTGGCTGTGTGGGAGGGTGTGACCTGGGGGACACATGGCCATGGAGATGTAGGGGGGCCTGTCTGCCAGGGGAGGAGGGCTTCGAGACTGCAGCCAGCATGTACCTTGCTCAGATGTGCCTCAGGACGCCCTCAGTCAGACCTTCTGTTCCCCCCAAACTGAACCTAGGAAGGAAGCAGTGTATAAGAACAGGGACAGGGATGTCCACTGCACACTTGCAGGCCATGCCCACCCTCCTCGCACTTGTGATTGACGCCCCAGTGACCCTGAGCCCAGCCAGGTGCAAATGTCTGGCCAGCTCACACCAGTCACCAGAGGGGCACCAGCAGGGACAGGAGCCCTGTTTCCCTCTTACCGAGCCTGTACAATGTCCATACTTGCCTGCTGTGATTGAATCAGAAATTACTCGACATCTATCATTCCATTTCAAAGCAAAGTGCAATGACACCAGTGGGCTCGGGGCTCTGGCCCGAAAGCCATCTGCAGCCTCTGGAGTAGTCACAGTGGACCGTGACCTGGCTCAGGGGAACATTGTCCCTGCTGCCTGGGGCAGGGCCTGGCTGCAGTGGTGGGTCCTCCAGCTAGCCCTGCCTCCTAAATTATAAACTATTTAGTCTCACACAAAAGTACAGAGAAAAGCCCAAGCGAGGCCATGTATCAACCACTCGCTGTTCAAATCTCTTCCTTTACCAATATTTGCTTCAGGTTTGGGATAAATAACAAGGCGACGTGTCTGCAGGCAAGACTGCCTGTGCTGCATCCCCTCCCTCGCTCTGTCGCTGGCATTCCCATCCCCACACGGGCATGCCAGCCAGCTGAGGGGTCATCTGCGGCCCCTACACCTTGTGGTCTTGAGTGTTTAAAGCCCGATACACAAATGCACCCTGCCACTTGGTGTCCGACAGTCTATTTTTGAGCCACATCTATTGCTACTTTTGACTTAAATTCCTCTTGTTGCTCTTTATTTTGCTGATACAGGTTCTTTTCTGCTGTTGCTAACTCCTCGTTTTGGAATAATCCCAGCTCGGCTGGCATGTGCGCGCCCCGCACACTCCCTCTCATTCAGTGACGGTGACAGCAAGTTCTTGCTCCCCCTGCCACCAGGCCAGGACCTGTGGACACGGTCCTCACCCTCTCACCATGCCTGGGGCCTGGGTGGCACTGAGCCCTGCCTGCTACCACCCCTCTACAGCCAGCCACATCCTGCTACAACGTCCCCAAATCTGGATGACTCACCTTTTCCATTTCTATGCGTTTGAAAGTTCAAGTACTACACAAGCAGAACTGTATGGTACTGCTGGAGGGTTTGTTTTTTTACACTAAGCATGTTTTCCTTTTCTTCACACCATCAATGGTTATTAAATGTTGCCAAATATTTTTCTACATCCATATAATAAGGTGACTTTCATTCTTTAGCCTTTTAATGTGGCGCCTTATCACGACGGACCTTTGACTGTCAAGTCAGCATGATCAGCAGTCCCGCTGATGGCAGTGTCTTCTCTGGATGCTGCAGGCCCCGTGACACTGTTTTGCCCAGGGTTGCTGCGCCTGACGGGCACGCTGGGGTGCCGTGTGCACGCGTTACCACGGCCTGCTTCACGCCAAGGCAGCACTAGTTTGATGAGCTGCTTTCGGCAGCACTCCCTCCTCCTCTTTGCTGGAGGAAATGGGCAGAATTGGAGCCATTTCTTCTTTAAATGTTTTTGGGGTTCTCCACTGAAACCTCGTGGGCTCGGAGCTTTTCTGGGGGAGAGCTTTAAATGACTGACAGTGTGGGAGCTGTTCCAGGGATCTGCGCTGTACTGGTGGTGGCCGTGGCAGTGTGTTTGCAAGGGACTGGATGTGAGTCCACAGTGGCCCGGGTCTCCGGCTGTGAGTCTGGTAGGAGCTGGTCTGTTGGACCCACAGGACTCCACCGTCCTCTGCAGAAGGTGCTGGGTCCACGCCTTAGGCACCCCTTGCTGCTCCTGGCCAGGGCTGCATGGTGCAGGCCTGCACACCAGCGTTTCCACGTGCCTGGCTGATGATGAGAAATTCAGTATCAATCTGCTTGTAGGACCAGAATCAAGTAGGATGGGCCAGGTGATGGGCCAGGTGTATTAGAAACACCTGGAGGCTGGAAGCCCGCCCTCAAGGTGGGCAGGACTGGTTCCCCCGAGGCTGTGAGGAGGTCTGCCCCACACCTTGCCCGGGCTCTGGGGGTGGCAGACTGGACTCTCCTGCATCTTCCCTTCATCTTCCCTCGGTGTGTGACTCTTCTTTTTTTATATGATGCTCTCTTATGAGGACACCAGTCATACTGGATTAGAGGCCCATCTGACCCCTGGCCTCATTTAACTAATTCCATCTGCAAAGATCCTATTTTCAAATAAGGTCACATTCTGAGGTCCCAGGGGTTAGAATTTCAACATATGGATTTGGGGAGACGAAATTCAGCTCCTAACATATCCAACTAGCATGACTTGTCCAGATTCTGCCTTTGATCTCTGAAGTAAGTTCTATCCAGTTATGTCTCTCACTGCTTTCCCTGGCTCCTACGCCCTCTGCTGTGCTCTCTCCTCACAAGCAGTCATTCAACAAACATGTGCAGGCCCCTGGGGGTCAGGTACTGAGGCAACAACCCAATGGGATGGGCATGGATGCAAGGCAACCGCTTCTTCTCCCTTCACAAAGGCCCTGGTCATTTGCACACTCTCTGGTACTTAGACTGCTTTTCTGCTTATTTAAAGCCATAAAATAAATACAGCTCCAAAACTTTCAAAATTGTGTTACTCTAAGGCTTACTGGCATTGCAAAATCAGCAAATAGAACTAGTATTCACCATGATTTATGTGAAGTCTTTATGATACTCACTAAAGTTAAAATAAGGCGGGTAGAATACACAATGGGTTTTGTTCAAAAATCAAATAAATCATGAACTGTGTGAAGACTCCCCTGCTTTCCTTTCCCTGTGGCCCCAGGGCATCTGAAGACGCGTCTCTAGAGGCAAAGGAGCCACTTCACTTGTGTGTTAGTGAACTTTCCATTGCCAGGACAAACTCCTTAGATAAGGAACTTGAAAGGCGGACATGCTCGTTTGGTCCATGGTCTCAGTCCCTGTTCCCGTGGTGTGGCTGCTCTGGACATGGGTTGAGGCAGAGCATCACAAAGGGATGGAGCACTGAGGCTCTGCCCATGGCGGCCAGGAAGGGGAGAGAGACGAGGGCCCAGGACGAGACAGACCTTTGCAGGGCATGTCCCCAAGGCCGCCTTCCTCCAGCGCCGTCACCTCCCGGTTTGCCCACCTCCCACTGACTGTTAAAGTGTGACTCCACCAGCGACCGTCCCTGCACAGCTCAGGATCCAGCCTCCTGCCAAAGGCCTTGCCTTTGCCTCTGCCTTGCCTCTGCCTTGGGACGCCGTCCGCGCGTGGGCTCTGGGGTGGGGGGGTTCCAAAGCTTCAGTTCGCCCTTTCTTAGCTCCACAAAACCACCTGCTCAGGTTCACTCTGTTTCCTCATTGGCTCGCAGACATCTGTATCGAGCTGAAAAACGTGTACAGAAAGAGAAGTGCAGGTCCCAACCTGCAGCAGGTGTGAATGTGGCCTCGTTTGGGAAAAGAGTCTTGGGACATGTGACCGAGTACAAACTTGTGATGACATCATCTTGGGTCATCTACATGATCCTAAATCCAATGTCAAGAGGAGACAGACGAGGAGAAGGTGGCCATGGGAGAGGGGCAGAGGCTGGAGCCCCACGGCCATGAGCCCCGTGGCACTTCTGTCACCGATTCTGGCCTCTAGAACTGTGAGATGACACCTTTCTCTTGCTCTAAGCCCTGGAGATGGTTTGTTAAGCAGTCCTAGGTTAGATTTTGATCACTCTTTGCATCACAAATCGAGATAGAATGGAAGAAAATGACAAGTTCCCTGACCAGGGTCCAGAAGAAACCCTGGGAAGGCTCCTAAAGCCCCCACGGCGCTGCCCTTGGCCCCCGGGGTGGCAGGCTCACCAGAGTGACATTCCAGCCCTCTGCCTGAACACAGCTGACCGCGGGCCTGGGTCTCTGCTGGAGCACTTGCAACCCGGCCAGGCTTCCTTGGGTGTGCATGGCTGGTGCCTGCTGGCTCACCAGGCCAGAACCAGGGGCCTCTCAGCCTGCCCGCTGCACCCAGGGTTTCCATCAGGTTCTGCTGCTGTGACCACAACACCCAGCAAGGACAGCTTAGATGGGGGAAGGTTATTTGGGGACCCACAGTTTCAGAGGCTCAGTTTATACATGGCCAATTCCCAAGTGTTTATGTGCAGCCAAGAGGAGGTGCATGGTGAGGGACTGCTTCTCCGTGGGGTAGACACGTGGGTCCTGCAGGGTCTTCCTGCAAGAGCCTCAGACCTGTGCCTGGGGCCATGAAGGGGGTGAAGGGAGAGTGCAGCTGCATGCCCTGCCCTTCCTGAGCTGGACGCCTGTCCATGCCAGGTCAAAGCCCTGCAGTGGCCAGAAGCACAGGCAGCTCCAGGGTCAGGGTTGACCTGAACTTCACTGAGCTGGAGGCCATGTGCCCGCTGCGTGTAGACTCATTGAGGTCCAGAGGCTCAGGCCTTGTGCTCTGTGGGCAGTAACCACTGGTCCCTGAACCTCTCTGTACCCCACAGCCTGTCTTTGACCAGACCTTGCGCTGAGGCAAGTGGCCAAGAAGGGCTGGAGAAGGAATTGCAGCCTGCACACTCTGGGGGGCCTGCCACGTGGCGTAACTGTCCTCTGTGCTAGGCCACACGAGAAGGAAAATGGCAGGGTCCTCAGCAATGGCAGCATCTCATGCACACTGGCCACCAGTCTGAGCACCAGCCTATGGTGGCTAGTTACTCACTAGGTGGCCTATCACAGAGGCGTCACATTAAAATCCATTTGTGGTGAGAAACTTGAGCAGAGTGCGGTCCTGCAATCGCCCAGGGTTGCACAGCAGGTCGGGGTTGGAACTCAGCCCTGGTCAGGGTTGCACCCGTCACCACACTCAGCAGCCCTTCCTTAAGGAGCAGACTGCTTTCTGCTGAGGCTTGGTGAGCAGTGAAGCTCAAGAGACACAGACACAGGCCAATGTCAGCAAAGGTGACGAGGCAGGAGAGGCCCAGGGAAGAGCCACAGGGGCCCAGGGAGAGCGAGCCATCTGGGAGCAGAATAAACAAAGCCCGGGGCAGCACAGAGGGTCCTCGGGCAGCCTGGGTGTCAGTGTACCCCAGCCTCATTTCTAGAATCGCCTGTGGTCCTCAGTGCTGCACTCAGGTCTCAGCCTCAGTTCTCCGAGGCACTGGGGAGCTGGCCCTCTCAAGGTCAGAGCAGTCAGACTGGGAACCACGCCGGACGCCATTCTATCCCTGCTCTCGTATTTCCTGTGCCCTGCCGGCAGAGCCCTGCTACCTCCCCTCCTGAGTGTTCTCCCAAACTGTTGCTTCTTCATTTTACTTTTGACTTTGCAGAGACACAAGGTCGTGGGATCGAGTTCCCGTAATGGATACGCTGACCTGTTTTCACATCTCGCCAGGACGGGAGCCCTCAGCAGTTTTCCGTGCGGCTTGCTAAGCACTTGTTATACTAAGTGGCACTTGCGTCGTGCATCAGAACATTGTGTAAGGGGCATATCCAGATCCTTTGCCGGTTCTCACCAAATGCTTGTAATGTAATCTCGCCCGCGCCCTGTGTCGTGTTGGATCGAGTTCCTCGAGCTCAGGGTCGGGGCACACAGTGGCTGCGCAGCGCCCTAATTGAAGCACAGCTGATGAGATAAGAGCCCCTGTGCCGAGAACTTACGTTTGACTGGGGGAGGAATAAACAAGGCGGTCTTGAACAAGCACATCATCTGTCCAGAGAAGAGACATGCACAGGGACAGTGAAAGGAGGAACAGACTGGCAAACAGAGTCACCGTGCCTGGCAGTTGCTGGGGCTCAGGTCCCTCCAGACAGCAGTTATCATTGCAGAAGGAGTCAACAGAAAGTTGTGCACTGGGATGCACCAACAAGGGTACATCCTTAGGAGCGGGAGGGAGATCAGGCAGGTGGAAGCTCACTCTGAGGTGCTGCTATACTTTGTTCCATGGCCCATCAGTACAGAATGTGCAAAGGAAGAAGTTCAGAGATGCCAAAATTGACAGGCACTTCACCAAATGATCTCCTTGATTTCTAAGGTTTACAAAGTTATGAGCAAGACTCCTTTGTGGCTGAAGAATAGTCTCACTACCCTGCACCTAAGTTGAATGTGATTGGCTGCATAATTAACAGAAGCTCTAGGGGCTCCAGGAACACAGACACAGGGCGCACCGTCAGCACCATCCGAAGTCAGCTGTGCACGGAGCGTCTTTCCAGACCCTGTCCATTCCTCTGGATCCCAACAATCCGCGTCCACTCGGTAGGAGGGCCCATTTGGTGCTTTTGTATCCCTTCCCTACGTAGCCCTGACTGGGAGCACGAGTGCGTGCCCGAGCAGGGGCCCTGGAGGCTGGTCCTCTGGACCCCTCGCTCTTTTGCGTGTGCCCACGGCATGTCCAGGGAGCACACAGCTGTGGCAGAGCCTTCCTGGCTCCGGCACCGGCTCCCCTGCAGCGGGCCTAGAATATGTGCTCTACCTCCGTCCCTCTTCAAGGTTCCAGCGCGTCAGCGCTCCTTCCTGCCCCTCCCCCACGTCCCAGCTGGCCCCTGCTGGTCTTGAACTCCTTGCTAAAGCGCTGCTGCTGCACAGGCAAGTCAGGGTAAAGGTGAACCAGCTGAACGAAGGCCTGCTGTGCTCAGCAGGATGGAGCCACACTGGGTGGGCCTGGCCCGTGGCCGCTGCTCACCAACACGCTGTGGACTGGGCCTGAAGCGGGTGGAGCCATGAGCCCTCAGGTGCTGCTTGGGGAGGCCAGGGAGGGGTGGGCACGGCTCTCTGGCTTCCATGTTTGCACTCACGGGTGGGTGCTGAGCACCTCAAGGTCCTGGTCCTGGCCGCCCTTCCTGCGATCAGCTGCAGCCTCTCCGCTGGTCAGATGGAGGAGGAAATAGGACCTTGCTATTTCAGTCGCCGTTCCCTGAGTGGCGATGAGGTCAAGTGGCTTTCTTTGTTCGTGGCATTTTCCCTCCTGCAGAAGGTCTTAATTTCAATGTACGTATAGTTTTCAAAGTATGCGTCTGCGTGCGTGTGTGTGTGCGCATGTGTGTGCGTGTGCATGTGCATGTGTACACATTCAAGCTAAAATACAGAGTGTCGAGGTCTCCTCTGCATTTTGCGTTCACTGATGCTACGGAAGCTTGTAAAGGAGCGTTGCCCCTGAGACCATGCCACCTGGCATCTGCTCGTGGCCACAAGGCCTCTCAACCCCTGCTTAGCTCCTGACACACAATTCTCTGCACTCTTGGAGACAGAATTGGGGGAAACTCTGTGTCTGTTTAAGAAACAGAGAAACTGCCTTGCCGTCATAGGGAAGGGCCAGCAGCATTGAAGTCCACGGCCCGGAGTTGCCTGTCCTCGCTCCAACAACAGGAGGCGCCACCCACGTGCACCACCATCCACGCGCACCACCATCCACGCCGCCCACAGGCAGAGCAGCTGCGTGCCTCGGGCGCCGTGGCAAGGCCACCAGGCTGGCAGTTTTATTTAAAAAAAAATAGTCTCTAGACACCTCTGGTAACTTAGAATTGTTATTTTAATCAATTAAATTAGATCTGGTTTGCTTACTGACCCAGAGTCACAAAAAAAAAAAAAGCACAATAAACTCTCCACCTTCTGCTGAATGTCTAGGATGTGAGTAGTTGAGCCCCTGGCGCACCCTCGACCTCCACCCTCTCAGACAGCAGAGAGCCACCTGGCTGCAGCATCCGCTGTTCGACAAAAGGCCCTGCAAGGAGAAAGTGTCACACCCAGCGTGCCAGATAAACAGAGGCAGAGCCCCGTGCACAGTGACCCGGGAAACAGTGTCTGCAAATGACTGTGGTCCCCCGGCGTGATGAACCATGGAGCCGCAAATCCTTTTTAGCTAATTGCTATCAGCTTGTGAGATTTTTCCTCCCACGTTCAATATCAATTTCCATGGCCATAGGAGATAGTGCTTCTCCCCTGAGCCCACTGGCGACGGCCGATGAAACGGCAGCGGCAGCACTTAACAGTTTAAAGGGGCGGCATGTAAAATGCAGCTGCTGCGGAGACGAGGGGCGGTCCGGGGCCACATGCAGAGGGACGAGGCTTGCTAATGCATCGCGTCTCTGACCTTCTCAGAAGGTCCTTGGGTGTTGACACTCTGAACACTTTGTTCACTGCAAACTTTGCCTTGTCAGAGAGCTGGCAGGGTCCTCCCCAAGAGAAAGGTGGGATTTGAGTCGTGCTCTGTTGTCTTCAGGGTAACAGAGACAATGAATCGTGTGGTGCGAGGACAGTTCCTGTGCCTTACGGGCAGGTGCAGCATCAACTTCCTAGAGCACAGAGCTGCACTTGGTCAGGAACAGGGCCAGCAGGGATGCTGGTCCACCAGAGCACACCCAGGACACAGAGCAGCAGATCCAGTCCAGCTCTGTCCTCAGGAGCTTCCCACAGAGTCCCCAGCGCATTAGAACTCTGCTGGTGCCAGGGACCCTTCTTCAAGAGAACCAGCCATGACCAGCCATGGCCACGTGCACACGCAGCACCAATGGAATGAGCAGGCAGGGCCAAGATACCGAGGGCTGGGCACAGGTAAGCTGTGGAAGGACTGGACCCGACTGTCCCGAATGGAGCTTAGCTTCAAAGATTTGAGTGGCAAGAAACAAATCGATGACCATCTCCTCAAACATTAAATGACAGAGGTGTTCGCTTCTGAGTGAGGCCCAAAGAGACACGTGGCCCCACCCGGCCAGCCCCACCTGCCCGGCCTGCCAGACACGCCTGTGGACAGAGAAGAGCGTTACACTGCTACTCTGCAGCTTCACACCAACAGCAGTGTCCATGAATCACCACTACTGGTGTTATAGCTTCCTTCATCTGCCCGTCCCACGTCACCTGGAGGCCTCTGACCCAGCGCTCCACACACCGTGGCCGGCACCCTCGGGTCCGTGCCTCCTGTGCCAGCACTGGAGGAATGCGCTGTCACACAAGACAGGAATGTGTTGCTCACAGCCCTGAGGAAGCCGAGGGCCCGAGCGGAACTGAGGCCTGTCCTCAGGGTACAGCACCGCGGTGACTCCAAGCCATGGCGTGCTGCTAGGAGCCTTTGGGGATTTACCAGTCTAATTTGGCTCGTCTGTGAACCACACAGATGTGCCGAGTGCCTCTTCCCAGGGGTGCCTCTGGGCGGCTGTGCTGGAGGACGGGACCAAGGCTCCAGGTTGGGGAGCCTCGCTCTGAAATCAGAGCAATGGTGGAGTAAAGACGCCGCGAGGACCTGCTGAGGCTGCCGCATGGCCGTACCAGAAGGACGGGCCGCTGCCCTGTGCCCCCTGCAGCTGGGACCCGGGAGTGGGCCGTGGAACATGCACGTCCCCAGAATGGGCAGGAGGATCGGCTGCCCTGTCCTCATGGCCAGGAGCCTCTCCTCGCGGGCCCATGATTTTCACTCTTTGACTGGAGGCCAGATTCTGGAGCGCAGGGCCTCTCCCCATGAGGCTGCTGAGGAAATGTGTTCAGACCCGAGCAGCAGCTCCGGGGCCCCAGGCAGCAGCGCAGCCCAGGAGCCTGAGTCTGCACCTGGAACGGGTCCACCCTCAGCTGCCTTGGCCGGGAACAGGCTCTGCTGCCTGATGTCCCGGCTCCTTCCCATCATGGTGTGTCCTAACCTGCACCCGAACCACTCCACCTGGCAGGACCGTTCCTCTGGAGGAGCGTGCCCTACGCACCGGCCGCATCACTGTCTTGCAGGAGGGGTCCCAGATACAGGGCCACCACCTGCCAGATCCCCAACTTTCTTGTCTTTACCAGGTGACTCTTTTCTTCACAGTGTTCCCTAAGGTACAAAGGAGGACATCAAACAGCCCATCCCACCTCACAGAGCCGCTGGAAGGACAGGAGTTGGGCTGAAGCATTTTGGAGCCAGTCACCCTGGAGAAGCCCTGCGTGTGACAGGCAGCATGGTGGCACCCTGGCCTCCTCCTTCCCATTAGATGTGCCATGTTCTGAATGGGTTCCAGGGTCCCCGTGCCCTGTGGAGAAAGGCCGCAGCTGCAGACGGAGGGAGAGCTGGCTTTGACTGCAGAGGCAGAGACGGTTCTCACAGCAGGCAGGAGCTGGGCGTGCTCTGAGGCCAGAGGAGCCTGGGGAGGGTCCAGCTGCCTCAGCACCGTCCACCTAGGGGACCCCAGGCCCCATCTTCACCTCCATAATCTCCTGTGAGGACCAGGGCTAGAGACAACCAGGGGCATGTGAGGTGATTAAGTTCTAGAATATCTTGGATCATAAATATATCTTAGGACTCTAATCTGCTTTTCAAACTTTAAATATGAATGAAATAAATAAGAAGGAATTCTTTGACTAGCTTCTGGTTCGTCAGGGCTGGTTTGTCAGCTGCTCCCTGGGGTTGTGAAATCAGGTTTGAAGACGCTCGGTCATTCAGTCGCCACCCCAGATGAAGTCACACACCCGGACACACTAACTGCGGGCCACAGCAGAGCTTGGGGCTCTGGTCTCTGGGTGGAAAGGGTGAGCCAGCCGCACTTGGTGAAGGAGGAGTTCTTGGGGGTCTGCAAAAAATAGCAAATGGGGTTCTTCATGCGGAGGGAAGCCCGGCACGCTCTTCAGAGTTTTTATTAGACAACATGGTTTCCTACGGGAAAAATAGTAACGTATGTCCCTGACGCATGCAGATGTTCACACACACGCACACGCGCGCACCTTTAGGTAATTTGGGATAAACAATCCTTCTCGTGAGCTCGGTCTTCATTCTGAGCTGGGGTGAGGCCCGCGTGGGATGCCTGCCCACTTACTGTGCACAGGGCAGGTGCAGAGAAGGGGCCTGGCACTGAATGTCCACAGCCGGCTGCAGCTGCCCAGCCAGGGCTGGCCTCGCTCCCATCCCAGGCCTTCCCACCGGGAGCCACAGCTCCCAGCGCCCCGCCCGGCCGGCTTGATCTCCAGGGCAGGGCTGCCGTCTCACATGTCTGTTCTCCAAAAGAACAAGAAGGGACCTCGGGAACAGAGAGAGCAGTCCTGAGCCCCGGCCATGGGCCTCGATGGGACTCCCACTGGTGCCACGAAGCCCCAGATCGCTGAGACCACTCGGGTGAAAGGGAGCTCTGCCCAGGGTTGGCCTTGAAGTACGCCTGGCCTCCAACAGTGACGGTTAGCCACCCCACACAACTGACAACCTGTGTCTTCCTCTCACATATGTAATCAGGAGTCCTGCAGCCCTGAGCGCACCCTGCGCTCCTGCACTGGGAAGGGGTGTGTCTGGGCCATGCGTGTGCAGGCGTGTCAGCGTGTGCGTCCTGCACTCCTGCACTGGGAAGGGGCGTGTCCGGGCCATGCGTGTGCAGGTGTGTCAGCGTGTGCGTCTTGGGCTTCACGTGGTGGCGTTTCCTTCATTGCCATGCATATTCTCATAGTTCAAGCTGATTCCTGTGACTGCAAACTCACATATGGAAGGTTCTATGGATTTTCACACTCATTAATTATAATGTACTCTTATCTCTTTGGAAGTCATCATTCAATGCTTTCACTTGAGTTCTGCTTTTAAAATCATCTTAGAGTTGATTGGTGCTGGTGTTTGGACTTCACTTGTTTGTATCTATCCAAAGACCCTGTCCAACGCTGTGGTCTACTTAGATGTGGTACAACTTCTCTCTAGCATTCAGGACTCTGTGCTCTTACAGCACAACCTGTTTCCCTGGGGCCTGTGCCCCATCTGCCCTTGAGTGTTAGTGGTCATCTATGTCTTAGAAGTCTGATGCACTAGCCATGAGGTAGGACACTGAGCTGAGGAGACAGTCGGGCAGACCTGTGGACTGGCTGGAGCAAAGGATTCTCCAGTCCAATCCCCATTTGTCTGCTTTCTGCTGCTATAACAAAATGCTTGAGGCTGGGAAATGCAGAAAGCAGCGATTTATTTAGCTCAGTTTTAGAGGCTGAAAAATCCAAGATGAGGCAGTTCATCTGTTGGCCTCCGATGAGGGGGCTCAATGGTCCTGAGATCTGTTGAGTCCCACCTCCTTCCACTCATTAACTATTCGACTCCAAGGCAGTTGCTTCAGGACGGGGAAAACAATGAGATGGAGATGCAGCAGGCTGCACTGTCTCCACCACAGGAAGTCAGGGAGGGAGCCCTGCCTCTGGGTTGCAGGACCACTTCCGTGTTCCAGAGTCCCTACCTTGAAAAGTATCTCAGAAACAGGATCCAAAGTGCCATGTCCCCCACTTCCATGTCCACACTGGGGAAAGGAAGAAAGACCACCAGTGGTACACGAGGCTCCTGGTCTCCTAGGTCTCTAGCAGTTGGGAGTACAAAGTGTCATTTCTACTCCAGTGGCCCCCCCAGGTGAGCCGAGAGCCATAGCCTGCCATCCATACATCCTCTTTTGAGATCTCACAGTCTCCTCCCAGCCTCACTGTGCTGTTCCTTAGCCGCCGAGCATTTAGAGATGTGCTGTGCTCACTGGTGAGGTTGGGCCTCCAGAGAGAGGCTGCCAAGCCTGGAGGGGAGAGTCAGCAGATGGCACATGAACTTACTGTAGTCAATGTCTGCCTGAGTTAAAGGCTGCACCTCCCACAACACCTGGGGTGGGATGGTTCAGCTTCACACACACACATACACACACACACACACACACCGTGAGGAAAGCCGCCTGTCTGAACTGACCTTTGTTGGCACTTGTCAAGGGCACATTTGCTGTGTGGTAACCACAGCAGAGATCACTTAGTTTGTGGAGGTCAGAATGCAAATGACAATATGTTTTTCAGTCCTTGCCTGAACCTTTTTCATTTTTAACAAAAATTCACTGGCTCTTGAGGGGCAAGGGTTTGTTTTCATGAGAACTGTGGCCACCACTGCTCTGGGCTGGGTTTGGACTTTCTTTTTATTTCTTCCTCCTCCTCCTTCTTCTTCTATTTTTGTACCAGGGATTGAACTCAGAGGTGCTTAACCACCGATTCACATCCCCAGCCCTTTTTTATATTTTATTTAGAGATAGGGTCTTGCTGAGTTGCTGAGGGCCTTGCTAAGTGGCTAAGGCTGGCTTTGAACTCATGATCCTCCTGCCTCCACCTCTGGAGTTGCTGGGATTATAGACATGCACCACCGCGCCTGACTGGCCGGTCCTTCTTCAGCCGCAACCAGCCCAGAAGACCCAGGGAGTGAGTCATGGTGTTCACTGTGTCCTGAGACCTCAGCTGGGATTCACCACAGCCTCACAGCAACCCCAGCATGTCCTTGGAGACTGAGTGCTGATCTTTCCAAAAAATCTAGGTCCTTCGACTCCCAAATTGAAAGCCCCCTCAGAGCTAGGCAGAGGGAAGGAGTTGCGGCCAGGGGTGCTGTTCCACCATTCTCTGCTTTCACTCCACCTGTTTATTTGATCTGCACCATCCCTCCCGACCTCAGAGAGCTGTGCCCTATGAGATTCCATCTTCCCCACAATCTTGGATCACACTGAACTTCTAATCTCTTGCTTGTAAAATCACTTACATCTGGAGTCGGTTTGCCTTATTTTCCATAATGTGAGTGGAGACGAGACGGGGAACCTGCACAAGGCCAGAGTCCCGGGAGGAGCAGGGCAGGGCCAGCAAAGCCTGGGCGGAGGCTCCCGCTGCAGAGTCCTGCGCGGTCCGTTCGGGATGAAGCTCGCTGCTATCTTGCAGGGGAGCTTCAAAGCCGGCACTCGCTGGTGTGACTCCGTGCAGAACCCTGAACGCTAGCTGTTCCCAGAGCAGCTGCCACTCTCAGTGCGTCCTGCAAGCGACCCCGTGTTCCTTATTTACTAATTTTGTTAATGGCATCGTTCTCCCCACGACCCCCTGGCGTCCTCCGGGAGACCCGCAGAGTCTGGGCCTTTGTCTTTGAACGTCCTGCAGTTGAGCATCAAGAGAAGGTGCGGCGGGCTGGGGAGGCTCCCCCGGCGCTGCTCCGCACGAGCCTGGGCGATTACCCGCCACCCTTCCGGCAGACGGTAATTGGGAAGCGTGCGCCGCCCGGGCGCTCGTCAGTAATGGCGTGGGCACACCGCGACACTGGAGCGGCGGGTCGCGTCCTGGTGCTCTGCTTTCCACCTTTTATCCTTCGCAGCATCACGACTTAATCCACTCTAATGAGGTGAGCCGCCCTGCCAAGCCCCCGGGCCACCGGCTCCCTCTGGCTCTGCGTGGGGGTGTGAGAGGCAGAAAGAGCGGGCTCTGCCGCCCCGGAAGGCGCAGGCTCCCCGGCAGTTTCCTGTGCCCCTGCTCTTGCCTCCCAGCGCCCACCTGCCCAGCCTGCCCGGGAGCCGCTGCGCCCGTGCTCCGCGACGCCTCGGGTGGGACTCAGCTCAAGGTTGCCGCCTGCGTCTGCGTGCCGCACGTGTTTCTCCTCACTTGAAGGACACGACTGGTGGCCACATGGCACTGTTTGCACACAGCAGGTGACTGCCAACAGCAGCCAGAGCGTGACTCCCGTCTGCTCCCCCTCCTTACCCATCTGTCCACGCGGCTCTGGCCGTGAGGACCCGAGTGCACTGCAGCGGCGAGAGCCACCCAGGCGAGAGGGCACTGCTGGCAGAAACGCACTCGAGGAGGCCGGGCGCGCACCTACCCAGCGCGGCGGCGTGTCTCGGTGAGGAAACGCGCATGGCTTTGACTGGCGAATCCCATATGCTCTGCCGCGCGGCGCTCTGCAGCTACGCAGCCGAGCTGGAGATCAGGTGTCCCCACACCCTCCCGCACCTGCCCGCTGCCAGCGACTCCACGGCAGCCTGTTTTAGTAATTAGCTCCGGCTCCTCCGCTGACGCCACACTGCTCTGCCTGTGCCTCGTCTCGGGAAATGCCAGGCCTGTACCCTCTCCCGGGAGGTGTGGAGGGCACCTTGCCCTCGTGGCCAACGCACTGAACTCCTCAGTGCAACCCGCCAGCCCTCGGGCGCGGCTCTCCGGCTTCATAATTCATACAATATTTCATTTTGGTGGCTTTTTCATTGGTTGAAAGAGGAGAGAAAGAAGAAAGGCCCCACAGTGCACTGAAAGCTCCTGGGATTATCCGCGTGGTCTTAGCAAACGGGTCCACAACCCAGGCCCGGAGGAAAACATTTGGCTCTTACACAGCTGAAGCCTCCTCCCTTTCTCCAGCCTTAATCTGATTTTTGCCAACTTCTTTTGATCTGCGAGGGGCAGGCAAGTCAGGTCCACAAGTACAGATGGACTAAATATGGAGATTAGACCCTTCTGCTCCTGCCTGGGCTCCAAAGGCCTGATTAGTCTGGAATCGAGCAATTGTCCTGGGCTGGCTATCAGAGTGGCCGGCTCAGGAGGGGGCAGGATGAAGGCTGATTTTGTAATGGATACTTATTTTATCCCAGTGCTCTAAGAAGATTAGGCCTGGGGGTGTCACATTAGCCGTGATCTCGGGGCCTCTGGTCGTCTCTTGCCGGTTTCAAACACCTCTGCTCGGCCTTAGAACAAACAGGAGCTGGGACCGCATGGCCCCATGTCGGGCATGAATAATTGCCCCTGCGAACTGTTTGAAGACCACAAAGTGCTGTGTAAATTACTCAGTTTGGGCTTTAGTCGGGGTGATTTGTGGTGACTTATTGAATCTTTTCACAGTTCAGAATTAAACTTTCTCCGCCGCTGACTGCAGCCAGCCTAGAATGAAAGCCGCCTCTTAACTGACAGTCCTCCCATTAGGTCAGCCTCTGCAAAAGCCCGCGGATCCCGTGGCCAAGCAGCCCTCCCTGCGTCTCCGAGGAACGGGGGACGCCTGCTCTTAGCCTCACTGCCAAGCCCTGCCTATTCAGCATGTGACTTAAAGCAGCTATTGAGACCGAAAAGGGGGGGACTGCTTGCTTCGAATCAGCCCACACGTTTTTGGCAGGATCTCCTAGGCAATTTTCCTACCAACATATCCAATTTATTTTTTGTTTGTTTTCAAACATGGCACATTTCTTTAATTAGTGCAGGCAAACAAGTTAGAAACAGAAGAAAAAAAAAGAACTTAAAACATTCTATTCGGAGAAACGATGTCATTAAACAAGTTTCAATTAGAGGGAATTAGCCTGGCTGGTAGGTTTCCATCCAGCCGATTCCGGCAGAGAGTGGCGGGCCTGGGTGCTGGCGCTCCAGCCGCAGTGCTGCCAATCAGCTCCAGCGCGGGTGAGCGAGGCAGGGGTGCTTACCCCATGGCTGCGGTAGGTTGTCGAAGGTTCCACATCGACAGCGTTTTGATCACCAGGCACTTTCTCTTTGTAGCTACCTGATCTAAGCTGTGTTTGATAAACAATAATTATAACATCAACAACAAACTCTGTAATGTCAGAAATAATGATGATCTTTAATCTTGCCAAATATTTTGGAAATAAGGTAAGAACATAGACAACTGCTCCGAAGGGCTTTTATGGAAAAGAATCCCACACAGTGTTTGTAGGATTTCACCGTTGGGTTGGGAGCTGAGCCTTTCAACAGTCCATTTTCTAATCACCCAGAAACTTGCAACCAGGCATCTGAGCATGTGAATAAGACCTAAATCACCTCCCCAGAAGGACGAAAATCAAAATTAGAATAGGGAACAAAGTGCAGGCCTTCGTGGGAAGATTCATGCAGTTTTTCTGACTCGTGTTCATCATGCTATTTTTTAAAGAAATCTGCCTGGGTAGTCATAGCAAGTAAGATTTTCTGAATCCACCTGTGAAACCGCAAGGGAAATGCAACCTGCCCATCTGTACAGCAGCTTCAAGTCCCTGACAGGAGCCCTTTCTGTTTCTTTGTTCTTGTCGTTACATTATTACCAAGAGTCCTTATCACCTAGGAAAGACCAAGAAAAGCTGACAGGTAGAACCCAATACACTGGGCTTTGTTTTAAAATTAGATTAATAAATGAAAAAACTTTAAGGAACCACATGAGTGTCCCTGCAAAGGTGGGCCATTCCATGATCCTCTTGGAATCGGCCAGGTAGCTGTGAGCCCAGTACTTCCCCAGTCCCAGACACAGGGCAAGGTAGGAGGGCAGGGCAGCTGCAGGCCCAGACCTCTGGGTGCTGTTAGATGTATCCTTGGTGTGCAAACATTGGACGCAGGATTGTTTGGTTGTTGGTGGTAGAGATTGAGGTGCTAAGAACAATCTGGATCATTGTTTTGGACTTCAGATTCATTCAGATATTGTCTAAGTTTATTTGTCATAGAAAAATAAAACCCTCATATAAATAATATATATTTCACTGCAGGTGGCACATGCCTCATAATTCCAACGACTGGGGAGGCTCAGGCAGGATTGAAAGTTCAAAGCTGCCCTCAGCAACATAACCAGGCCCTGAGCAACTGAATGAGACTGCCTCAAAATAAAAATAAAAAGGACTGGGGATGTCACTCAGTGGTTAAGCACCCCTGCGTTCAATCCCTGCTACAAAAAGAAAAGTGAAAAATAGAAATAATATCTACTTCTGCACACTTGTTTCAGCCAAATTTTTGTTGCTGTGACCAAAAGATCTGAAAAGAACAATTAGAGGAGGAAAAGTTTATTTGTCAGTCACAGTTTCAAGGTCTCGGGCCATAGGTTGCCAGCCCCATAGCTCTGGGCCCAAGATGAGGCCGAGTATCACGTGAAGAGTGGGCAGAGAAAGCAGTGAGGACATGGCACCAGGAAGCAGAGACTGAATTCAGCTCACAAAACATCAGCCCAGGAACCCACTGGTCCAGGCACACCCTTCCCATGGCGGTCCCCACCCTGTGAGTCCCAGCAGGGGATGCATGTGCCGATTGGGTGAAGGGACCCATAACCCAGGCGTTCCACTTCTGAACCCTCTTGCATTGCCACACGAGTCTTTGGGATCACCTCGCTTCTAAACCATGACAGTATTTGATTATTGCCACATTCGGGGCTCTGCGATGGGCACTTGTGGGTGAAGAGCGTGAAGAACCGGGGCCTCTGTGGGGCTGCGAATGTGCATAGTGTTGGGCAGGAGGCCGCTGGGGAGGCACCTGGTAGAGGCCGGATGTGCCGGGCATCCCTGACTTTGCAGCCTGCTCCAGGATTGCGTGCATGGCTCAGTTGTGGAGGTGAGGTGGGATCCTGGAGGTCCCTGCTTTTCGCTGTAGCCCAGTGTCCCCACTGGTCGGGTCAGAGCTGGGGGAGACCTGCACTGCCTGCCTCCAGAACCCTTGCTGCTCCACACCCTGGCTGCCTCTCCTTGTGAGATCCGTAAGCAAGGGACGTTTAGAATGTCATTCACGTTCCACTGGCAAGGCAGGGCTGGGGCTTTCAGAGGCGGCCACACTGGAACTGACCCTGGACTGCTTTGCACATGCCAGCTGAGGTATGCTCCTCCAGGCAGGGAGCCTGCCGCCTCCAGGTGGGGGAATCCCAGGGTGGTGAGCGACTACTCAAGGAGCAGCTGGAAGTAGAGGTGCCCTCGGACCTCAGCAGAGGCAGAGGCGCCACCCGCCAGCATCCCCTGCAAGCCCCTGGAGTGCTCAAGCAGGGAACCATGGAGTCCGCTGAGGTTCCCTTAGACTCGGGTCAAAGGGAACGCACATGGGAGCCTTCCAAACCCTGCGCACAGCAGAGCACCAACAGTGAGAGAAGCCCAGGGGTCGTTTTTTAATGATTGCGTCTCTGTGAACCCAGGTTGCTTTGCTTATGAAGGTGACTTAACTTTCCTGTGATTTACTTTGGGAATCATCAGCATGCAGTTGAAACAAGATCCACCATTTGTCACAGTCCAAGTCCAACACAAACACCAAACCAACTCACCCTCTGTCCTGGGTCTAGGGCTTCAGGCCAAAGTGGCTTAGTGCCCCATCTGCCCACAGGTGTTCATTTCACAGTAGGTGGGACATTTAAAGTTGAGACGTCCCTTGACTCCTCTGTATACTCTGGAGTGGGGAGGAGATGAGGGGCATGAGCTGCCAGTCCTCAAGTGTAAGTGCTGTTCGAGAGTGCTCGGACTTAGGGTGGAGGGCGCTGCCAGAAATCCTGTACTCTGGACTTTGTCATCAGGAGAGACAGCAAGGCTGGGTCACCTGACTGAACCAAAGTGTGCCTCTGTGATCTGTGATCCTGGTGGCCCATCACAGTCATCCAGGTTCCTCAGGCAACAAGGCCAGGGGAGCCTTTATGGGCAGATTCTGAGATGACAGCATCCGGAGCCCACCTAGGACCCGACTGCTTCATTCTGTTTTAGCACCACAATGAGAGGTCATTCTGACCAGGCCCGTGAGTCATGTCAAGGCAGCATCACAGTTTTATTGCAGGGAAACCTCAATCCATGCCCCTCCTGTGCCCTTCTTAGAGCATCTAGTTATCAAAATGGCCCATGACACAAACTAAAGTTTCACAGATAGCTCAAGATGATTAACCACTCGAAGAACACAAGTGAGGTGAACTGCCAGTCAGACTCCTGGACTGGAATCTTTGCACTATTGATGTGAGACCCTGGGCACTTGAGCTTCGTGTGCCTAAGTTCCTTGTCTGTAAAAGGGGAATGACGGTGACATGCATCCCAGAGTCACTGGGAGTTTTAATGTCAGGAACAGAACGAGTTCTTGTAAACCTTAGAAGAGTTATGTTTAAGGCACCATAAGGGTCTGGGTAGATGACAGGAAAGGGTAAAAGAAGGAAACAGATCCTGTCATCACTCATAGGAACAGAAGTTGAAAAACACAGGAAAGCAACCTAAGATACAAAGAATAAAAGTGTATCACGTAGATGCATTAGAAATGAATAGGAGGAGACAAGGATGGTTTGATCCTGGGACAGCCTGGGAGCAGCTCTGACTCAGGGCGACTTGGAAGAATTAGGAGGGCATGGGAGGAAGAGAGGAGTGGTTTTGATGGCACAGCCCTGTGGTTCCAACTTGCAACAGGTTGGCACTCTCAGAGGACAATTCAGAAGCTAACTGAAGGTTGAAAGTATGAATATTTGAAAAAGCAGCTGAGTTTAGAACTTATATTACAAGGATTGGTGTTTACGCTGTATACAAGGATGGAGAGAGGTGAAGATTAGAGCCAGAGAATAATGGGACAAAGGCCGTAGAGATGAGCCCGGTTAGCCAAGCACTGTGTACTCGCACACTAGCACGGGCAGAACCTGAGAGCTTGGAGAGACGGAGGTGTGTGGGAGGAGAGGGTGTCCTGGCTCTTGATCACATGAGAGGAGGAGGTTGTAGGTTGGATGTTGGTGGTGGCAGTGGGAAAGGCGAGCTCTAACGAGCAGTGTGCTGAGGGCCTGGCATTGGATGGGAACTGCCTCCCTGTGCTCATCCAGAAAGCCCTCACACTGCATCGTGTGGTTTGGCACGACTTCTCTCCGTAGTCTTGCCATTCAATCAGAGTTTCCCTCTGAAACCACTTCACTGAGCTACTTGTGGCCTGGAGGGAAAGACTGCCCTGGTCCTTTACCCACAAACGCACCCTTACTGGTTCCTCCCAGGGGTCTAGTGGGAAGATGGCATGCATGAGAGCTGAACTGCTGCTGGGCTTTTCCCGAGGAAAGCCTATGTGCTTCACTTTCATAAATACAGTGGTGGACGTCTGCTGTTAGCCTCCCCTTTCCTGCCATTATATCCAAGGTACCTGTGACTTTCATCATGCCTAATTATCAAGTCTTTACCAATAGTCTTTAAACAATGCAGATCACGGGTCCCCTAAGTTTTTCAAATGCTAGAATTACTATTATTTACCATGAACAAATCTCCTAAAGTTTGACACAGTCTGCTCTTCCCAGAGTTCCTCATCCAATAAACCTGATAGAAACTGTGACTCCCAAGGATTTTGATTCAGGAGGTCTGGATTAGGGCCCTGGATTCTGCAATTTTACGAATCCCCAGGTCATTCCTACAGGTATGGAAGTTTGAACTGTGAACTTCTGAGACCTCTCTCCTCCAACTTCACTGAGAAATAGCCTTAGGAGGAAAAGAACAGAAGAGCACCGAGATCCGCAGGCAGGTCAGCATTTTCCGCGGTAGCTGTCTGCAGTACTAGCAGGGCTCCTCCTGCTTCCTGGACCCAGGACGTCCTTCCTTCAAGGATGCTCCACGGACCAGGCCTGCACATCTCTGAGTGCTCGTGTTTCCCCTGCCTGCCCTCCTAGTGGCTCTTGGTGGCTCCTCTGCCCTTGCAGCTCTGCATTTGCGTGGAGTTATTTTAGACACACTGACTTGTTAGTCACTTCTGGAGCATTGCAGCATGCTGGACGATCCCGACACCCGCTGGGTGCCGTCCCTTGACTGAGCAGTGCTGTGTCTTCATTCTGCGTCTGGTGGGCACTCACCACGCCTGGCACCCACAGCCCCGGGCCTGGGAGCCTCTTGAGTTCCTGTTCCCCAGCCTCGTCGTGCTGCTTCTCGTGTGCTCAAGGCTCCTTGGCTATAGATTCCACCAGAAGAAGTCTCTGGGGAAGGCACTGTGCTCTGAGGACAGCAGGCACGGTCAGATCTCAGAAAGGAAGCAGGTGGCTTTGAAAGTGGCAAGGGTCAGCTCAGTGTCAGCCATGTGAGCGGGCCATGGCCCAGCCCCACAGCGTCAGTGACTGGCCGTTTCATGATGAGGCAGGACTGGGGTCAGCACCTTCCAGCCCTGTGCCATGCCTGCCAGTCCTGCAGGGTCATCAATGCAGAGTGTACAGTACAACACCCGGGGCTCCTGGCTGCCCTGTGCAAGGCGACCATCTGCAGGCCAGCACCAGCCTGTCGCTCAGCCCCAGACCTTCAATAGGTGTCCCCAGGCCAAAAGCAGAATCTGCTAAAGAAGGTGCAAAAAGTGACATCCCGCAGTAAGTCCCAAGTCTCTTTGCTCAAGGTTCAACACTGAGGCAGGAACCTTCACGCTCAGACACAAGGTGCACAGGCCACCAGGCCCCAGGCCTCTGGCAGCACCTGCTCCAGAGGAGTCTCGGCCTCCACAAGGACCATGTCCCCCTCAGTCCCATCTGCTGGGTGCGCCTCTGTCTTCCCTACATGTACTGGAAGTGTGACTTTAAGGGTCACAATGCATTATTTATGTTGACTTAAAATATCTACTTAGTTATGAAATTACTGCATTACCTTGTGAAATGGAGGTCACTCTCTCAGGGGAAAACACAGCCAGCATCTCACAATTCCTGGTGAGTATTTCCAGGGCACGCGTGTCCTTCGAGTGTGAGGGAACTGCTCTTGTCACAGGTATCACTTCGCTCTAACACACCGTCCTGTATTCCTGGGTCCCAGGATGTTTGCCTGCACACCAACCTTTCACTCTTACAGCACAAAGACAACTCCCAGCTCAGGTGACCAACTGCATCCTGCAGAGTCCTTCAGGGGAATCGCTAGGCTGGAATGTCTAGGTGTGCTAAAGCTTGTGCTGCATGCTGTTCAAATGCTCTGTAGAAAATGCATGCTAAGTTTAAAGTCCCACCCAAACTACGAGCGACAGGGGCCTGCACCCCTGCTGGAGACGGGGCAGCAGCGTGCTTTGGCTTGCCTTGAGCTGGATGCGGTGATGTCGGGCTTTGAATTCATAAACTTATTGGGCATTTTTTATTCTTGAATTTTTATGTCTTTTTTGTTCATTGATTTTTAGCAGAAATTGTGTGTGAAGAATTATGATGTGCCAAGTAATTCCACCATTTTTGTCCATGTAGCGTGTTTTGGATGTCGGAGCCTATGATGAGCTCCCACATGATCAAATGTGCTTCAAAAGTCCCTTCCTTAGGTCAGATCAGATCACGCAGACGTGGCCTTCTGGACAGTCATTCTTTAACCTGTTTGAAGAATACTTTTTCTGAGGATCCTTTTTGAGTGTTGGTCATTCCTTTTTCTCAGATACTTGGCTGGGAAGCTATTTTGTGATTGATGAGACTCCCAGATTCTGCTTGTCACCTTTGTGACCCTGCAGAGTGACCCATAGGGGCACCATGCATGGGAGCCTGTTTTGTGACTGACCATCAGTGCCCGTGTCTGTGCTGCTCACAACCCACGTCACTGGGGTCCTGAAGGATGAGGACCTGCCGCCACTCTTGCTAGCATATGACTTCTTACTTAACCTCCAAGTGAAGCTCAGTGAAGTTTATCACTTTTTTGCATAAAGTTTAAAAAGAATTTTAAAAAAGCACCTGATTCTGAGGACTGGGTGCAGGATCGCAAGACAGAGGGACTGAAGAGCACCGTGCGCATGCCGAGAACCAGGCCAGGGGCCCACTCCACATGGTCGCCTCACGTCCTCCCCCGCCGACCACCGTTTTCCAGAGGCAGCTGAGGCAGGATGCAGCCGAGCACTCAGCCTGGACTTCGCAATGAGCAGAAGGGAAGATGTGCTCCCCTCTGTCAGTTCCCGGTTCAAAAGGAGCCAGCACCCCGCTCCTGCAGAGTCGCCCCTCAGGAGGAGTCCCACCGGGAGGGGTCCTGCCGGGCCACCGTGCGCCGGGCTGTGCAGAGTTGTTGCCAGCGCTCAGAATTCTCCACGGGAGGGTTTCGGCGGTCTGTCCTACACCACGATGACTGGCTGCTGTGAAAGCGGTGTCTTGGCCTTGCTCACTTGTGTGTGAGTGGCGCCTTGGGTGGGACGGACGCTTGTGTTGTTAGGTTGTTGGTCCTTTTCCCCAAAGTTCTTGATGGAGTCTCTGATGGTTCAAGAATGTTCCTGATTTCCTTGATTTTCAGGATATAATCATGTTTTCTGCAAGTAGAGAAACTCGCGTCTGAGCTTTACCCACTGTTTATTTTTCCCTCTCTTCTTGCTGTGACTAGGGAATTAAAGACAAAAAGGTAAGTAGCGTGAACACAGAAGTGTTGCTCACCTGCCATGATTAAGACAGATGTGGACGGGAGGCTTTTGCTGGAGAGTTTTGTTGGAATCACTGAGATAAGAAGCCTTTTGTCTGAGAGTTACTTTTCCTTGGATGGATATTGAATTTTATGTTTTCTCTACCTCGGATGCAGGTTCATCTTATTCTTTTCTGTTAATAGACTATCGTAGCAATGTAAAATCATTCTCACATTCCCAAGATAAATGCTCGTATCGTAATGACTAGCAGGCTTGGTTTCTTTAATTAATCAAGCGTGACAGCATTTCATGTTGTCTTCTCAACTAGTTTTTCATTTCATGTTCAGCACATCCTTTAATAGTCCCCTTGGCCTTGTGAAGTCACACCTCACCCTGTGCCTGCCGGCCACAGCTCAGAGCACCAGTCTCCGGGCAGTGGGGACTTTGAAGGGCAGGGCCGCCCTTTCACACCATGCCTGTGTTCCGCTCTGCTCCATCTTTATTTATTCCTACATGTGCTGTAAACCTAGAAGTCATCATTATTGTTTTCAAAACAGAAAATAACTTTTTTAAAAATTTTCTTTTTTTCATAACTTTCTTCTTTTTCTGCAGTTCTCTGCTTTTTTCTGGGGTCATGTTCTTTGCATATGAAGGTTGTTCTTTCATCTACTTAGCCGTGTGAACCCTGGCAGGGACAAACACTCTCAGGTGTTTGTCTCTGAGCGTCTTTAGACATCATTCAGTTTTGCCATGTTTCCACTGAGTACAAACTTTCAGAGCCCTCGATTCAGATTTTCCTTTCTCTGCTGTTTGGGCCCTGAAATTCACGCACTCCTCTCCTTCCGTCCCTAGATGTTCTATGCTCCTCTCTTTTTCCTTGTCTTGAACATTTGACAATGATGAGATGAATGGTATTTTGCTTTGCATCTTGCTTTCAATTTGTTGAGTTTCTTGAATCTGTGAGTCAATGTCTTTAATCATTTAGAAAGTTCCAGGTTATGATTTCTTCAAGTATTTCTTCTCTTTTATTTTTATAAAATGCATATAATTCTTGTGTTACTTATGCTTTATTCTTCTATTTCCCTTATTTTTCTCTATGTATTTCAATTTAGACACAGGTTTTTTTTTTTTGTTTGTTTGTTTTTAGGTTAACAAATGCTGTTTTCCATACTTTTAAATTAACTGATTTTTTTTTTTTTTTTTTTTGTACCAGGGATTGAACTCAGGATCACTCGACCACTAAACTGCATTCCCAGCCCTTTTTGGTTTTTATTTTGAGACAAGGTCTTGCTAAGTGCCTCACTAAGTTTCTGAGTCTGACTTTGAACTTGTTGAGTCTCCTGCCTTGACCTCTCAAGTTGCTGGGATTACAGGTGTGTGCATGCTCTGATAGTTGAGTACATGACAGTAGAATGCACTTACACATTTTCATAGATCTATAATATCTCATTTTTCTGATTTTACATATTGTAGGATCACATCAGTCATGCAGTCATATATGTGCATGAGGTGATAATATCTGTTTCACTCACTACTATCCTTCCTACCCCATACCTCTTTCCCTCCCTTCACTCCCCTCTACCTAATCTAAAGTAACTCTATTCTTCCCTAGAGGTCCCCCCCCAATCCATTGTGAATTAGCACCCGCATATCAGAGAAAACATTCGGCCTTTGGTTTTTTGGTTTTGGCTTATTTTGCTTAGCCTGATATTCTCCAACTCCATCTATTTACCTGCAAATGCCATAATTTCATTCTTCTTTAAAGCTGAGCAATGTTCCATCATACATATGTATATATATGATATATATATCATATTTTCTTTATCTATTCATCTGTGTAAGATACCTAGGTTGTTTCCATAGTTTTGCTATTGTGAGTTGATCTGCTATAAACATGGATGTGACTATGTCACTGCAGTATGTTGCTTTTAAGTCCTTTGGGTATAAACCGAGGAGTGGGATAGCTGGATCAAATGGTGATTGTATTTCAAGTTTTCTGAGGAATCTCCATACTGCTTTCCATAATGGTTGCACTGATTTGCAGTGCCACCAGCAACATATGAGTGTACCTTTTTCCCCACATCCTCACCAACATTGATTGTTGCTTGTATTCTTGATCATTGCCATTCTGATTGGAGTGAGATGAAATCTTAGAGTAGTTTTGATTTACATTTCTCTAATTGATAGAGATGTTGTACATTTTTCATGTATTTGTTGATTGTATACCTTCAAAGGAGAACTAACCCTGATATTCCTCAAATTATTCCATGAAATAGAAAAGGAAGGAACCCTTCCATATTCATTCTATGAGGCTAATATTACTGTGATACCAAGCCAGACAAAGATACATCAAGGAAAGAAAACTTCAGACCAATATCCCTGATGAACATAAATGCAAAATTGCTCAATAAAATTATGGCAAATCACATACAAAAACACATTAAAAAGATGGTATACCATGATCAAGTGGGGTTCACATGACATGTTATTTTTTAAAATTTGTCATCAGTCATTTTTTAAAATTTGTCAGCAACTTGTTATAAAGGTGATATTGAATAAAAATAATTTTAATTAAACATAGCATTTATAATAGCATTATATATCACCAAAATAGTTAAAATTTATTTAATTCTTCCACCTTCCTCAAATTGTAAAGCATTACTTTATAGAAAAAAATTTAAAATACCTAAGCAAATTAAAAGGCAAGCATGTTTATTGGCCAGAGGACTCAATAGTACAATTATGTCAGTTATGTTCAAGTTGATCAAACTGAGAGCACACTCCTAATAAAAATCTCAGCACATTTTTTTGCGTAATTTGGCAAGTTTGAAGGATTCGTACATATTCACAAGTTAATTTACAGTGGTTTATGAATGTACAAATATAAGTCAAAACAAGAATTATCTAAGAGATGATATAGAAGTAAGAATTCATGAATTTAGGGTACATAAAGACTTTTAGATAGGAAAATCTATAAAAGAGAAGACTGATAAAAATTACAGTACACTGAAAATTTTTAGTTCATCCAAAGAAATTGTTCAGTAATTAAAAAAAAGAAGAAGAAGAAGAAGAAGAAGAAGAAGAAGAAGCCAGAGAGAGAAAGCATGAGACAGAAGAGACTGAGGGAAAGTTGGCAACGGAAACATCTTCCGAAGTCCTGTATGCAGAACGTGTACATAAAACTCGACCAATTAAATAGGAAGGGGCGAACAAATAGCCAGCGAGGACAGAGGCAAAAGACACTGGACAAAGACAACTGTAAAATGGCCCATAAAGCGTTTAAAAAGATACTTCATCTTATTTGTCATCTGGAGATTGAGACATAAAACCGCGAGTTAACAGAACGCCTCTCCACGGCTCAGATTTGAAAAGCCCGGCAGCCTGAAGGACGTGGAGGATGTGGCGTAACTGAGTACGTCCGAGCTGCTGGCAGGACGTCGGGCCACCAGGGCTGAGCAGGCCTGCCGGTGACCAGGGGCTCCCTCCAGGTCTGCAGGGAGCGCAGTGGAAGTGTGCACGCCAGAGGAGTGTGCAAGAGCGTTCATCACAGGGTTCACGACGAGCAAACCTGAAAGCCACCCGCGTCACCCAGCAGTGCCCATAACTAACTAAGGACCCAAGACAATCACTAATGAGGAGAAAAGTCCACCTGCCTCCTGTTCTGGAGTTTCCAGTCTAAGAAGAAGTGGCCCTGTGGCTCTGGGCCTCTGGAAAGTGGCACATCCTGCCAAGAGAATGTGGCAGGGCAAAAGTGCCCACCTGTAAACAGGAAGCAGAGGAAAGAGAACGAGACTGGGGTCCCACAGATCCTCAGCCACATAAACACCTCCCGCTAGGGCCCAACTCCTACAAACTCCACCTGCTCCCCAGAGTGCCACCTTGGGGACCAAGCCTTTGACACATGACCTTTGAGAACAAGCCCAAATGCACCCAAGCAATGGACTTGAAGAGCAGCGGTATGCTCAGCTACAGAGTAAGGGCACAAGGTGGACCACCTGCTGCTGGGCGCAATGTGGACGAATCTCCTACACGTCTCATCAGACACGAAGTCAGACCAGAGCTTGTGCCCCCTGGTTCCAGGGGCAGTACATCCCGTCTCCTAGAATGAGCAACAAGTCTCGTGCTCAGTGGCTGCATCGTATCTCTGTGCCCTTCCGGCTCTGCCCACCTGACAGCAGCTGCTTCCGCTCCTGGAGATGGCAGAAGGGCCTGGGAGAAGTCCGCACCCTCTCCTGCAGCCCTCCCACCCCGGGCTCTGCCACAGCCTCCTCCCGACCTCCACCTGCTCTTCCTTTTCCCTGTGCCTCTCTTCCCTGCCCGATGTGCTGGGCGTAGGTGCACCTGTGTCCTCATCTCTGACCATAGAATATACCCCCGTGCAGGCAGGGTCGTGTCTGTTCAAAATACTATTGCGTTTTCTGACTCTGGAAGGGCACGTGAAAATACCTAGTGCTGAATACATGCCTGCCAAGTCCACGGACGGGCACTGTCGCGCGGGAGTCTCTGCGGGCCAGGGCTTGGAGCACTTGCTTTCCTGCTCAGGCCTGTCCCTCTCGGTGTCTCGGTTCTCCTCTCAGAGCTCCGTGAGCGTCCCCTGCACCTGTTGCACGTCCAGAGACCCTTCTCATCAGCAGGCTTGCTTTCTCCTGCCCAGCAGGGCGGGGGTCTCCCTTGCAGCCCTTGCAGCTCCTATTCTGGTGGACACAGTGAAGGTGTGTGATCTCGGGCTCCTCACCCGCCCAGACGTATCCACACACTAAAACTAGACTGTGTCTCCGACTGCCTCGTCCTGTCTGGGAAGATCCGGCGTGCGTGCGAGGGCACGAGACCTGCGTCCAGCCTGTGGGTCAGAGGCGGGAGGTGCCGCAGACCGGTCTCAGGGCGGGCCTCACCTGATTTCTCCTTCTGTTCAGCAGCCACAGGTGACAGCAAAGCCTATCAGGGTTGGGTGCGAGGTGTCCACCAAAGCCCCTGAATGCAAGAGAGTTCTGAGGCCAGGGATTGGGCAATGAGCGCTGTCGCCGCTTCAGTCCATCTGAGCTGAGTGGACTAGGGTGGTGACTGCGGACAGCAGGCTGGGCCGTGGCTGAAGGAGCCGGCTCCGGCCCTGGGGCCTCATCCCTGTTGCTTCTCTCTGGTTCTGTACCCTGCAGTGAGCCGAGCATGCCCCTCCCCGTGCTGTGCTGCCTCACTGGGACCCAGAGCAATGGCAGTGGCCATCTACAGACGGAGACCTCTGAAACCAGGAACCCCAGGAAACTAACCTTCTCTGACCCGTTCCCGTCAGGTGTTTTGGTGACAGTGACAAAAAACACTGATGAGAACACGCCCCTAGCAGAGGGCTGTTTATGACTCATTCCGGGGAGTTAGTCAATTTGGTTCACATACGCATTGGACCATGTTTCTGCACGTTTCATGAATAATTAAAAACGAAAGTCTAAACATTTCACGTGGCAGGTTCTGTTGATTCCTATGATGGAGACAGGCTCCTCTGGGTCAGTCTAGAACCTGACCCACCACACAGGGTGGCCCAGCAACAGCTCATCATGGCCTCAGCTACACATGCGATGTTCGAACTCCCCTTTGAGAAAACTAATTTATGGGAGGGAAGTTCTTAAGGATGGTGGAGAAAGGTGAGTTTTCACAAAAAGGCAAAGATTACTTGCACGTACTAAAACCAAAGATGTCGTGTAGCCTCCACTGAGCTCACAGCACATTCTAATGAATATTCTGTTTTCCATGCCCGCTGCTCCCCACGTCCATCTGTCAATGCTAACATGTTTCTACGTAGGGACGCTCCACATTTTAAGGCGAGGACCTCACCTCTCTGTCAGGAAACTGTGGGAGCAAAGTCCGTGGCTTCACTGAGACGTCCCGCCCTGAGGAGTCTGGTCCGGGCTCCCAGGACCTTGCACACAGTGGATCTATGCTGCAGTCACTCTGGGCACAGGCCTGCCCAGGACCTTGGGACCTCTGTGGAGGACCTAGATGCTTCTGGCAATAGTCCCCTGGTTCTCTTCCTTTCTCAGAAAACCCAGCTGTCACTCCCTGACCACCCTCTGCTCCACTCAGGGTCACCTTCGCAGGGCAGGCGTCTCACCATCCCAGTCAGACAGAGAACACCCACCGCCTGCCCCAGGTCCCTCTGCTCCTGATGCTGGCACTGCCTTCTGTGGAATGACCACAAGGGACCCACACCAGGAGACAGTTAGCCCGCTGACCACTGCCCTTCCCCAGCACTAATGCGGAACCCTCTGGCCATCCTCTTCCCACACTATCCAGGCCGTCCATGAGGCCCGGGGTTGTGGGGACATGCCCTCCATGCAGAGGCACCCTGCTGCTGAGCTTCCCTGAGAAGCTTGCAGGGATGGAAGTGGACATGTCCCTTGGGGGTGCCCTTCCCTGCTCTCTTCCCAGAACTCGGGGCTCTGCCCCAAGGACCTCTCTCCAGGACAGGGGGTGGCCCATGGCTGACCCACAGCAAGGGTCTCAGATGTCTGAGTTGATACTGGAAACCACTGGCATGAAAGAAAGAGGAGAAAGAAGGGAGGGAGGGAGGGAGGGAGAGACCAGGAGCCGGCAGGAGGGAAGCTGAAAGAAAGCAAGGAGGAGGGAAGGAGGGGAAGGGAGAGGCTGTTCCAGCGGGATTCAATATGTTTCTTTCTTCCTGTTCTAACAGTAAACAGAGCAAAGATCCATGACAGTTGTTCCTTTTCAAATGAAATTATCAGGGTGTGAATTGCAAAGGCTGGAGAGCAAATAAAGCAAACAAACAAAAGACCATTTCCATTTCCTTGCTGGAAGGTCTGTCTGAACCGATGGCTCCATTTGGCGGCAGGACCTGTGAGCAGCCGACGGCGGAGCAGGACGCGAGGCCATCCTGTGTGTACAGAAGACTGAACGCCAGAGCGGAGGCGGGCCCATCTTCACGGAAGAGCGTGACCGCAACCCGGGGGCACAGGGGAGGGGCCTTTGTGTCACAGTGAGGACAGGAGGACCAGCGGCCCCCAGGTCTGTGCAGCACCCCGGGCGTCAGCAGCCCCAGCCCTGGGCTCCAGCCTGACGCCTGCAGGCCGGACCTCCTCTCCCGCTCCTGTGTCACTGTGGTTCCCTTTCCCTGGTTGCCCCAGGCCCCTCCTGCCCTCTGGGGACCGACCGCTGCTCCAGCCAGGCTGGAATGTGCTTGTTCTCAGTGTTTGCTCCGTAATCACCTCTGTCTCCCACAAAGGCCGCAGAGTGAATGAGATGTGACACGGCTGCAGCGAGGCAGCCTTCAGATCCAAGTCTCCTTGGAAGGGCAGCACACGGCAGGCCTTTGATGCAGCAGCCCTGGCTGAGGCTGGCCAATGGGAGCCACCATCCCCTGCACCCAGCCCCCGGGTACCTCTGGGAGCCAGGAGGGAGCAGAGGTCAGTACACGCGAGTCCAACAGGGGTGCAAGGGGGCCATGCTCCAAGGAGGTGGCCTTTGCTGTTGCTTATCTCTGCCTAGGAGGCCCGGGCGGCCTGCCCAATATCCAGCGTGATTTAAAAGACATTCATACGCAGCAGGCACATGACGATAATTTTTTTGCTAGGAAAACAGACACATCAACAATAACCATGAATGAAATGAACAAATCAATTACACCAGTAAAAACCTTTGAGACAACACCAGTTGCTCCACAATGGAGGAGCACCTGCAGGGCGGGACCCTCACACGCAGGAGCCGTGCGACCCACGAGGGACTGCTAGCGCCCCACTACTCACTTTAAAACTGGCAGAAGATTTCTTGTAATAAATAACTGTTCATAACTTTAAGAATAGAGTAGCTTAAAGTTGATATACTTTTGTATGTAGAAAACCTAAAGATTCCACGCAAAAAATGTGTCAGAACTAATGAACGTATTCTGTCAAGTTGCAGGAGTCAAAGTCAACAGAAAAAATGCTCTGGTTTTGTGCAGTAGCTATGAATTATCTGAAAAGAAAATAGTTTCTTGTGCAATATCTTCACAAAGAATAAAAATGCTTAGTGATAAACCTAACCAATACTGTTGAAACAAACTTTAAAAATTACAAATAAACAGAGAGACATCCTATGTTCATGGACCAGAAAACTTAGGTTAACACATCTTGAAAGTGGTCTCAGATTCAAAACAATCTTTATCAAAATACTAACAAGGACTTTTGCAGATATATAAAAATTCATCCTAAAAATTTTTATGAAATCTCAAGGGACCATAAAGATCCAAAACAGTCTTGAAAAGGTGAATGAATTTGGAGGTCTCACACCTCCTGATTTCAAAAGGCACTACAAAGCTTCAAGGGTTAAATGCTGTGATATGCTGTCTCCTAAAGACATATATAAATCAAAGAAATAGAACAGAGATCCCACAAATGAATCCTCGTATGTCCAGTCAAACAATTTTTTGGAAAGGAGGTTAAGGCTATTCAACTGGGAAAAAAGAATCTTTTCCACAAAGTGCATTAGGGGACTGAATATCTGCTTGGAAAAAGAAGTAAACAAATAAAATTGGTCCTTCAACTTACACCATATGCAAAAGCAACTCATGATGAATCAAAGACCTAAGAATTTGAATAAAAACTGTAAAACTCTTGGAGAAACAGGTGGAAAGTTTCTTGGTGTTTTAGACAGTTGTTTCACTGCTGTGACCAAAAGCCCTGGCAAGAACTATGTACAGGAGGAAAAGTTTATTTGTGGCTCAGGGTTTCAGAGGTCTCAGTCCACAGATGATGAGTTTTATTGCTCTGGGCTCACGGTGAGGCAGAGTATCATGAAAGAAGAAAGCAGCTCAGAACACGGCCAAGAGGAAGCAGGGAGACAAAATGTAAACCCTAAAGGCTCACCCCTTGGGACCCACCTCCTCCTGCCCCACCCACCTGCCCACAGTTACTACCCAGTTAATCCATTTAAATGAATTGATGCATTGATTAGGTTAAAGCTCTCATAATCCAATCATTTCACCTCTTAACTTCCTTGCATTATCTCACACATAGCTTTTGGGGGACAACTCATATCTAAACCATAATATTGACATTGAATTTAGTGGCAATTTCTTGGCTATGAGACTCAAAATCATGTGTAACAAAAGAAAGAAAATTAAACTTCAGGAACTTGGCCAACAAAATTAAACACAGTCTTGCATCAAAGGTCACAACATATAGGGTGAAAGGGAGACCCATGGAATTGAAGAAAATATTATCAGAATCCTATATTAATAAGGGGTTAATATCTTGAATATATAAAGTGTATCTACAATTCAATAACAAAAATTCAAAAATGGACAAAGAATTTGGAGAAGTATTTCTCCAAATAAGTTATACAAATGACCAATAACTGCATGAAAAATTGCCCCATGTCACTAATCATTATGGAAACACAAGTCAAACCACAATGGGATACTACTTAATATGCTGGGGGACAGTCATTTGAGAGAGTGTTGAGTTGGAACCTCATGCAGTGTGCTGGGAATGTAAAGTTGTGCAGCTACTCTGGGTATCATTTAGTGGTTCCTCGAAACAGCAAAACAGGGCCAGCATGTGATCCAGAGATTGCACTGCTGGGTAGGTACCCAAGAGAAAGAACCAGGCGAGAATACAGAGGTGTGTACGCTGTGTGCAGGATCCATCGCCTCTGCAGCCTACAGCTGGCCATTTCTCCAGTCATTGTCTCACACTGGCTAGAATATTGCTCTATTTTTCATAGAAATGAATGAGTTTGAATAAGTTGAATTACCTGTGCGTGTGTGTGTGTGTGTGTGTGTGTGTGTGTAATTTTACTATTTTAAAAGTAGAGCTTAAAACAAAGCAACTCCTGTCCTGCAGCTGCTAACTGCAGTGACATCAAACGAGCAGTAGGCCAAGGCACTGCTTTCAGCCCTGCCGCTGCTGCCTGTTGCTGCCTTAATTGCCAAGAAGAAAGGAGAAGAGGCTATAGTTACAGCAACCTCCACATTTCGCTGGGGTGCTTTAAATGTGAAATGAGATCATGGACATGCAAACACTTTAAAGTGATGCACAATGGGTTATTAATTTTATTACTAAATAACATAACAATTCCTGGAGGCTGGCTGCTCAGGTGCTCTACTGTCTCCTGAATTCAACCTACAATAAAGGGAAAGAAACATAAAGCTGTTGGGGATAAGGTGGACACTGTTCCCTGAGACCACTGCTATTTCACACCATGCCATAGCCCGTGAACTGACTTCTACAGCCCCGTGCACGGCTGGGTGGGGGAGATGGAAATGTGGGGGACGTGGTGGACATACTTGCCACCCATGGTATTCTTGTTTGGAGGTCCCTGTGCATCCTGCCCTGTGACCAAGGCTGCGCCCGACATGATGTTAGTGACCCAGAGGACCTTCTCCCATCCCTGTCTGGCTCAGCTGCCCTGAGTCGTGCTGCCCATGAGGGTTGTTAGCAGGAATCAGGGCTTCACCCTGCAACTGAGCTCTGCCCCACCCACCAGCAGCTTCCCTGCAAGGGAAGAGGGTGGGAGCTGAGGCTGCCCCACCTGGCCTCCCACACAATCCCAGCCTTTTGCTCTTGTAGCCATTGGGCTTCTAATTAAGGCATTTTTAAGTAGGCTACATTGCCTCCTGGGGAAAAAATGTGGAAAGAGAAACTCAGATGTAGTTGCTCTACTAGTATCAATTGTTTACTTCGGTGGTCACTAGAAAAGTCATCTTATGAGCAACTGACCATGAAAAAAGATAATTAAGTCCATGAAATAAATCTAACAGAAGCTGAGATTCCCCTTATGTGCTACCAGGCTGCTCCCTTTATACCTAGCACTCATTTAAATAAATCAAATCTGAACTTGTTTCAAGTAACTTTTCTTTTCTGATTTACTAAAACATGAGGTTTCCTTGTTTTGGCTTCTTAGGACCTGGGGAGAGAAATATTATCTTTCCAAGGAGATTATTATTTCCATTTCTAGGAAAATTCATCACCTATTTGCAAATCATTTCAAATATGCATAATATCCCATTTTTGAATTTTTTCCAAATGTTTTGCCAATTATTGCAACCATTTGTGGATGATTGGTATAAAATCCATGTTATTCATGAAACATGACTTAGGGAGGCCAGGAATACCAGTTCACGCTGGACTGAGGAAATTTGGGGGACACAGGACAGTCATTGCTTAAACTGGACAGTTCCAAACAACCCAGGACCACTGGTCACCTATGTGCTTGGGCCTTCAGTTCATCCTAAATGCTGCAGCAGAATGTTGGTCATTCATTCCTAAGAACTCAATGGGGGCCTCTTGAGGACCGAGTGGGCCCCAGGGTGGCCATGATGTGGCTTTTGCCTGTGGAACGTACTATCTAGAACAGCTGCAAAGCTGGGTGGAGATCCCTGCAGGGCCTACTGTCCACAGACCTGGGAGTTCTGCACAGGAAGTAACTACTACCAAGCAGTAGCAGTAGCAGGGCAGGGGCATGTGTCCAAACTGGAGCAGTTGCAGGCAGGCAGGGAGCAGGTGTCCCCACAGAGGACGTGGAAGATGCAGGGCACAGAGGAAGCCCTGAGTTTTCACCCTCTGCCATATTCCAGCCTCCACACATGCTCCAGCACCAGCCTTGGGGGGAGTCCAGGCGCCCAGGCGCCCTCCCCCGGGAATCCAGGGCTGTGGGAGGACTCTCTAGGCAGGCACGTGCGACTTACTTGATGGTGAATGCTGCTCGTTTTGAACTAGGCTGGGGGGACACAGTAGTAGAGACATGAAATCAAGTCTGTCCCTCCTGGAACTCATGACGTGGTGAATCCAAACCAGAAATAAACACGGAAGAAAATGTAGGAATGAGTGAACGTGGTCTCATCTGAGCCTTGAAGGCAAGCAAGCCAGGTAACTACAGACGGCGAGGGCTGGACAGGGCCACTCGAGAGGGAGAAGAAAGAACAGTTTTCTCTGGGGAGAGGATATGTGAAGGGAGTCCTGAGAAGAGAAGGTTCTAAAGACAAGTTAAAGGGAAGGGTGTCCAGCAAAGGCACCTGCCGGGCCAAGACCCCAGGGTGGACGTGGGCAAGAGTGCTGGCCGTGAGGGCGGCTTCCGTGGATCAAAGTCAGGCATGACCCACGCAGAGGTCCAGGGACCAGGGTGGAGCCAGGGCGGGACCAGGCAGGAAGTTCTGATTCTAGCCTATGCTCAGGAGGGTTTGAGCAGAGCAGTGACATCATGTGACTGCCTTATTCAGATGACGCGCCCAAGGATGACAGGAGGGAGCGGGAGAGGGAGGGTCAGCTGCACCAGCCCGAGTGTCCAGGTGTGAATGGGCTGCCATCTGGACAAAGGGGCAGGGACTCAGTGGGCAGCAAAGACAGTGTTGGAAGGACTGGCAGTGGTCAGAGAGGAGGAAAGAGGGGCAAATGGAGGCCATGTCCACAGCTTCTGAGGGAAGCACTGTGTTGAGAGACAGGGATCTTCGGAGGAGCAGGATCCAGGGAGAAGCAGGATGGGAAGGGGAAGGGGTCAAGGGCTGCTCTTGAGTCATTCCATCAGAGACGCTGAGGGGCAGGCTGCTGTGTGTCTGGAGCTCAGCACGACCCTGACAGTGAGCTCGTGGCTCTGTGAGGTCCGGAGGCCGACGGCTGCCAAGCAAGAGCCTGGCACTGAGCTCCAGACCAGGCCTGGGGAGACAGAGGTGGGCACAGAACAACCAGGAGAGAACAGCCGGTGCCACGGTGTGGGCCAGGAGGGGTTGTGTTGAGAAACCCAGGAGCGCAGACCCCGGCTCCTGGGGACACGGGTTGTGTGATCTCCAGAGAGATCTATCGGACTCAGTTTTCTCGCATGTTCATGCTTTAACAACTCGTGGGAAGCGAAGGCGAGAAGCCCAGCGCACGTCTCTCTGGGAGCCTCAGGACACGGGCAGAGGAACAGAAGCCGGAGGTCCCAGGGCGGAGTCCAGGCCTTGCCCCTCCTGCTTGCAGAGGACACCTCCTTCCTTGACCTGTGGCCTCCCCAGACTTGTAAGTAGCAGTGGCCAGCTGAGTCCTGCTCGAGTGACACTGCTCTGAACTGCCTCCCTTGTCACACCTCTTACTGAATTTCTTCTGTCTCCTCCCACTTTTAAGGACCCTGGCAATTGCACTGGACCTCTCAGGTGACCCAGTCACCTCCCCCTTTCCAGCTCAGCTGAGCAGCAACTCTGGCCCATCTGTAGCCTTTGCCGCACGTACCCAGGCACTGAGCACACTCAGCGATGCTGCATTCAGACGCCAGCGCCACCTGCCGGGCCATCCCTCCGCCTGCTATCTTTGTGGGATTGTGTACAAATGGAGTAGTAAGAGAATCCAAAGATCTTCTTCAAGGTGCAGGGTGGGACCAATATCTTCTCTTACACTCTCAAGGTGCTAGCAAAGCTCAGCGCCAATCTTTGAGCAATCACCGAAGGTCACCTATCCACAGCGAAGCAAGGTGGGCATCTCGTAAACGGTCCTGCTCTTGAGCTATAGACACATCCTCCATCAAGCATCTGTCCCCAAACAGCTCCCCCTCCCGACCCGGGGCATCTGGTAAGGTTCTGTCTCTCCCCGGGGCCAGGCTGTCTTGCCATGGTATGGCTCCTCATGTCATTTTCTTTGGAACATTTTTATAATTGCTAAGATTAAAAGTATGAATAAGTAAACAACCCAGTTCACACTGGGCCCAACCTTGCTGTGAAGCAAGAAAGAAGTCAGATGACAAGCAACCCTTTCTCCCTGTTTCTGCATAGATCGCCTTTGTACACGCTTGTCCCTGGCTCCTGTGAACACCGGACTTATTCATAAGATGCCTGACGCTTATCTTTAGACTGCCGAAGGGTGTAATTGAGAGTGGAAGGTGCTAATTTCGACAATTCTCTGGGTAAATATTTGCGCTGGTCAGAGACAATAGAATCCTGTTGCTCACCCAGTGGCTCTCCTCGTGTTCTTCTCCTATCAGCATCTTATCTAGGCAGAGATAAAAATGATTCAGATAAAAGTTGAGCAGGAAGAATGCCTGGGTTAGAGGCTATTGTATTTTCTAAATCAGGCGACTTGTGCGCTGTTCAATAGAGAGGAATACATGACAGCCGCAGCTTCACATTGGGCCAATGCAGAGGACCCCCCCCCAGGGCCAGACCCCTTTCCTTGCGAGAAGCAGATGTGGATACCCGCAGAAATGCAGGAAGGAGCAGGGCTGAGGAAGACTGGGGGTCTCAGCACTCCCAGGTCTGCGACTGTGTAAAGCCAGGCACAGGGAAGCCCAGCAATGGCCCTTTCCATGAGACGCCCAAACCTCTCCTGCTGCTCCAGCATGTGAGATTTGATCCACGACCTCCTGTCTGTATACCGACAAATCCACAAGGGTCGGAGGCACACGATCCACTTTCAACTGAAAGAGGAGTAAGTGAGAAACTGTCCCTATCTAGGATCTGTGCTTGCAGGGGCCTCGGATCTTATCATCTCATTCATGACACGGAGTCTAACATTGCTCTTGATGTATACAGATAATTCGCTTTGAAGGAAGAAGAAGGAAAAAAGGCAATTCCTCTCGAGCCCCAGAACACAAATACATGGACTCTGATAGAAATCTCCAAATTTGCGATTGGGGAGATTAGGCGTCTATTGATCACTGTGTTCAAAAGTGTGTAGCAGACGAACGGCCGGCCTTTCAGAGTTTTACGATGGAAGTTAACGTGCTTAAGATAATCAGCCACCACTGTGTGCAGGCTTCGTAATTCTGCTGCTGTCACCAAAGGAGCCTCGTGGGGTGGATGGCAGCCCGCGCCCATAATGAAGCACTTGGTGCCCGACCAGCTGTCGCCTCACCTGTTTCCAGCCCATCCGAAGGCCAGAGAAATTCTCCAATTTAGCAAGCAAACTTAAGTCATTATTAGAAATGACAGGGAAACCTGATGAAATTGTACTTTCAATTGGAAAACAAAATTGCAATCAGACCAACACGATTTCCTCATGGCCTGACCATGCTAATGCCAGTCGAGACACGGGCAAATGTATTTAAAAGTCATAATGGAGCATTACCATGCGATCTCCTTTCACTGGCCCTTATTAATATAAAACTTCAATTTGCATGTAAATGCGGTCAACTTTCATATCATCAAAATACATGAGGCCTGGGAAAGTAATGAATTGAAGTTGGATGCAGCAATTACTGACGTTTATAAAGAATTTTAAAGAGGTCAGTCCAGTCTTGGCTGAGAAAATGAGGAAATCAACAGGGAATATTGTCAATATAGCAGCCGGGGGAGTTGGAGTCAGTCCCAGGTGCTGGGCGCGAGATGATGATTAATAGAGAGGGAGCAGGTCGCCTCTCACCCACCAGGGCCGGCCAGGCCCAGGCCCAGCAGTGGCTCGGCATGAAAGGTCCCCGCCGGTCCTCCGCAGAGCAGCCTGGCGGTGCGTTCCAGGGGGACAGCAGCAGCAAGTGTTCAAGAGCGAGGGCAGAGCTGCAGGTTTAATTGGGCTGCACGTCCTCTCAGCTCCCCTCAGTAGTTGATATGCAGTTTAACCTTTTTTCCCAACTCAGACACACCAGAGCCACTGGGATTTTAATAAGGCGCACGCCTGATGGCTTGGCTAAACATTGACTTAGTTGCTAAATCGAGTTAAACCACCTTATTGTGCTGTAATGGCAATTTATACGTTGCCTGATTTTTTTTAAACAGGAAATATTTATCTGGGCTGTGTGTTTCATAAATCCTCAACCACATGGAATGATTTGGGGGATTTTCTTTGACTATTTGGACAAACAAGTTAGCAGACAACATAATTTTAAACATACCTGGAAAAATCAATGCAGAGGGAGAGATCCTGTTCTAATTCAGGAGCATTTAATTGCAGGTGAACAGGGTCAGACAGCCTGCTCAGGGCTAGCCAGCCACATCTTCTCAGTGCTACGGGGGGTAGCAGGCCCTCGAGCACAGGGTTTCACAGGACAGAAGAGCTGCCGGATTTGCAGAGGGGACCCAGCCGAGGTGCACCCAGGCCTGCTGCTCCTGCCGTCCTCTCTTCTTTAGGGGCCACTTTGCACCTCACCTGCTCTCTGTGACCCCCGTTAAGCATCCAATGTGAGTGGATGTGAAGGTAGGCCGCTTCAGAATGGCACAGACCTTTTGAAACAAATGTGTGTTTCGTCTGCTTCTGTTGATTGTGTGATTCAAGGGAAGCCTCTCCACTTGGGTGGAACGTCGCCCCGCTGGCCAGGCACCACGGTCTCGCACAGCCAGAGTCCTGAATCAACACCAGGTTCCCTCCATATCCGTTTCCCATCTGGGGCCTTTTATCGTTTTTCTTTACTGGTCCGCATGTGGACGCTCAGCCACCCTGCAGCTCTACAGTGTACATTTGCATATGATTTGCGACCTTCCAACCCCCAATTCTAACCCCCAGTTCTAGATTCTAACACAGGTCATAAGTACCTCCAGTGGGGATCTGGGGACTTGGGGTTTCAAGTAAAAAGTGCCTTTGGTGGCCGCCCATCCAACACCACTTGCACCCATTCACTGACACTAGTACTTTCGATACTTTATAGAAAGATCTTTTACTCCTGTTCATAAGCAAACAGAGGAGCACAGGCAACTCTCCTGGTGCCCTCAGACAGCAGGCCCAGAGCCAGGGCGGAGCCACAGACTCCAGGCTGACCCAAGGGTGGCCTCCCAGAGGTCCAGCACAGGATCCAGCCTCTCCTGGAAAGAGTGAGCACACCCATTCTGTCGATCTGTCAGTCCACAGAGGCAACCTTGGCCTAGTTCTTTTTTGTGCGTGGACAGGGAGAGGTTCTATTTTAGTTCTAACGAGATACCTGAGATACCTACCGGGCAACTTGTAAAGAATAAAGGCGATTTAGCTACATTCTGGGGGCCCGCAGTCTGAGAACAGGGCCCCGCTAAGCCTCTGGCGAGGACCTCAGGCTACAGCACATGGTGAGGGAGTAACCATGCCAACTCGGCCTCTGCCTCCCTATGGAGGCCACTAACAGCACCAAGGGTCCCCACCTTGGGATTCCTTCTAATCCTGAACATCTCCCCAAGGTCTCGCCCCCAAATGCCATTGACGTGTGGTTGGAGGATTCAGTTTCAGTACATCGATTCCACAGGACCCACTCAGACCACAGCAAGGTGGGTGACCACTCAGGTCACAACCTGAGGGCCACCCTCCACCCTGTCCCACGGTGGCATCCCTGGGCAGCCTGAGTGCTCGCTGTCCCTGCACCTCCTTCCTCTCACCGCCAGTGTGTGTTGTGGTGCTACCTCTGCCTCTTGTAGCAGGGGTGTCTCTTCTCGCATTCAGACACTGGCCCAGCTGTTCACACCCGCTGCCTGATCCTGCCACCTTCTGCTCCCATTTCTGTTTTGTCCCCAGTGACAAAGCAAGTCGCCAATAGACAGGCCTGCATACAGCTGGTGCTCAGTGAGGACCAATTACATGCCTCCCTGTTCCTGCAAACCCCCTGTTCTTGCCCATCACAGCCGCTACCATGGCTTGTCCCTGCTCAGGAATCCCACCCTTGCAGGTGAACTTACTCTGCAGTTAATGATGCTTTTCACAAGCAACAAAGTATCACAGTTGGCTACTTCGAGTCCCTGCCTGCTGGAGGGAGGCTCTGCTGCCTCCACCTGCTGATGTGTGTTGCTAGCTTGCTTTTTCTTCCTCATGCTCACAACCATCCTGATTACCTGGAACTCTTAAAATCACTTCTGTTACACAGAAGGATCCATGACTGATGTTCAAGATCAAATAAAGGAATACTGCAGGAAATCAAATCATCAGGAGAATAAGATCAATTTGGAAGATCATTGGATTTCTGTAATTCTTTGTATTTTGTTCTCTTTAAAAAAAAAAAAAAAACTAATCATTAGTACCATTAACTCAAATAAATCACTCAATAGGTTGGACTATTTTAAGGAATTAAAAAGAAGTTCATCCTGCTTTAAAATTTTTCTTTACACTTTTAAATTATATACAGTTACAAATTTTAAAACACTGGCTACACTTGCAACGCCGACTATAGCTCCCATTCCTCAGTATATCCCCAGTGCACCCATACTTCTATACTATCTAAATCACCATGGGTTCTACATGCAAAAAATGATAGCCTTGAAACTTGGTGGATAGAGTGCAGCAGGAATCAACAGCCACAACTGGGCCTTCTCTGCTGCTTCTATTAGGTCCACGGCACCGAGTGCACTGTTTAACAGTGGCTTCTGCCCACCGCTCCCCAGCAACCAGCTGGCCTGCCCTCTGGGGACAGGAAGACCCACATCATGTTCACCTCCCTTCCACCTGACTCTACACCTCAAGAAACTAACCCCGGCTGTGCTGCTCACTAGAAAGCACAGAGCACATCCAACTCTTATTTTTTGTAAATGTCATTTTTTTGATTCATTGTACAAATGAATGAGTAAACTACCAACCTTTATCCAAAGTCAAATTGAACTTTGGCACAGCAATCTGAGCATTAAAATCTTAAAGTAAGATAACATAAATTACTTGTTAGTTCAGGATTCCTTAATCAATGTTCCTATAAATATACAATTAAAGAATTTTGTTTCCTCTAAAATGGTTCTAAATATAGTATTTTAATCATGCGCTAGGACTTAGTATGGGTGTATTTGTGTAACTGGTGCTCATTCTGATCATTATCTTACATATCTGGTTTCTGGCTTCTCCGACCTCCTTTCCCCACAGATCTCCCTTAGTTCCTACAGGGCAGAAGAGTTGGCATGCCTGCCCTGGTGTTTCACTGCCTCGGAACCACCTCTGCTCACAGTTGGAATAGAAGCTGGGTCATTACCTGCATGAGCACAGGGAGAGGCGCCGTGCTCCTGGCACTGAGCAGGCTGTTACCTGGAAGGGTGTGGGATTCAGGATGGGGATGGGCAGGAGGCGTGGAAGTGGGTCCTCAAGGGTGTGGCCAGTTCCTGGGTGGCGGCTCTTCCATCCTCTGATTTTCGGAAGCTCCCACAATGGGGCAAAAGCATAGCGGGCTGATCGCAGGGTTCCAGGGGGATCTGGCAGGAATCAGCAGTGCTCTGTACTGGGACCATAGCCCCTCTGCTTGCTGTGCCCTCCTGGGGTGCTGGCACTGTGTTTCCTGGGGTGCTGATGCTTTGTCTGTATGCCAGGATCTCCTCATAGGTGGCAACCAACTCTGAGGGAGACACTACCAGGGATTACTGGATCTTCTCCAGTGCCCTGATTCTTCCCTAGAGATGGTATTCCATTAGAAATGGTCTGATTTTCATTTTACATACCAATGAACATGGTTTTACCTTGTTTGTCATTTAATCATTTGTTGGGTTATCAGATAGAGCAACAGATTTACCGAAGTACTCATCAGATTATAACACACTGCAGTGTTAGAACGAGAGGGATTTTGCTAATCCAGGCAAAGCATGGAGTGGATACCAATGATTTAACTGACCCACAAGTTGGCCAACATGAAATTAAAGATTGCACTCTTATCCCTCCTTCTTGGCTGAAGAACTTAAACTGGTTTTGAATCATGGCGTAACTGGTGACTGGTTAGTGAGATGAGCCAAAGTGAAAGACAACATGTTTATATCCACTGAGAGCCTTGCAGGTCCTGTGGGGAGTCACTGTTTCCAGCCTGACACTAGTTATACACACAGGGTCACCTTCGACTCTGGAGACTGCTGGAGGAGACTTAATCCACTGAGGGTGTCAGAGTCCTGCACTTGAGATGATCTGTTAGGGCCACAGAAAATGTCCAAGAATCCTTTAAATTGCTCGTGCTAGCAGCTGCTTGAGAGTCGAATGGGTAGCAATTATCCCTAGGAACATCAAGTTCTCAGCAGGATGTTTAAAGCAGGAGGAAGCATGTTCGCTGAGGACAGTAGGAAATGCAAGTGAGCCCCTGGGGTGGGAAGCTGTGGCGGAAGCAGAAACAGCAGAGCTATGCTGGGGATCAGCCCCTCAAGGCCTCAAGGAAGCGGGAACATTGGAGTGACTTGGGCCAGCGCTGCCTGCCTCTTCATCAGTGTCCCGTCTCTGCTATACAACCTGACTGCAAAGTCAGTGGCTTAAAACAACACTTCTGGAGTCTCTCTGAGCTAAATTGAGCTGTGGGTGGGCTGCATTCCTTCCTGGGGCTCCAGAGGAGAACCCTCCCTGCCTTTTGCAGCTTGGAGAAGACACCCCGGCTCCACTCAAGGGCACCTCCTGGCCTTCAGTGGCTCCAACCTCTGCTGCTGGCATCCCATCAACTTCTCTGACCTGGCTCCTCCTGCTCCTTCTTTCATTTTTTCAGGACCCCTGTGATGCTATTGGGCCCACTGGGCAAATTATCCCATGTTTGGGTGACAAGCAACTCAAACTCCAAATGCTGCCTCAGCTCCCCTTGCCATGAGACGTCAAGTATTCCCAGGTTCTGGGAATTAGGACAGAGAGGGGCCTGCTCGAAAGCCACTTTTCTGTCTGCCACATTCACGGAGCTGGGTGCATCTTCCTGATCTGCTCGTCTGCTTCCTGAGCAATCAGAGATGGAATCAGGTGAACATTCTTGCAAGGAGAGATGAGCTCTTTGGGACCTTTAAATTCTTCTTTTATAGGGTCCTAGATGTTCACAAAGATTTGGTCAAGTAGGCAAAGGAACACTTGAAAATGAAGTCATGACACTGATCAGTACCCTAACTGCAACTTGGTTTCGAAATCTGTGCTTTACCCTTGGCTTAGATGCCCACCTCCATGACTAGGGTGAAGCCCTGGCATGGGGAGTCCGCCCTCCACACCACATCAGTGGTAGAGGGCACTGTGGCCAAGACCTCAGAAGACCCCAGGCCTTATGAGCCAGCACGTCATGGTCATTGAGCACTCTGTCTGGCCCGCTGCAGAATTTCAGCCAACACTGGTCCACTTGAGGAAGGGTGGGGTGCTGGATACAGAGCTCTAGATTTGATGTCAACTCTGCAATCACATGGAAGTTACTGACCTCTATGAGCCAGTGTCTCATCTTAAGACAGGGTCACAAAAGGGCGCTTGCTTGCTTAAGTGAGTTAGTTCACATGGCGTCCTTGGTGAGACGGAACCGCCCTGCGAGTTCTACTCTGAGAGCTCCCTCACGTGAGCGCAAGCCCCAGACGGGCAGGAGGACTGTGACTCCTATCCACTGCCTCATCCCTAGCACCTATGTCCAGGTCAAACACACTGTAGACCACCCACTAAAATCTGTGGAATAAATAAAATACTTATTATTAAAATACTTTTATGACTAAAGATTTCCTAATTAGTTAGTAATTATAAAATGTTATCAGTGTCCTTCTTTACAAATAGTCCATTTTTTCAAGGAGAAAGATAGTCTTCTTTTCCCAAAAAGTCTGGGTCCATTATTTGTTCAGGAAATACCATTTTCTTACATTTGTCTCTTTCTGATGTCTTCTACACAAATGATGTACACTGTCCCCCAAAGGATGATTTATGTAGAAAGTAAAAATTAAGAACTTTGCAAATGCTGCTCCCTGTTTTCTAATCCTAATGTATAGACTTACATTGAAATATTTCAGTGTGTTTTTAAAAGACTAGTTTATACATACTTCCTTAAAAGTGGGCTTAACCTTGAGAATTCTCATTATCCTACCACAAAAGGTTGTTATGAACAAGCTCCGTCCAGCGTGACTGCTGTGAATCTGGGGTGGCCTTTCCTGGGACTCTATCCTTGGACTAACAGAACCATGGGTACAGCAGGCCAGAGCCTCCGATGACTACGTCATGAACCAGCAAGGCAGTGCTGCTATGGTCTTCTGTGGGTGCGGTCTCTTCTGGTGTCTAGAATTCTAGTCTCTCTCTCCTGTTTAGGGCTGATCACCCCTCAAGCAAGAACTTGTCACTTTATGCAGAAGAATTTAAGAACATCTCCCATGGGAAGGATGTACCTACTTATGGAGACCCTACTAGAATGGGTATGTGTGACCTATGTGAGCTCCACAGGAATTCACTTAGGTCTTATGGATTTCAACAATACTGGGCACCAATGGAACACAGTCCATGTTAAAGCGAGCACTCAGACTTCAAGCTTCTGAGCACAAGGGGCCTTGCACGCCTCCTTGGAGCTTTAGGGACTCTGTCTTCATTGCCCTCGCAGCTACTGTGATTGCATGCCTGTTCCATGTGCAGTCATTCAACAACTCTTAGCAAGGAATTGCTAATTACCTATCAAGTTCCAGTCCCGGTGTGAATACTTGAATGTTTGTTAGTATTTACAATAGGCAAGCTGTGCCCCTGGCAAACTTAGAATCTGGGGAGAGACAGAGAACATGCATGGGGAGCAGCCAACCAAGATATTCACATGCTCCACGAAGTCCTGACAATGACACACACAGGGAACCATAGTGGCAGGACAGGGGTCTAGCTAAGTCATCAAAAGAAGCAACCCTGGGAACCGCGCAGAGCTGGGTGCTGAGGTCCAGGAGGACTCCACCTTCTCAAGAGGAGGGAAGAGTGACGGGGTAATGGAGTGAAGATGGTGACGTGAGACTTTCCCAAAGAGGAGGAAGCTGTGCAGGGTCTGGGTCCTTGGCATCACGGGGAGACTGTGAAGGTGGGCAGAGGTCAGAGCTTGTGTATGCTGCCAGTCACAGCCGAGAAAGGAACTTAATCCCAAATGCAAGGTTGGAAGGCACTGCAGAGCACAGGAGAAGTGTGATGGGTCCCAAGTTTTCAAGTATGGAGGCAATCCCCGAGGTGGCATGGAAACAGAAATGTGTGCAGAGGTGATTCCCACAACTTAAAAGAGAACGTGGTGCCTCGAACTGTGGAGGCAGCAGTATCATACAAAGGCTGTGGACTGATGAAGTGGTGTTGAGAGAAGTCGTACGGAGAGCAGTGCAAGAGCTTGGTGCTGAGGGACACTATGGAGAGAAGAGGAGGATCTGCTGGAATTGGTGCTGAGGGACACTATGGAGAGAAGAGGAGGATCTGCTGGACCTGGTGCTGAGCAACAGTGTGGAGAGTGGAGGATCTGCTGGACATGGCGGTGTGGGGACTATGGAGAGAAGAGGAGGATCTGCTGGAGCTGGTGCTGAGCAACAGTGTGGAGAGAAGGAGGAGGATCTGCTGGACCTGGTGCTGAGGGAGACTATGGAGAGAAGAGGAGGATCTGCTGGACCTGGTGCTGAAGGACACTATGGAGAGGAGGATCTGCAGGACATGGCAGTGAGGGAGACAATGGATAGAAGAGGCGGATCTGCTGGAGCTGGTGGTGGTGAGGGAGGTCGTGGAGAGAGGAGGAGGACTGTGTAGCTGCAGTGGTGAAGGAGATGAGGGAGAAAGGCTGTGGGTTGTAGGAATGAGAATGAAAAAGAAGACAGACTATGTCCAGCACTCACAGTTTCCAGTTTGAGTCCCAGAGGGTCAGAGGTGTCCTTTCCTGGACGGGATGTGAAAGTTGTCACTGTTACTATGAACTTACTGCAATGTGTGAAGACAATTATGCATTAGTTTACTTGAACTGAAATGTTTTCTTGAAATTTCCAAAGTCTGTTTTTATGATGTAATAGTTGATTTTATCATTGTAAAATTTATTTAAATCTATTTTATATTTCATAATTTGAATAGTCAACTCTATCTAAATCTGTTTATTATAAGCCAAAAATGAGAGATTCATTTTTGAGCATCAGAAGTCATCAAGATAGCTCTGTTCAGATGAACTATGTGTATATATCCAGAAAGTGACCGCTGTTTTCTCTAGATAGAAGACAAGTCATTAAGCACAATACTCTAAGCTTATCAATAGTGTGTTGAATTATTTGCAGTTTATGATACAATTAGTTATCCAGTTCTCTAATATTAATGAGGCAGTGGACAGGTGGACAGTGAACAGGTGTGTACTTCTAGGAGGGAGCTTGGAAACATGCGCATAACGAGCACTGTTTGGCCTACTGTATGCCGAGCACTTTGCCGTCAGGGGTGTTGAGTGGGTTTTCTCCCTTGCATGAGCAAGGCGCAGAGATTTGGAAATGCAAAGTCTCACTGTGTGTCTCAGCTGGACTGTGCTGCGAGCATGGCTTGTGATGGCACCCTAACTCCACTTTTCCATCGGTGGACAGCATCCCCACCACCTGAAGCCCATTCCCCACATTTCCATTCCTGGGTGGTACTGGACAAGGTATTGGGCAGTCCCAAGCTGACCAACAAAAGGGACACTACTTCAACACCAGAGCAGTGCCTGAAGGCCCCTGGTGTGCCTTTGATTCCTTCCCTTGCTGGAGGGTGGGAGCTCAGGACCTCAGATGCCCCAAGCACTGAGCTGTGGCATCTGGATGCTCCAGGCTGCTGCTACTTGCCAATTAGCAAACAGCGTTCTGGCATTTTAACTACTACCACCCTGAATGTCAGGCCAATGCCCATCTGCCTCCCAACCAGTATCACAGCACTGAACAGTGAGCCTGCCTTCTGCCATGGCTGAAGGCCTCAAGTGCATGCCTGGCCTAGGCTGGGGCAGTACCTATGTCGGTCATGTTCTCGAAAGGCACAGGAGTAATAGAACAACGCACACATAGGCACACACATGCGCTCACACACGCACGCACCTGCACACAGGCACACACATCTATACTTACAGTAGGCGATTCACGAGATTGACTCAGGTGATCTCAGAGGTGAAAGGGACCTTGGGGACCGTGTACAGTCAGAAGAGCAGTAGAGCACGTGGCTGCTCCTTCCATGGGGCCCAAAGCCTCACAGCCAGAGGCTGACTATGCAGCCCCTGTCCGAGGCCAAGGCCCCAAGTTCCTGGAGTCTTGAAGATCCTGAAGTCTGACTTCCAAGGAAGATGCACCTGCTCAGGAAGGAAGAGAAGGAAGGAGAGATCCAGCTTCCCCTTCTCCTGCTTTCTGTCCACCCAGGCTGGCCTACTACAGGGGCCTGTCACAGGCGGGTGGGTCTTCCCACTCTGTTCACTGACCCTCATGCCAGTCTTCTCTGGACACGCCCTTACAGATGCCCCCAGAGGTGGCTTCCCCAGTTCTCTCCGCGTCCCTCCGCCCAGTTATGTGGACTCCCTCAGCCAACCTCTCCTCATCACGCTACCCCTTGAGCCCTGCCAAGAGGCCAATCAGGAACTTCCCTCGGAATCTGCAGGAAGGTTCCCTCACTGGTTTTGCAGCAGGGTGACAGCCAGCGTGGAGGGCGGGCACAGTGCAGGGACAGCACGCGCAGGCTGGCATCCCAGCAGCAAACACCTCAGGGGAAAGCACAGCGGTCCACACCCAGGAACAGCCTGCTGACCCGTTTCCTCATGTTCAGTGTGGATTTAAATACAGCATGTTTGGGCTTTGGGTTTTCTATTTATTTCTAGCAATCTGTTTTTAAATCCGATAGCTAGAGGAGAGAGATGATAAACTCTGTGTGTGTTTCAGATGTTTTCAAGAGCTTTAAAGTGGAGGACACCTGAGGACCCCCCACATTCCAAGTCTCTCCTTCTGCAGATGGGAAACAGCTGTGCTATGTACATTTCCGTTCTTTATGAATATCTGGCTACCGATGATGGACGTCGAGAGGTTGTTTCCGTGCATGTCAGTGGAGTTCTTTGTGTGGACCACAGAGGACAAGCCTCCTTGCCTCAGGTCATCTTATGAAGCTGGTGTGTCCCACTGCATCCACATAGATCACCTGGGGATGGGGATGTACTTACCCCCAGCCTGGGGGGGCAGAATTCGGTAGTTCTGCTTTGTTGTTGCGTTGTCCAGTGTTATGAAGAGGACAGCTGCTTCCGTACCCCAGTGGGTCTGCTTTGTGCATCCTCAGGGCCTCAGGGCCCTGGCCAGTTCTTATCACATGCAGCTGCATCTGCAGGCCACAAACGGGAGGTTGTGCAGAGCAGCGAGAGGGTGACCCTCGCCGACACAGGGGGCGTCTGCATGTGAGTCCCACATCTTCCAGGGCCAGCGTCACGGTCACCAGCACCATAATGCAGGCCAGGCACTCAGGGTGCAGGTGAGAGCATCAGACACCCCACCCACCAAACTGGCCACCACAGAGGAACTGGTCTTCACTCTCACCTGCCCGCTCACATGACTCTCTCTCCTCCAAAGCCCATCTACTAGTTTCCTGGGAGGAGTGGCTTTTAAGACAATGCTAAATGTTCTTTCCTCCTGTCTTCCATCGCTCCTGTCAGTGAGCTCTGGTGACCCCACAGCTAAGAGCAGAAAAGCTGATCAAGGGACAAGACTACAATTCATTATTTAAAGGGTGTGAAGGGAAGAAGGAATAGACTTACTCTGTGTCCAATAAAACAAACCGTGTCTTTACGGCGCCCCCCATACTGATGTCAGAAGTAGGCGAAATTATCAAAAGTCATATTTATAAACAACTTGCATAGGGGCTGGAAGTTTCAAGTGACAGTTGGGAGATAGTGTGTCAGAGTGTGGCACAGGGGACTCCCTCATGGGACAGGCGATGCAGCTGGATGAGCTGCAGTGGTCCCTGTGGGGCAGGGCTGAGTCCAAGGAACACTGCCTGCTGACAGCCCACGGGGATGAGCAGGGGATGGGCGATGTCTTGGCAGACCATCCCAGCCTCGGTGGGCTCTGAGGGTCACACTGGCACAGGACAGAGCTCCAGCAGCACAGGTCACCCTCTGGTCGGCCCCGCCTGCTCACAAAGGCAGCTTCCAGCTCTCCCCAGCAACCAGCCTGTGCACCGTCTCCAGGAGCCCCATTTGAGGAGCCCAGACTGAGGCAATTTCTTACGCTTGAAGTGTTTATAACCCCGCTGTAGGTCTTCCTGCATGTCAGGGGCACTGCTGTCAATCAGTCACTACTCTTGTCCCATAGCTGGCTGCTTCAGGACATGTCAATCGGAGCATGTGTTGCTCACGGTGACCTCCTCTTTCCTAGCACCATCCGGATGTCCTGGTTCTGGGCACCCTGTGGGAAGGCACAGAGGCTCCTGCGACTTAAGCCCCAGAGGTAAGGCACTCGAACTGCTGAGGACCTGTAGACATGACAGGAAACCAAGACCGCAGAGCATCTGCACGTGATCCACAAACACGAGCTCGCGAGCCAGCCGGCTCAGCCCCCGGGGCCTGGCCTCTGATACTGCACCCCTCCCCGGGCTCTGTCCAGCACACCACAAGCTGGGCACACATGGAGGGAGTGGATGAATGAGGGAGTTTTCATCCACGGCCACTTTCCAGATTCATCCAAGCAAATCCGTCTCCTCCTCCACCGGGCCTGGCTCTACGTCGGCACTCCAGGTAGGCATCTGTGGAAGTGGATCTCTGCCTCCGGACAGGCTCTGTGGGGCCAGCCTGCAGCACCCTGCCTCAGCTCGTGGTTCTGGGTGTCACACATTCCACACACACATCGTATCAACCGAACGCTCTCCAGTTATGTTTTTTACTTACCATACAACTTCCTTCCAAGAGTCACGGTCGTACCATAAAAGCTCATCATGCTCAATTGGAAGCGACTTTAGAAGTTTCCAGCACGTTCCCCCCAGAATAAGTGCCCCTCCACTTCCCGCAATCACAATGTGGATCCTCATTGGAGGCAAACACCACACTGACTTTCATCTTGCCATTTGATGAAGATGATAGCTCTGGACATGGGTCAGTTGGGCCACTTAGTTAAATTTGGTACTAATGAGACCAGGATACAGACCTGAGCCCCTTATGACCAATTAATTCTGTGCCAAGAGAAAACCTTGGTTCTGTGGTCAAAAGCTACCCTATTCAACACAGTCAGCTGTTCCATGAGTGTGTGATGCTGACCCAAAGGGCTGGGGGTGGAAGAGGAGAGGGGGAGCAGCGCAGGGCACCCCCACAGTGCAGAGAGCCACTGGCTGCTTGCGAAGAGCCATCTGCAGGTGAGGGGACTGCTGGCTGTTTTGGAATGACAGAAATGTCTGCTGAGCTGCAGATGGACATTTTGTCTGGGTGAGTCTGGGCGCCTCACTAAGAATCGGTTTTGGAGCTCACGTAGATTTCCCTGCTTTGAACTTGACATTGCTGTCCTCCCCATTGTCATTTGACAGAATCATGGTGCCCCAGGTTTAGAAGGGACCATGGAGGCCCCTCTTTGCCACTAGTCAGTCCGAACCTGATTTGCCTGTGAGGAGCCACTGCAGTCCAGGACTCACAGCCTCTGGGACGGGCAAGCAGGTCCCCAGAGCAGGTCATCACAGGGCACTCCCACAGAAAGCTCTGACTAAGTCAGGACCTGGCTTCACCGCAGATACGTGTGACCCTACATTTAAAAACTCATATTTATAAAAAAACAAATGTCTCTGCACCAAAGCCACCAGAGAGGCTGTGGAGCATCCTGCTCCAGGGGTGCTTTCCTCAGCCCTCTGCCCGCCCACTACCAGGAAGGAACAGCCAACCTCAGCTCCAGTCGGTGCCTGGCCCTCCCCCTCAGTATGGTCCATCCATGGCTACAGGCCACCCAGGCCTTCTGCTTCCTCCTCAGTGACTCTGCAGTGGCATAGCGCTGCACAAACAAGGTCAGGATAGGGAGCAAACTAGCCCTCCTGGATGTGGATGCTGCCGTCTCCTCCAGAGTCCCATAAGGTGGTCTGAGGGTCCAGCTGCATATTCGGCACAGGTCAGCGTTGGCTTAGACAGGTGCAGTTCCATCTCCAAGACTTGCTTTCATGGTAGTCTACCCAGAGTTCTTACACTCCAAGCCAAGGATTGGCAGCCGTTTGGGGGAGGAGGGACGTATATTTATAACATACAAGCAATTTATATATAAACTTTTAAGCAGCAAACCTTGATAATATTCAATAAACTCAAAGCAAGTCTATTAAGCACATTATCTCTGAGCCTTTAAGTCTTCAACAGGTCTAAATATTGGTAGGAGGAGTTGTTAAAATTCAGTATGTTCTCACCCTGATGATCTCAGAGGTCAGAATTTGTAACCAATTCGGCACTTGAATCGGGTGGCGTTGGTCCACAGCACTTTGTCTCACATTCACACATTTCTTTGACTTAAAAAATCGCTCTGTAATAGGTATTTAAATATTGAATGGAAAAATCCTAAAATAATTATTTCCTTTGAATATGTCTGAATTCCAAAACTCAAGATAGACACAGATTCACAATTCTGGCATGAGACACTAAGGAAAGCAGCATTTCCTGGAAACACACTTGCCATATCAGGAGCACTGCTAGCCACACACGTGTGCACCGAGGACCCATTGACCACCGCAGATGTGAGCTGGAGCCCGGCCACCCAGCAGGACAGAGCTGCCCACGCTGTAATGAGCATGGCATGCACAGCTGCCGGGGCCCAGACACTGGAGCCTCAGGACCACCAGGGACCAGTGAAGGCACCATCTAGTCCCGCTTGCTAGGTCTGAGGCCGCGATTTGGTTTTTTATTTTTGTTGTTGTTGTTGTTGTTTTGTTTTGTTTTATACCGGTGATTGAATCCAGGGGCACTCTACCACTGAGCTATAACCCCAGTACTTTTTTAAATTTTTATTTTGAGACAGAATCTCCCTAAGTTGCTGAGGTTGGCCTCAAACTTGCAATCCTACTGCCTCACCTCCCTCCCAGGAACTAAAGTAGACTTGAGAAGGACCAGAGCACCATGCCAGCCCTGGAGGACCACCATGAATCTCTGCCGGGTCACCTCCTCACCTGTCCCAGCATCCCTACACCCATGTGGGAATTGCCAGGGATTCTTACCGAGCTTCTCCATGGAACTGGAATTCCTACAGCCAGGCAAACTGAAAAAAATCAGTCTTTCCCTTTACTTTAGAACAAAGAAGACTTCTGCCTGGCTTGTGTGCAACCAGGGGAACTTCCCAAGTTAGGAACTTGGGGTGGGAGGCAAAGGCTTTGTGGTCACTACACCTGGGCAGGGGAGTGAAGGCACTTCAAGACGCTCCTCAGGGCAGGTGTCTCCATCCCAGCAGATTCATGTTCTGAAAGCCAAGAACATCCGTTTCCATTTCTCCGCCACAGAAATGAGGCAATATATGTAGCTTTCAATAAATATTTTTGAATGAATTAACCAGTAGGTGAACTCCTCATTTTCTCAGTCTAAGCTTATAAAATTACACCAGACAAGAAGTAATTACCACATAAAAGTAATGAACACCCACTTTAAAAGGAGTGATTATCTTCTATCCCGATCTGGAGTTCCCTCTACAACACAGCCATTAGCAGGGCCAGGATTTAAGCCTTCCCTCCAGGATTTCCAGAGGAATTCCCCAGAGGGGCCAGGAAGTCCTCAGAGAAACACATGGGGTCCCCTTTTCTGGAAGGGAATCTGTTTCTTCCCCTACAGAACCAATGTACACCACCCAGTCTTACCCCATTAAGATGCAGAGGCGTCTGGGGCCCTCTGTGGGGGAGCCATGCTTCCAAAGCCTTTGAAAAGAAGTAAGAGGCAAGTGATCTTGGGCCAAGTGTTCATCCGTTATGAAATGAGGTGAAATGAGGCGAACGATTATGGAATCAGCCAGGGAGGGAATTCACACTTACAACAAAAGTGCTCAAGTTGCAGATAATATGAATCATAAGTAATTAAGGAAAGGACTTTCCGCTTGCTCGGTTCCACGGTAAGTGTGGAGGACGGTCAGTTCAGCTCACAGAGAGGGCACCAGCCTGCCCCATTACCCATCCCTCGCCTCCCCTGTGAGCCAGAGGTATGGAATCCACTGGTCTGACATCAGGAACCGAAAGCTCAGGTTTTAAGTACAATGAACGTTTCTTAAATGAATGAATAAATAAAAAGTGTAAGAGCTATATAAATATTGTCTCAAAGCCTCATGCACATTTCATCCCAATGAGTCAAAATGAAGCATTTGACCTCCACCCCCCAAATTTCAAACCATAGCTTTCTACTTTTAAGAATAAAAGGTGAAAGTGCTTACGTGATGAAGCATTTAAAGGCGAGTAGTAGTCTGCTGCACAGCGCTCACTTTGACCGACGTTGAATTATCACGACGATTCTCTCACCAGTGTGGATATTAAAACAGCTTTCTCAAGCTTTCACAAGGTAGTCAATGGATAAAAGTCTGCATTGTTTGTTTGAGTTAAGAGTCACAGGGCCCCTCCCTGAACAGGAGGTGGCCAATCAATCTGAACCCAGTGTGCAATAGCCACCTACATATCCCCACCCCAGCCTCTCCCTGAGCGTCCACTCCTGGGGTGATCTTGCACAGGAAGCGGGGGACGCATACTGGCACCTCACCCTACACGAGGGTCTCTCAGCCAAGGCCAGGGACAGCTCACGGGCCCAGGGCTTGATGAGCCACTGCGGGACAGGCCTGTCATAGCACACCAGCACACCAATACGTTTGCTAAGCTGATCAATAGTAAGATTGATAAGTCTTCTGCATGGTTAAGTTAATCTTCTTATTGATCAGCCCTGCAAACATATTGCTTTTCTCGGGCAGCCTTCCTCAGTGGTTTTTCTCCCCCGCCTGATGCTCTGGTGGTCTGGTGCCATCAAGAAGAGAAATAGAACAAGGCTTTCCACGTTAAATGCTTCCATTACATCAGGATCATCTTCACCAGCAACGGATATCTCCTAGAGTGGAGGATTTATGGCTGGTAGGTGGCTGACTAATTTTTCTGTGGGTGTTAGAGAGCTGATAAGGATCTGGGCCTTTCCTGACTCACATTCAGCATGTAGATTTCAAATTAATAATAGTTATAAATTGAACAGAGCAAGCGCCTTTTCAACCGCAGTGCCCAGAGCAAAGAGCTTAAAAAATAAGACTACAGACAAAGCTGAAATGAGGCCTCCGCCAGTCTGTCCCTGTTGTACTCAAAACAGGGGAAAAGCAGGAGCAAGCAGGCCCTGGGGAGGGGCAGGTAGGAGAGGCTGGAGGACATGAAACTTGGAGGACCGCCCGCCTCCGGGAGCACACGTCAATCCCACCGCCACACTCGCCCGTGACCTCGGGAAGGTCGCTTCACCCCTTGGCCTGGTGACACTGCCTCTGTGACACCAGGCAACTTTGGCGACCTGTACCCAGGCTGTGTGCTGGGACTAAATGACGTCATGCCCCCAGTGTCTCACAGGAAAGAGGGACAGAGGTTGGAAAACAGGGCACTGGCGTCAGGGGGAAAAGGGCCGGTTAGTGCCTGCTGCAGCCAGAGCCCGGACGTGCTGGCCATGGTAGCCTCAGACGAGGGAAGAGGCTCCAGAGACCAGAGTGCAGCCTCTTGACAAGCAGTCTGGGGGTCTTGAGAACCCAACTGCCATGCGGGCCCGAGCCCGGTGTCCACCTGTGGTGAGCAGCGGTCTGGGGAGAGAAGGGCACGGGATGCAACGGCAGACCCAGCCCCGGCACCCACCTGCAGGGGAGAGGAACCTGGCCCTTATGGAACAGCTGAGAGCTGGGCTGGGTGCTGGGAGGTGACCAGCTGACCAAGGGAAAGGACACCAAGGCACCCTGGTGGTCAGAAGTTCTCAGGTCTTCCCAGGGAAGTCCACTTGCGGACGCTCTCCCGTTTCAAAACCTTCTTTCTGCATGGCAAGGAAGCCGCAGCGGGGAGTTCATGGACAGGACCTCACCGTCATGCACCGCTGGACTGTTCCTGCCTGGATGCCTGCCCTGTCCCTTTCCGCACCCCTCTGCTGGGCACCCACCGGGCAGGGAGGTGCCCGTCAAATATGGAGCTCTACTGTTCAAACCCTTCAGAAACCACTCGGTCAGCGAAGGAGAGCCAGGTCTGGGCTACCTGCTCCACCCCGGACTCTGCCCAAGGCTGTGTTCCCCGCTGTGAGTCCCAACAGCGAGCTGGCCTTTCTTTTGAGCGTGCCTGACTGAGCTGCGAGAGCGTGGGCAGCGAAGGCTCAGGGCAGGTGGCTCCGCACCGGGCATGCGGACCCAGGCTGCCTGATAGATGCTCCTTCAGCTTCCTCACCTGCGTGTGGTAGCCAGTGTTCTCTGTGGTTTGGATAAAGGTGGCCAGGCTCAACCCAGATGTGCTCCACGCCACCCCTGAGCAGCAAACGAGTTTAGCTCCAAGACTGTCACGGTTCAGGTCTGAAACGTCCCCGGCCACAAAGTGCTGAAGGCTCCATCTCCATGAGCCGGTGCTGAGGGTCAGGGTGGAAACTGCAGGGGGTTGGCTAACGGGAGGAGGTTGGGTCACTGTGAGGCCGTGCCCTTGCAGGGGTCCAGGGACCCACCCCTCCCTGCCTCTGCTTCCCAACTGTGAAGAGGACAGCCACGCGGGCTCTTGTCAGGAAGTCTGCTCTCACCATGGTCCAGAGCGATGGGGCCCCGCGACCAGGGACTGAAGCCTCTGAGACATTGAGATGTGATAAATACTCCCTTTTTTGAGTTGTTATACTCAGGTCTTTGTCACAGCACCAGAAAGCTGACCAAGAGGGTGACTATTTTCATGGTGGTTACAGTGACTTGGGATGATTTCATAATCCAGCCCAGCACGTGCTGCCGAATCGGATCATTACCACGGCCCAGACCTGTGAGGATGGTGCCCACCGCTGTGTTGAAGGGGAGAGGGACCAGAGCGCAGAGAGCAGCGCCCAAGATGCCCAGACTTGCGGCAGTGAATTAGGGGAGCGCTGGGTTCTCTGCACATGGCCCACGCCAGGGAGAGGGCAAACCCCCAGCTCCAGGGCACTCTCTGTGGTTGGCGTCTCAGCAGCAAGACACAACTAGCACTTGCGAATCAGAAGCTTCTGGCATGGCACAGCCATGGCTGGTCCTTGGGCTCCATGTCAGGCTGTGACACTGGCACCGTGGCTCCCAACCCAGCAAGGAAGCTCGGTTGCAGGTCTCTATGTCAGGATGGCATCATGGCTGTCCTGCAGCTGGACAAGGGCTACCCAGGGGGTTCCAGTAAGGTCGGCTCTGGTCCTCCTCCTTTCTAAGTGGTGAACACGGACTTCAAGCAGAAGAAATGATTCACAGCCTCAGGTTGGAGGCCAATGCCAGTGGTTTGGGGAAAGAGCTTCTGGGAATTGCTGCATGGGGCTCAAAGGCCCAGGCAGATTGGGACACTCAGTACAGGAGGAGCTGGCCAGCTTTCCATCCAGAAAATTCCATCCGCTTCCCTTAGCCTGCACGCAGCGATCCTTTCCTCATCTGGGAATCTGAACAGGAACGTCTCTGAGGGCAGATGAGGCGAGTCCTCAGGGAGTTCCACGGCAGAGGCACCACAGGCCCGGACCCTCACAACGTGGTCTCAGCTTGGAGTGGCCACAGCCCAGCAGGCTTTCATTCTCTGCCTGTCACAGCAGACCCCCGGCTACTTCTTTCAGGGAATGTGTCCAAGCCAAGTGGAGCAGAGTGAGTTATTTAAAACCACTTCTGCTGATAGATTCCTGTTTCTTGCAACTATTTTTGAGTGACAGGCAGGTCCTCACATTCCTTTTATTTTTGTGAGTTAACTGAGGTTTCTGCACTTTTTGCTAAAAAGAAAAAAGTTCCTCTTCTCGGCACTCTGGGAAATCTTTCTGCACAACATTTGCAACTGAGAGCCGAGCATTAGTCCTTTTTACTTGTCTTTTGTGGAATATCAATACTTTATTCTGAATCTGAGATATCCCTGGTGAACCCAAAGTGAAAAAAAAATTAAAAACGAAGAAAAAAAACTTCCCCCTACTGTCAAGAGAATAAGAATTCTAAATCTTTCCAGGGCAAATGCTGGATGTGATCCTCTCGTTCCACCTTTGGATAAATTCTCACTTCAAGCAAAACTATTTTCCTTTGAAATGGCTGTTATGCAGACACATACCAAAATCACTCAAAAGGAATGTCGTGCCTAAGAATAACTGAGGCACTTAATGTATTCTGACAGTTGTCAACATGCTGGGCTCCGAGCTCCTTCTACTTCCTCGCACTCCTTGTTCTCTACATTGGCAGTGGACCCCTGTCCTTAGTTAGTACCTACTCTTAGGTGAGTCATTCTAAGCCAGACATGATCTTGTCACTGCATCTTCCCTCTTATGAGGACACTCAGAAATGTCTGGAAACGTGGGTGGTTACACTTGGAGCAGGAGGATGCTCAGACATCCCAGGGACAGGGACCAGGGATCTTGCAATGCCCAAGATGTCCCAAAACAACAGGTTACCCAACCCCAAGCCAGGATGCCAGGGATCTGACATCTTGCATTAAATATTGAAGACATTCGGACCAGAAAGCTTCATGAACATCTGATCTCATCAATTAACTCTAAAATGAACACGAAACTTTGGAATACAGGATAAATGCCATGCATTTGCACACCGTGTACTGTGTTCTTTAATTTATCCACACTGACGATAATGATCTAGTGCCCATTCTTCCTGAGGTGGACAAGATGGGGACACCTGGGAACCACTAGTCTAAGAGAAAGTCAATGCAGACAACTGGGAAATATCTGTAGTAAGGTGCTCAGTCGTGAAGAATGAAATGACGGCGTTTCCAGGTAGAGGGATGGAGCTGGAGACCATCATGCTAAGCAAAATAAGCCAATCTCAAAGAACCAAAGGTTGAATGGTTTCTCTGATATGCAGATGCTAATTCACTATAAGGGGTGGGGCTAGGGAAGAATAGTTACTTTAGATTAGGTAGAGGGGAGTGAAGGGAGGGGAAGGGGCCCGGGGTAGGAAGGAGAGTAGAGTGAATCGGACATTATTACCCTGTATGAATGTATGACTACACGACCAATGGGATTCTACATCATGTGCAGCCAGAAGAGTGAGAAGCTGTACCTCAGTTATGTATGACGCGTCAAAGTGCATTCTACGGTCATGTACAACCCATTAGAACAAATAAAAGAATGTGAAAAGACATTATCAAAAATTAAGAAATAGGAGAGAGTTGACTAGATTTGGAAGAAAAGTTTGGAGTACTCAACACACATATAGATGTGATAGAAGATTATTCCCCAAATTGTCCAGCAGAACAAAATCCATGGGAAAGGGAGTTGGAAATGGTATTACAGGGGAAAATCAAAAACAAAAAACAAAAACAAAACCCCAAACTGGTGCTCTTGGGAAAGATCCACTGTTAATGTGCTGGTTAGAAACAAAATTAATAAAAGGATGATACTAGAGAAAAGGAAATGTGCTCAAGAGGAATTTGCATGATTGTTGAAGTTAATGAGCCAGAAAATAAAGCAAAGGTGTGCTGGAAAAAACATAGACTTCAGTGTGTTCGGCTTGAAGTCCTGCCTTTCCACGACGCACACCTGCCAGGGGAAGGCAGGCGAGGCCCCGCTCTGCAGGCTCCGAGGGGACTCTGCTACCCACAGGATAGATATCCAGAACGGTCTGTAACTGCGCCCAGGCACCTGGGGTATAAAGGCAGGCGTGTTGGTAGAGGCTGCTGAGCCTTTGGAAGGCTTCTATTTCTCACAAATAAACACACTGAATGAAGGAAACTACACCTGGAACTTCCAAGCTCTGGTCCTCGAGTGCTCTGGAGGTCAAGGTCAAAGTCGTCAGACAGAGAGCGAGACAGGTTAGCAGCTCAGCTCTGCAGAATGACTCCAGTTCCTTCCCAAATGTACAGCAAGAAGAATCTATAGGGTGCAGAGCCAAGTCTCCAGCAACGCCTGCGCCCCTGTGCCCGCGGTCCTCACTGTCAGGTCCTTGGCCTTCATCTCACTCTTTGCCTAGGAGGCCTAACTCAGGGCTCTGGAGAAGCGTGGATGCTGCTATCTGGTGCTCCGCCTTCTGTGGGGCCGTGGGTTCCGCCTGCCAATGTTCTCAGCTCTGAAATACTCAGGTAACAGTCGACCGCACTTTCGAGGGAAAGTGAATGTGCGCCTCCATTGAGGGCAGTCGCGTTGCGAGTGTGGCGGAGGTCCTGGGAGAACGGAGGGGCCAGGCCCCGGCGGGTGTAGCCTGGTGGAGCAGATGGTGAGAACGCAGGAGGTCAGGGCCTGGGGGCAGGCCGCAGGCTGGAGTGCAGAGCCAGCAGACTCCTGGAGGCAAACAGCACGTTCGCACGCGGCCCAAGCATGGACTAAGTGCACAGATGCCCTGGGAGGTCGGCGGTGACCTCGTCAGGTCTCGGGATGCAATCCCCACATAAGCGTCTCTGCTCCATCCCATGGGCAATGGGAACTGCAGGTGAGAGAGCCGCCATCAACACTGGGCCCTAGAACTGGACTTGGGGAGGCTCTGCTTCCAAACTCCTCTGAAGGGGGTGGTTGGTGGGGCTTGAGGGCTTCTCAGTTAAGAAGGCCCTAGGAGGTCCCAGGAGTGGAAGATGCCGGTGATGGAAGCTGAACAGAGGGGAAGGGAAGGGTCGGTCAGCAGTCCACTTCCTGGCCACATCTGTGAGCTGAGAAGCATGAACATACAGCGGGTGAAGGAGGGGTGACCTCCCAGTCAACCAAGATAGAGGACACAGGATGGAGTAGGTGGGCTGCGGGAAGTGGGGACGGTGCGGCGCTTCTCTTGCGATCTGCAGGCTACATCGCTGTGCCATTGGGCGCAGAGACGAAGACCACCAGCAAGCTACTGACCACAGAAAGCGCCCGGGCCACCCTGCCAGCTCCGGGTGTCACCCACGTCCCTGTGCTATGTGTCATGAACAGTCCTCCTCAGGGCCCTGTGGCCGTTGGTCTTGGTCCTACTCGTAGTTTTAGTGAGATTGAAAGTCAATGCAAAGCAGCTGCCTGAAAGCAGAAAAATCCCTCCCACTTTTTCCTGGCGTAGATGAATACTGTAACACACCTGCAGTCCTCACATCTCCATGCAGGTATCTGGACCGCTGCGCTGATGTTGCGCGAGGCCTGAGCTGAGCAAACACCATCACCTTTAATACCAGCTCCAGGACCGAGGAGGGGTTTCCTAACCTGTTTGCACATGCCTTGGTCACACAGCTTGGACAGGGCACTGTCATTGGATCTGGAATGTCCCCCAAAGACTCGTGTGTTGAAAGCCAAAGCAGCACCATTCGGAGAGGGCGTCATTAGGAAGGTGACGGGCTGCCATGCTCAGAGAAAACTAAGAGCGCTTTGCAAAATCACAGAAGAGTGGAGCTAAAGAAACTTCCATTCAACTGGGAGCATGCACAGATCCCGCCATGCAAGTCCTGAGTGCAGCTGCTCTTATTGGCATGAGTGGAGGAAGCTCCTGGTTCTCAGAAACCACCCCGTCCCCACAAGTCACCAGGGAAACCCAGGCTCCATATCCATAGAGTTCAAAGCTAGCCTGCATCAATCTGGTTTTACAAATGAGAAAGATGAGGCCTACTGCATGCTGGCAATGTCTCCACACCTCCCCCCGCACTCTGTCCATGCCACAGCAAATAAGGGCATCCTTTAAATGCACGTGGAAAACTTCCTCAATGAGTTTCATTCACAGACAACTGAGAGGAGAGCCCAGCATTCCACTCCCAGGGTCCCATGTCTACCACGTAACTTGGTTCAGCAGAGCAGATGTATTATAATATTGACTGGCATCAAATAATAAGCAGCATTACAGAAATAATAAAGTCTTAATAAATGAGACTGGAGTTAAACCAGGGGAGACTTGGGAAATGAATACTTCAGTAATTACAGACCTTTCTATAAATATAATGGGTATGGTAGAGAAGCAATTTCTAATTTATGATATTGTTATGATTTATACATTTAACCACAAGCAATAAATCCAAGGGAATTATGTAAGCTATGAAGTCTTACTCACAATATGGTGTTATTTTTGCATTAAGACACTATAAAAATAAATCGTGTAACTTTCAAGGAAAAAAAGAAGTAATTAGGTAAAGTGTGGCATGGTTTTTAATGAATTACTTTTATATAATGAGATATTGAAAAGTGGTCATTGTGTAAATGAAACACTACATTATTCTCTTTGCCATTCCTATTAAATACAATTGAAATTATGATTTGTCCTCTTGAGAGACTAAACTCTAATACCTTCTGCTTAAGTCCAGTGTTGGTTGGTTTTCAGATCTGGTAGTTCATAATATGGTGGACATTTAGAAAACAATCAGTTAATGTTCAACAAATAAAAGAATACTTGTCACCAGTCCTATGGATGGCCTTGGCATCATGCTGATATGCTCATTCCAGAGACACCCCAGAGATTTGGGGGTGATAAGGACCAGGTAAGATCATGCTTAGCTAGGTCACAACCACCCCAACCAGAGCACCCACTGAGGACCAAGAGGCCAGATGTTGTTACTGGGTGAGGAGAGACTGTGGTCTGGGTCATAACTGCCCTGATCTACATAATGCAATTTCAATGGTCCAGGACAAAAGAGCAGAGTCCATTTACAGGCTCGCCTGAACTGTAAACCCATTTACTAATCTCTGGCTAAGTCCATCGGTCCTACTCATGTTCCAGACCTGACATGTGCAGACCACTCTCCGTCCACTAATCCCACCTCCTTGCACCGGCCCATGTGGGTCTGTCCAACAGGCTTCTCCAGCTCCATGCACAGGACGCTTCTCACACAGCAATCCTCTCTTGGTCCACGGAATGTGGCTAGAGTCCTGAGCTCCTGCATGGGTGACGTTCCATCGACCTTCCTGTCCTGCAAGCCACTTGCTCCACCTCAGTCACCATGAACACTCTGGGCACTCAAACCAACTCACTGGTCACATGCCTCAAAAGGTCTGTGCCAATAGCTAAATTTCAGACACTTCTCACCTGGAGGTCATAAGAATCTCCTCTGGACCTCACCAATCACAGGGTCTGCACCACAACTCAAATCAGCAAATCCCAAGGAAAACATGATTTGCATGCAATTAATGTGTGAATTGTACCAAATTCCTTCACGTGTGATTTCTACTAAAAGTCCAAGTAGAGTGAGTCAGTCTAGTTACTAGCTATGAATTTTGCCTACAATGTGACTTCCACTCGTAAGGCTTCATCTCATTCTGAATACGGCAGTGCTGAAGGGGAAGTGACTTTGGTGGACTTTTGAAGAAATAGTGTTTTACTATATTATGCTTTGCGGCAGAATGGAGAGGTTTTCAAGGATAATTTCTGTGGTGCACAAGTCACCGGCCCACAGAGCTCACCTGTGTCCACAGAGACACCGTCATGGACTTAGCCAAGCACAGACTTCCACATGTTTTCTGGCCCAGAGTAGTCAAGGTACGAGGCGAGAAGCACTCAGGCTTCTTCTGGGTCATCAATGTCCTTCCTAAAGGGACAACCTCCCTGTTCCCTGCTTGATTTTCCGCACTGGTATGGTATTGCCCCATGACTGAACACTCTGTCCCTCCATACTGAACACAGAGCTCACCTGAGGCAGAACTTCCACTCACCTGCCTCCAGTCTTTAGTGCTCCCTGTCTACGTATGATTCTGCATTTCTCCAAATTATCATGTTCCACCTCATCACGAGCATTTCTGTTCAATTTCCACATCCGAGTAAGGAAACCCAGGGGAATGAGTAGGTGAAGGGACGCTGGGCTGGGAGTGGCGGGGGGTCCTTACATTTCAGGGGTCAAGAGCCTCTGGAATGGAGTCTCCGACTCATTCCCCTGTTCACGTGGTACCACTACCATGCTGATTCATTAGAATCAACAGAGCAACCACACCTCATTAAATACATTGTCATGAGACTATATCTATTGATCGAGTATAGTTTTTTGCCTACAGATGTATAAGAAATATTCTATTTTAGGAGGACTATAGTAGGTTATGAAAGCTAATATTTTGCTAAAAAGCTAGAAATAACAAGAAGAATTGGTGGATCATATTTTAAAGGTATTGAAAGTTTTGTCTGCACTAAGAATAAGATGAACTCTATCCTAAGAGAGCTACGGGTGTGAATTCACTTTTACTGTCTTCTGAGCCAATTCAAAGGACTCGGATGGGCTGAGGAGAAACCTGCATCCGTCTGGCATCCACTCAGAAGGAGCAGGTTAAGCAACTCTTGGAGTGTCCAGGGCTGGATCCTTGTGGTACTGTCTCCCCTCGGCAGTGGGGCTAAGAGGCCTGGAGCAGAAGCTTCTGGACACACCATGGTGAGACTGGGAAATAGGCCCCAAGAAGACCCAACGGATGCCAGGGACCTAAACATGCTTCAGAAGCAAATTCAATACTATTTCAAGAAATACAACAGAATCCAACAAGAAGAATGAAATAATTCACAACATATGATAATCACACTCGATAAATAACTGCCACATGGTCAAAGAACCAGGAACACATTACCAACTAGGAGAATAATCCATCAACGTGAGAAAAGACAGACATGACAGAAGGAGAAAACAAAGGACTTAAAACACCTGCTAGAATGTTTCCTATGCTCACAAGATTTAAAAAAAAAAACTATAGCATTATATAGAGATAAAAGGCATATGACAAAAGGTTTCTGAAAGGCATATGGGACCATAATAAATATAAATATCTAAAATAAAAACACTAGATCGGGACTCCAGCAAAAGAGCACAGAAGGAATTACCATAAACTTGAAGACATAGTGTTAGAACCCAACATGCACAGCAGAAACCAAAGAGACTGGAATAATATGCAGACAGTACTGGTAATGCGTGGGCCAATATCAAGCAGTCTAATATACGTGGAAAGAAGGGGAGGAAGGAGACAGGAAGAAGGAGGAAAAGAAAAGGGAGGGAGGGAGAAAAGGGAGGGAAGAAGATCAACTGAAAAGTCTTAACCTAGTAAAAATGACTTTCATTAATAAAAGAGAAATAAGGACTTTCTAAATAAACAGAAACTGGAGACTTTAGGAAGGGCAGACACACAAGGAGAGATGCTAGGCACAGGCAGAAGAAAAATAATTCCAATGAAGAATGTGAACCTATGTGAAGTAATGAAGAGAACCGGAAATGAGAAACATGGATATATTCACACAGCACTTCTTCTGATATTTACAAAAATTTAAAACATAATCGTTTCATACAAAAAAAACCACAATGAATGTCATAGGGTTTATAAATGTGACAATTAAAACGTGACCAAAACAGCAGTGGGGACGGAGGGTAAGTGTACTCACTCAGGGTTGGTCACCCAGGTGAAGCCGTAAACTCGCAGAGATGAAGCGGAATCACAAAATGATAACCAACACAGAAGAGGCTAAGAAATGGGGAAAGGCACCAAGGACAGATGAGCAAAAAGGGAGGCAAGAGTGCCACAGCACAGGTCCACTGAACACAAATGCTCCTACATCACAAATAAAGGTACAGTTTTTTTCAGATTGCTCAGATAATGAAGACTTTAATGCAAGTGGCCCCAAGGATTGCACTTTCAATGTGAGTATAAGATGGGTGGCAAGTTAAAGGGAGAGTCAAAACAATAGATTAATGTAAGACAAAGTCTATTTTAGAACAAAACAGCATTAGCAGGAATAAAGAAGGAATTTTCATAAAGATAAAGGCGTCTGTTCATCAAGAGGCCACACAAGTCCTGAAGGCACAGGTGACAAATAGCAGAACTTCAACTGAGGTGGAGCAAGAACTGGCAGAGCTTGCAGGAAGCTGAAAAGTCAGAAATAACTACGACAAACTTCAACCCACTCTCAGAAAATTTAGAGATGATCAGCAGAAATGCAAGACTCTAGCAAAACAGTCCCCAACTTGAGTGAGATGGTTTTATCATGCACTTCACCCAGCAGTGGCGGAACTTAGTTAGTCCTTCCAAGCCTCCATTTCTCACTCACCGTGGTAGACCATGTGGTCAGGAAAAAGTCTCAGTGGCTTTGGGAGGACTTAATGAAGCATGTGTCCTCTGACCACAGTGAAATTCAACTGAAAACAAGCAATGGAAAGAACTCTGGGAGATTTTGCAAACATTTAGAAATTAAACAATTCAGAGCAGCATCAATATGGGTGGAAGAAGAAATCAGGGGTGAAAGGAAACATTTTGAACTTACTAAAACTAAGAGAGCAACATATCAAATGTGAGGGACAGGATTAAAACAATGAGTGGACTGAATTTTAGAGTAGCAAATGGGTGTACAAGGAAATAAGAAACATCTACAATCAGTGACCTCAGCTTGCACCCTAAGGTCTTTGGAACAAAAGTGCAAATGAAAACAAAATAAACAAAAGAGAGAAAAGAATTCCAGCAGAAAAGAGAACAAAAAAATGAAAGTAGGTAAACCCAGTAGAATAAAAATCGGTCATTTGAAAGATCCGTAGAATTTTCCATAAACCTTGCCCCAAAGTGGAATAGAAAATCAGAGCACACAACACTAACATCATAAATGAAAGAGCACATCACTTCAGATCACCCGGAGAAACCTGACGGCGTAAGGGAATATGGGCCACTCATTGAGAGCATGTATTGGACAATTAAGATTAAACGGATACATTTCTTGAATAACTTTTTATTCCAAAGATCACTTAGAAAAAAATCGATTACATTAACAGTATTATAACGATTATAGACGTTGAACGTGTGTTTTGAAACTTCCCATAAAGGACATCCATGCTGGGATGACTGCAAAGAAGAGTTGTATCGGAAATGAACCGGGAAGTCCCCTCAGCCCTGCACCGCTCTTCCCGGAAAATACACACGTGAGGACTGTCCAGTCCATTCTGTGAAACTCACCTGACGCTGACACCAAATTCAGACACACAGTTCGAGAAAATAAATTCTAGTCCCAGTTGTTAGATAACTGACTCTAGGAATGGATGCAAAAGACCACAGTTCATAACACCCTGGCCCACGGCAGGGAGACCACATGGTTCCACGTTTGGAAGTCAGTAGAGGTTGACGGTGATATTAAATAAGAACAGTCACGCTAAACTATCACCCGGAAGGATGCAGAATTCAGTATTCAGTGTCCACTGACGTTCTTTTTAAAAACCATAACGAGATAGAAATAGGAAAGAACTTTTTCTAAAACTGATAAAAAAAGCAAATAATGGAGAATAATGGAGTCTCTTAGTCCAGTCAGGAGCATCTAGGGATCCCTGAACCAGGGCGTCTGCCCTCACCAGCCCTTAGGCAGCTTTACGGGGTCCGTCCAGAGCACGGACATAAAAAGAAGAGCATGAAGATTGGGAAAGAAGAAATAAAACTGTCCTTATTCACAGATGCAATCATTCCTGTAAGTATTCTGAGGAATTCACAAAACCTTACTAGAATTAATATGTGAGTTCATGGAGATGTTGGGACAAAAGATCAATATACTAAAGTCAATTTTATTTTTATTTACAAGCAATAAACATTTAGATATTAAATGCTTTTAAATTACCTCTTATGATAGCCTAAAAACATGAAATATTCAAATAGAATTAACAAAATAGGTGCCAGATTAAATATTGTTGATACAGCTATTTTTTTCCGATTAATCCATAAATTTAATGTAATCCCCCCCCAAAATCCCAGCCAACTCCTCTGTAGAAATCAACAACTTGATTTTAAAGTTTATATGGAAACAGAAGAACCACAATAATGAAATAAATGTTAGAAATTAAGAACAAATTTAGAGTATTTGTGATACATAAGTTCCAGCATTATCATGAAGCTGGGAGTTAGTGCTGTGCAGTGTTACACAAGGACTGAGGTCTCACTCAGCGGAACACCAGGGAGAGAAGGAAAGCCAGCAAGAGGGCCAGAGGAAGACGTGGGCGGGTGGCTGGGCCACTAGGTCACCAGGAGCCAGACGCAGGTGTGGGTTCCTCACAAGCACCCCCTGAACAGAGGACTGGCGCTGAAGAGGACGGGCACGGGCAGGACGCAGCAGAGACTGAGGCAGCGCCACCAACAGACAGAGGCGGTTTCAGGAAACGAAGTGTTTCGAGAGTCGGATACACCTCAGGGGCTGGTGGGTGAGGTCCGCTGAGCAACGGCCTTGACCGCCAAGCTCCTGGACACAGCTTCAAACCAGTTGTGTAAAAATGAAGAGAACTGAAGGGAGAAAAAGGGAAGCCCACCACGCTGGGGAGAAGGCAGCACACTTCCTCGTTGCTTGATGTTCAACGTTAGTCACACACTGCAGCCTACCGGCTGCAGAGACCCTCTTCACTGCACCCGAGGGGCTTCAGAATCGACCACACGGGCAGCAAACGGCAAGGAGAGCGTGTTGGAGGAGGAGCACACAGGGCTGGGCTGTTGGAAAGAAGCTCGGAGCAGAAATCAACAACCAGGCAGAACAGGCCCAGGGCCTCGTCCAAGTTAAGAAACGTTCTTCTGACTGACCCACGTAAAAAGAAGAAATTACACATGATGAAATATTATTCAGCTTTAAAGAAGAATGAGCTTCTGGCATTTGCTGGTAAATGGATAGAGTTGGAGAATATCATGCTAAGTGAAATAAGCCAAAAAACCAAAGACCGAATGTTTTCTCTGATATGTGGAAGAACAGAGTCACTTTATATTAGGTAGAGGGGAGTGAAGGGAGGGGAAGGGGCATGGGGTAGGAAGGACAGTAGAGTGGAACAGACATTATCACCCCATGTACACATACGACTGCATGGCCCATGTGATCCTGCAACATGTACAATCAGAAAAATGAGATTACACTCCATTTATGTATGATCTATCAAAATGTATAAATGCATTCTGCTGTCATGTGCAACTAATTAGAACAAATTTAAAAAATTAAGATTCCCAAAATACCAAAGGTCAAATGTTTTCCCTGATAAGTGGATGATGATATATAATGGGGGAGGGGTATGGGGGTGAGAGAAGAATGGAGGAACTTTATGGAATATTTTTAAAAATTAAAAACCCCTATTAAGTTAAAAAAAGAAGAAATCAGAAGGGAAAATTGAACATATTTTGACCTTAAGTATATTGAATATATGCATTAGTAAATGTTTTTGGATGTACTGAGCTAGCACATAGAGAGACACTAATAACTTCTTGAAGTCTATATTGGCAGAGAAGAAGTTCATAAAATAATGGTGTGGGATATCAACTCAAAAATATGGAGAAAATAGATAACTGAATTCAAGATAAAAGCAGAGGCCCAGGAGATAGAAAATTATCATTCAGGGACGAGCATGGGGGCACACGATTGTAATCCCAGTGGCTTGGGAGGCTGAGATAGGAGGATTGCAAGTTCAAGGCCAACTCAGTGAGACCCTGTCTCTAAATAAAATACAAAATAGGGCTGGGGATGTGGCTCAATGGTCAAGTGCCCAGAGTTCAGTCCCTGGTATCACCCCCGCAAATAAAAAAGAAAGAAAACTGCATTCAGGAGAGACTACCATCATGGTGTAAAAGGGCATCTTTAAACAGATTAATAAAATTAATAACTGCTACCAAGAGAGATTTGAAATAAACAGATGATCAGCCAAAGGAATGAAGACAGATATCACAATGAATCCCTTAGGCACTGGAAAAATGTCACAGTAATAAAAAGACATGGAACTAATTTGGGCTGGATTTGACAACTTAGAGGAAATGAACAAACTCCTTAAAAACATCTTATCAAAATGAACACAGAAATTAGACAAAAATTAGTCCTATATTTATTTGTTTTAATGACACATGGTTTTCAATCTCCATGAAAAAGACCACAGGTTCAGAAGTTCTCTGTGCTGAGCTCTTCCACTTGTCCAAGAACGAAATGAGGTGAAATCCACACTTTTCAGCAAATAGAGAAGGCAGGAGCACCCAGGAATTTACTTCTGAGGCCAGCATAACCAACACTAAAACTTGCCAAGGCCACAAAAGGGAAGGGGAACCAGACGCTCTTATGAGCACAGAGATAATAATTCAGACAGAATGCTAGCAAATAACCATGTGGAGCATATTCCAAGAATGTAAGATCCATTTAAATTAAAGATCAAATAAAGTAATTTATCTGGTTATCAAAAAGAAAAACAAAGACTGACTACCTGCAAACAGCTATGAGACAGACTTCAGCTTCCTGGAATACAGAACTCCTCCTCAACCTGATACGAAGAATCCATAAAACATGATCAGCTAACTAATTTCCTAATGGCAAATATTAAACATTTCTCCTCTGAGATGGGAAAAAGACAAGAATGTCCTCTGTCACGTTTTTTATCCATACTATGGAACTCACAGCTCAGTAATGCAAAAATAATAATAAAAACAGAAAGTTGGGACCAGAATAGGTAAATCTGTCATTTTTGTGAAAGAGTCAATTGTGTGTACATAAAATACAAAGGGATTCACAACAAACTGCTGAAATAAACAAGTGAATTTTACAAGGTTACTGGATACAAGGTTCATATACAAAACACATTATTTTTTAAGCTGCAGAATAATAAAGCTTCATGAAGAAACAGTACGCTCTCTGCACATCCTTGAGTCAGTCGAGTTATCTTAGACAAGGACGTGAAAAATAATAAGAACAACACCGCTAATTTCTGTTCTTCAAAATATTCCACTACAGAGACTAAAAGGCAAGCCCAGAATAGGAAAAGGCATTTGCACAACAGCACAGGATTCTTGTCCTTGAGTGTGTGCATACAGAAAGGGAGACAGAACCCAAAATTCATCAACCACCACCAAATAAGACTTTTTAAGGATAAAAGACTAGGTGCCCCAGCAAGGGGCAAGTTCTTATTTTCAGGAGTTCTTCTGAGGTTTGGCGACTTCCCAGTTCTTGGTGTGGGTGCTGAATCACCCCGGTGCGTTTGCAGTTGAGGCGCACACTGTACTTGCACACGAAGCCACTGTGTGTGTCTGAGAGTGTGCCTGCACGTGTGCGCGTCTCTGTGGGGTGTGCTTTGGTGTCATGTGTAAGTTTACACAGTTGCCTCCTCGCGTTAGGCAAGGCACATCTGTTTCAGAGACGGTTTCACTGGAATGAAGAAGACGGCACCCTCTGACTCCTGGGACTCTGCCCCGTCCCTGGTTCCTGGGAAGCCCCACTCTGACTAGGACTCGTGGGGACAGGGAGGTGGCCTTCCCTGAACAAGGTCCTCTTCAGTGGCCACCTGCTATTTGCTGAACCACGTGGTCCCCAGGAGCAGCTGGCTTGTCTGCTTCAGCTTGTTCCTGGAAGCTCCTGACCAGAGCTCGGGTTCCACTGACCGGCGCGTTCCCTCTCCCCGGGCCCCAGGGCCATCTGCCTCTGCCCTCTGCTCGGGGTGCAGAAGCGTGTCCCCAGCTGTCTAGTGCTGGGACTTCACAGACTCCTTTCCTGCCTTCACACTTGCAAGCAAAGTCTGCCTGGACCTCCAGCACGTGCGCGCGCACACACACACACACACACACACACACACACACGACAGAGACCCACACGCACGGAGGACACGCGGAGACAGAGCACTGCACCTGGCGCCTCCTCTCTTCCTGCCGTCCACCCAACAGACTGAGCTGTAGTGTGGGACGGAACGCGTGTGCTTCCGACAGCGGCGTTCAGGTAGCCGGGAGAGGAGACGCAGAGGAGTCGCTGGGCACCGTCCTCTTCGCAGAGGGAGCCTGCGGAGCGGGGCCGAGGTCTCCCGTGGCCACCCTCCACCTGCCCTTCACCCTCTCTCAGGTGCACTCTGCTTTCAGCTGTGGGGCCTCTCACGTGGTGGCAGCCCGCCCAGGACCCAGAGTCCCTTGGAGGGCCAGCAGAGACGGCAGGCGCCCAGGGCAGCGCCGACAGGTCCAGGTCCAGCCAGTCCTCCCCGGGAGCAGCAGGGCCCTGGGGCTTCACTGCTGGCCGTGAATCCCGACTCCTGCTCCCCATGTCTGTTTCCACTGGCACTTATTGACCTGGAAAGTCTGCCCAGGCCCCACTGTGTCCTCCTGCCTGGAGCTTTACTTCAGGGACACCGTCCCTGTCGAACAGCATCCTGCCTGCACCTGGCACACTCCATGGCCTCCCGAGGTGAGTCCAGGGCTTCATGGGGAAGTGGTATCTGCTCTCTTATGAAAGTCTTTGTCATGTTTTGGGGATACACTTTGCTATGGATTAGATGTGAGGTGTCCCCCGAAAGCTCATGTGAGACGATGCGAGGTTTAGAAGTGAAATGACTGGGTTACGAGCGCCTTGAGCTGATCTTCGCATTGATCCCTTGACAGGGATCAACTGGGTGGTGGCTGTAGGCAGCATATGGTGTGGCCGGAGGGGGCGGGTCCCTAGGGGCATGACTTTGGGGTTCATGTTCTTCCTTGGCTTGCAGAGCTGTGTCTCCGCTTCCTGGTGCCACGTCCGGAGCTGCTTTCCTCCACCACACTCTTCTGCCATGATGTCCTGCCTCATCTCGGCCCTGAGGAATGGAGTTGGCGTCTGCAGGCTGAGGCCTCTGAAACTGTGAGCCCCAAAATAAACTGTTCCTACTCTAATTGTGCTTGTCAGATCTTGGGGTCACAGCAGGAAAAAGCTGACTAAACTAGACTTTTTAATGTGAAAAGTTTTCTCCAAAATCATTTTATTTTTCAATCCTCCATTTTCTGTTTCTAGTTAGCTTCCAGGATCATCGGTTCTTTTACTCCTCTGGACAACTGAACAAACACCCCAGAGCACCCCGCTCTGCCCTCAGGAGAAGGGGAGACAGACTGCGTCCCAGCTGCGGGAGCGGGAGAGCAGTCTGTGGGTGCAGATCAGCAGGCACCCCTAGGCCTGCAGGAGCACGGCGGTGTGGTTGGCTTCATGCTCTTTCTTAAAAACGAGGAGTGTGGGGCGGTGGTCCCAGGCCCCCGACTGCCTTGCCTCAGGTGGCTACTGATGTATTTAAACACAAGACTTTGATGGGTTCACATAAACGTCATCTAGATCAAGGATTTGGGTCCCAAGATCCAGAAACACGGCGAGCCCTGGGGCCAGCACCCTGCCTCCACTCCTGGAAAGCCTGCCGTGTGGCCTGCGAAGCTGAAAGATGGCGGATGGGCATTCCATCGGAACACGCTCTTAGTGACTGTTGTTCCAGGTTGTTTCCCACAAAAATTTATTTTGTTATAACAAAAACCCATTCTTTGGAAGACTCAAAATCACCTAGCAACATAGTGGTGTTAAATGAAGGTCATACAGCTTCACAAGTCGAAGGCCCGAGTGGCATGCTTAGTCTTCATGTATTGCTCCTGGGCTGAACTGAATCTGAGTTCCTCTTCTTTATGTTCCGTATGTGATGCGCGGGTGTGCCAACAGATACCACACTTTGTGGTGGGACCCCATCCGTAACTGATTTTCCCTGCCCCTCCAATTATTGAACCCCGTCGTCCATAGGGTCTTCTTCAAAACCAGATTGTCAACATGTAAGTTTAATAACTGTCATGGAAAATAGGGTGAAGACAGTTTCCTGCTTTTGAGTGTGCAATGAAATGGTTGTGCTGGGTGGTGCTCCTGGGGCTATGTGTGGCCTTCGCGTGCACGCAGCTTGCACACACAGGAGGAGAAAACAGGGTCCTGCAGCTCAAACCAGCTGGGGCCTTTGCCCAGTGCCAGGCAGCTCTCCGAGGTCACGGCCCGGTCCCTCCCCTCTGTGCTGGTGCTCACATGGACGGAGGGTCTCAGGGCTATCCTGCTCCCCAGTGGCCCCCATCCTTCATGTGAAACGGAAGACCCTGCACAGTGCAGCGAGGCCGAAGACCCAGGGAGCACCTCCTCCGGTGCCCCGTGGACCCCCACGGAAGCATCCGTGTTCAGTTGGAACCGCAGCACATCTTTCCCTTTTCTCTGCCTTTTGTTCCTGAATCCAGAATTCCTTGGTGCTCTAGGCTAAATGTGGAGAATGCCCTCTCTCCCCCAGGGTCCTTCAGGTGTGCTGGACAGCTTCCAAAGTCCTCTACCCGCCTCCTCTCCTTGGCCCAGCTCTTCTCATCCTTCAATTTATCATGCAACAACTTTGCCAGTCATGGTGCCCTCACACCGCCCCGAGCGAGGCGGAGCTCCCTGGTGGCCCCGGGCCGCTCCAGCCCAGCTGACTCCTTCTCCCTGACCTGCTCAAGACTCTGTTGCCAGCAGGCCTCGCGCTCACTCACTCAGGTGCCTCTCCCAGTTGAACCTCACGTCTTGCACCGCTGCCCTTTGGTCAGATGCACAAATGTCCCCTGAACACATGCACCCTGACCCCGCGGCTCAGTTGAAGCTTGTCCTTGTATCAAAACATTGCTGCTAAGCTGACACACATCCACTGCTGGGAATAAATAGATCATTAGGCAACAACAAGGACCAGTTTGATTAGAATTTAAATGAATTAATAGAAGAGCTGTCCACAAGGGTACAACCTTCTGCAGCAGCTCTCCGTGAGCCTTTGGGTAGGAATCAGCCACAGAGCTACACGTTAGCTGGGGTCACAGGGGTGGGGAGCCCAAGTCTGCACAGCCTGTGGGGAGGAGAGACCTCAGCAGAAGGGAGACCTGGTCCTTACTCATCCCAACTAGACAGGACAGGAGGCAGCACACTTAGTTTTGCTGTGGGTTTTTCATCTATTCAAATAAGAATACGGGGCATAACCTCACCCGAAGGGCTGTCCAACTCTGCCCACCCTTCCTGCATTGTGAATCAACACCCAGGCTCCTGTGCAGCAGCAGGACACTCACTGGGACTAGAGATATTCACTCAGTATTGATAAACAGTGCCAGGGCTTCCAGGGGTCACTCTGACCAGTGCCCACTGTCCGTGGCCTGCACCTCATCTTCACATGACAGGTCTTCACAGTGCAGAGAGAGCAAGGTGACCTTTTCAGGGTGTTGTGTGATGACAACTACAGGCTAACGCCAGGACTCTGGAGCCGCTTGTCACAGGGGCCAGGAGCCGGAGCCCTGCTGGGACGCCTCAGAGAGTGTCACTCTCAGAGGTGCCTACAGATGCAGCTGGCAGCTCCCGAGGAACAGGGTGACTCATCTGCAGCCAAGTCTGCCCTGAGGACACCCTGGCAAACCCATGGCAGTCACTGGAGACAGCAGGTCTTCTACGAGGAGGACGGACTGAGTCCACAGGACCTCCATAAGACAAGGCCACACAAGGGTGGTTTGCTTCTCATTGCTGTGGGACTGGAAGTCCACAGTCAAGGTTCCAGCAGGGTTAGGTTCCTGGCTAGGCCACTTTTCTTGTCTTGCACTTAGCCACCTTCTCACGTGGCACAGACAAGACTCCCATGCCTCTGTTCTTAGAGGACATGATAGCCATCTGATTAGGGCTCCTTAACCTTCGTCACCTGTCCAGGCAAAGTCCCTTGGGGAAGGGAGTCACTGTGTCCAGGAGGGAGCTGCAGGAACCTAGAGCCATGAACTTACCCTCCTCCACACACACAAACACACACACACACACACACACACACACCTGTGCGCACGCACACACATGCACATACTAGTTGGAATGATTTGAAAATATTCTCAATGGACAAATACTGGTCAACACCAGCTTTGTCCCACATGACGTGCTGTGGAATTGAGGGTGCTCCCAAGAGGCCGCAGTGGGGCATTTATACCAAACCGAGGCAGAAACTGCCACGTGCCGCCACAGCGCAGCTTTGGGAGCAGAGGTCCAACTTGTTGGTTGAAATCCCTCCGAGCCTCTCACTTGCTCTTCGTGCATGAAGTGCAGGCAGCAGTCTGGCAGGGCCCAGCCTGAACACGCCTGCGTGCCCTCCTCGTGGCTGTCAGAGCAGCGTCCCACTCGGTAGAGCGGCTAAGCATGATGGTTTAATCCTCCACACTCAAAGGCATGAGAGTTTGGATTTTACAGACACCTGTTAAAATCTAATCACAGCATGAAAAATTAAATTGGCTAGAGTAGTGATTTTATGATAAATAATGCTATAATTCTATCCATCAGTGGAAAATGAACTAAATAAACCACTATACAAGATCCTTCAGATTGTGGGAATTTTCAAATGACTTAAAAACCACAGTGCAATAACGCTATGTCAGTCTAGTGAGCCAATGCCCTGCTGGGCCGAGACGCTCAGTCCTGACGTACTCGCTCTGCACTGGTCCTTCTTGACCGCAGAACAGGTGGGTTCGCTCTGAGTGTCCTGGAAGCTCTGGTTCCACAGCCTCTCAAGCACAGCCCCCCAGCCCCAGATCCTGCCCATGAACGCCTGCTTGACCTCTCAGAACAACTGGTAAAGCAGGTGACCGTGCACTGCCCAGGCACCTACCTGGTTCTAGTCCAGGTGGACCAGGAAACCCAGAGCTGATGCTGATGCAAAATTGAACCAAACCATCCTGCATGGGCTGCCAGCAGTGCCCGTGGACAGGATCTTCTTCTACCTGAGCTTCAAGAGCAACACTGGAGCAAATTCTGTTTAACCAGCGCTGCAAAGGGGGAGGCTACCATTGCTGTTCCAGGTCCCCCAAAGAGCAGAGCACAGAACCACGTGACTCGAGAGTGCTGCTCAGGCATTCTCCAAGAATCAGAAGAAGGTGCAGGGACCAACACCCACGAGGCACTCAGAGCATCGTTCACAGCATTCAGGAGGACCGAGCCACCTGCGTGTCCACCAGGCGGTGAGTGCATAAACAAAACGTGTCCCATCCGTACCCAGAGCAGGGTCCCAACACGAAAGGACAAAGTACTGACACGTGGGTACCTGGAAGAGCATCAAAAATAAGACAGTGGGAAAGGTGGCCAGACACGAAGGTCCTCAGATCGGGTGACACTGGTGTGCTCACCCACGGGGACGAAAGTCGTCAGCAGCACTGGGCACCTGGGGTGGGGCCGTTTCCCGGCTCCGTTGAAGAGGGCAGGCTTCTGGGTGGTGGAAGCCGTCCGGCAACTTGACGTGGGTGGTGCTCGGATAGCACTGCCTGTTAAACGCACTCAACTGTTCACGGTAAAGGGAGGTGCTTTACCTTGACTTTTGGAGCAGGTTCTTCCTCCGACCCTGAGGAGGACAGGGTGGGAGAGGACGGCCTGTCTTCCAGCCCAGGAGCTCCACTCTTGGAGTTGTGCCAGCCGGTGGCTCCATCCTGGCACCACCCTGGTTGCTATTGCTCCTTTATCTGTTTGAGTTTACGGAATCCACAGGCCCCACAAACATCAGCACTGGCTTCCTACATCTTCCTGGGACGCTCTCCCTGGGTGGCACTCAATGGCAGGTCCCTGCGTGGCAGTGGTGGCCAGCAGGGGCCAGGCCCATCACAGAGGAGCTGGACTCTGGACTCAGGACCAAGGGGGATGGCACGGCACAGCAGCGGACACCCTCTGAGGACCTACAGACTCCAACTCCAACTCAGGAGCTCAGGACGCCGCGGAGCCCGGAGGCAGGTGAGGAGGTGTGGTGCCACCTTTGGCCACACAGACCCTGGCTGAGTCCTAGGGACCGCAACCTCCCCACTGCACTAGGACAAAGGGTGCGTGGCCTTCAACTCCAAGACCAGCCGGCCAGGGAGAGCTGCTAGTGGTCACTCAGAACCAGAGCAGCCCAACAACAGGCTTCAGCAGAACCCAGGCTTCCTGGACAGGACCGCAGAGCCCGCTCTCCACAGAGACAGCGCCAACAGGTAGAAGGAAGGGAAGAATGAGATCGAGGCCAGCTGCGGGCAGCTGCCGTGATCCTTTGTCCTGAACTGCAACAGCCAGGCGTCAGGGACAGGGTTTCCCATGGCGTGGTGCAGGTCACGCGGCACTGAGCGGGGCAGGAGTGTGAGGCCAGATCCCCTCTTGGCAGAGGGACTTGGGACCTGGCCTGGGTGCCTTCTCTGCTTTCTCCTTTTCCTTTTTCTGGGTGAGTGTGTCCCTAGGATTCCTGTGGGCTCTGCTCCCTGCCCGCCCCCACTGGTTCGTACACATGGCTCTCCACAGGGAAGGGACTCTCACCAGGATGCTCTCGCGGCTGCCGCTGCCCGCCCCCGAGGCCCTGTCCCTCTCTGCCCACACCGCTCTGTCTCTGCCACTCTACCTCTCTCTCCTTCTCTGTCCTCCCAGAGTGGCCGGCCCCGTCGCTCCCTCTGCTTTATCTTTGTTGGGCCTCTGGGCCCCTGGACTGTCCAGCGATCGATGTGTTTGTTCAGGGGGAGGAGACGCTGGGCAGGCCGCGCAGCTGAAGCCCTCTGGGGAGCACTGCATAATGAAGTGGAGATGCGCCCTCCGCCTCCCGCGGCTCTGGGCCTCGTGAAGACCAGGGAGCCCTCTCATTACCTGCAAAGGAGAGCCATGAGTGGTGGCTCCGGTCAGGCCTCGGGGGGCCCCCTTTGTCACCTCTGAGGAAGGAGTGCACTTTCTGCCAGAGCTGGCTTCGCCAAATGCTATTGTTTTAGAAGCCGTGAAGGAGGTCGCTGGGCCTAGGGGTGCACACAGCCCCGCGTGCAGCGACAGTGAGGCAAGTGTAATGCTAGACGGCTGGAGTGCACCTCAGATGGCTTCTGCCCGGAACACCAGGAGCTGAGGGGATTACGCAGGACAGGCTGCCACGCAAGGAGATTTTCAGAAATCTGTTAACCCCAGCTAAGACCAGTGACTATGCTGTTGCTCAACATGGAGAAAAAGTATGTTCGTTAACCACAGAAAGATGTGAGGAGAGAGTGAGCAGATGAAGGGGAGGGGAGCCGGCCTGCGGATGCCCTTTGGGGGGATTGCAGAGAGGCTGTGAGCAGAGGCCCCCAGGCTCGCACCAGGGCAGAGTCCAGAGAGGAGGCGGGGCATCTGGCCCAGAGTGGACAGAGCGCTTCCAGCCACTCCTGGTGCCCTGGTCACTGGTCCTGTCCTGAGGATGCTCAGGCAGCATGGCCACACACTCTCAGAAAGGCCGTACGCTTCCAGAGATGAGTCAGGTGATGGGCTGGACGACCACTGGACATATTTCCTTTAGAGAATGAAAACCACACTGGACTCTGATCATTTTTAATCCTAATATGAAGAAAGACAGCTTTTATTTTGGAGGAAAATGAGGTACGATCTAGAATCACAGACTCTGAGAGAACCAGCGGCCGCTGCCTGAGTGAGCTGAGCCCAGAAGGACCCCAGTGCCAGGTCACAAGAATGGCCGGCTAAGAGGTCTCTGAGCTCCTCAGTTGGCAGGCGACTGGGGAGAATTGTCACAGGAGGAACCCGAGAAGGGTTTCCAGTGCATCTCACAGAAAGGAGAGGGCCCTCAGAGACACCCAGCAGAGCAGTGTGCATGCAGGAGGGAGCAGGGCCCGACAGAGCCTCCACACAGCCTGTCTCCCTCCCAGATTCTGCTCTCTCCTCTCTTGCGCTGGGGAAGCTGAGTCAAGAGGTGACAAAGTTCCCTGGGTTCCCAGAGGACTTTGTAGACAGAGACCCTCGGGTGCAGATCATCCCAAGGAGAGATCCGCAGTCCCTCCAGGACCTGCGCACATTGAACCCCTCCAGCAGGTTTGAATGGACCCCGCCTTCCTTCCCAGGAGCTTTCCACATCAATGCTCCTAGTTAATTTGACTGACTTTTTAAAAAATAAATAAACTTAACACTGGACACGGAGGGTCACAAAATCCCTGGTTTATTTAAACCAGCTCATTCATGCCCTCTCTGGCCACACGAACACACCCTCCTGCTCAGTCACAACAGGGAAGTGTAGCTGCTCCGCAAACCCCTGAGATGACGGAGATGGCGTTTGCCCGACAATGTCACAGGGTCACAGAAAAAGCTGACACAATATGCTTCTTCAACCTGCCCCATCTGAACACAGGGCTCCCGGGGCAAGCGGAGCCCAGGGGGTAGGCAGCAGAACAAAAGCAGTCCTCTGCTAATTGACTGAAAAATTAGCCAGGTTGCCCCCTGGGAGGCACAGGAGGCTGCAGCAGATGGAGGCTGCTGGGCTCCGCCGCTCAAAAGCCCCTGGAAGCCTGCTGTGGATCTGCCGCAATTATGGGTCACAACACCGCTCTTGTTCAACAGAACACCAGCAAGACCGACGGGAAGACAGGGCTGGAAAGGTCACAAATGCCTTGTATCTCAGTAGCTGTCCTCCGCCTCCACACAAAGCTCCCCCAGAGGCTCAAACTCATGCTCTGGGGGCTGCACATTTGTGGTTCAGGTTTGTTTTGTTTTGTTTTTATGGACTTAGCCTCTAGCCCACACAGATGCTTTTCTGTGCTTCTTTGATTCTGGTGCTCAGAATTCATATTTATTTCTGTGTCTTGGTCTCAGGCTCTGGGTCTGTGGTTTCCAGGTAGCAGAAGGGGTGTGCAGTTCTCAAGGTGTGGTTTCTGCCTGCTCATGCCAGGCACACGCACACACATGCACGAGCACACACACAGCTCTCCAGGCACAGCTTCAGCTACACTACCCAGGACTGAGTGCTCTTCCAATGAGCAGTGCAACCCTGTGGCCACTGCTGGCTTTGTGCTTAGAAAATGTTTCAATCACAGGTCTGCCCCTGAGGTCTCACCATGCAAGGTGCACTTTGACTAAGGCTAACTGAATCATCTCTCAAAGCCTGATGGGAAATTCTGAAATACAGGACTTTTTGAGGCTCTGTGGATGCTGAACTGATGAATAAATTATTGCAACCTGACATTACGCTGCCCCTTTGTCTTCTCCCAGGAGAAATAAATAGCCAATGGATAAACGTGAGCATGCACACTTCTTTAAAGTATGCTGATTTTATTATTTCCGAAAAACACCAAAGGGTTGTATAGCTGTGTCAGTAAACAGGTAAATGGATAAAGAAAATGTACACATTGGAGTTTATTCAGGTACAAAAAAGAAAGAAACTCTCATCTGCAGAGAAATGGATGGAGTCAAAGAACACCATGTTAAGCAAAATAAGCCAGACTCAGAAAGTTGAGGGTTGCATGATTTCTCTCATATGTGGAAGTCAGAGGAGAAAAGAGCAAAAAGGGAGGTCATGGAAGTAGAAAGGAGATCACTAGGGGGTAGGAGGAGTGGGGAGGGGAGGGAAGGGGGTTTAGGGTAGTGAAATTTACCAAATTAGGTTCTATTCATGAACAGGCCACACGGAAACACTGTTTTGTATACTTAGGTGTGCCAATTAAAAATTCCAATGGAATAAAGAAGCAATTTTATTCTTTCAATATCTATTTTGAAAAAATAAAACAAAACCCATGGGTTTGGTTTTCACACACACTCCTTAGATTCAGAAATGTGGCTTCAGCTGGTCCAGATGTCACCCGTTTCTGTTACAGATGCCCATTTGTAGAATTACTAACCCAGAACCGTAGGGCCACTGTGATCAGCCACCTCAGTGGTGAGCCTCGGTTCCATTACTGTGATTGACACCCCAGAAGGAGAAGGAGAAACCAGAAGGTTTGTAAAGTACAGGACACCCTTTATATCTTGGTGCATTTGTGCATGAGTTTTAGTATGCACGATGTGAATAACAGTAAAGTTTTAACAATTTACATTTATCAAAAGACTTTGTACAGGATGATGTGACAGCCCATCACTAGCACCGGCCGGGAATTTGATGTAAGATGAAATGCAATCCATAACTATACAAATGACTGAGTTTGTGCAATACTATGACAACTTTGTTGGTCAGGCAGCCGCAGTCTTTACTTCGGTGTTCTGGGGAGCGGGCTATGGGCTCTGCCCAGCCATTGCTAGCCATGTGAGCTTCCCCTTGACCCTCATGTTGAGATGACTCAGGCAAGCGGGGCCTTGCTGGCCCAGCCAGGTGAGACTGTGACATGGCTCCTTCGCCACCCGGAGTATACCATCTCCTGCCCTCTGGCCCCTGGAGCTGCTCCTCCTCTTCGCCTTGACCTGTGCACCCTCCACTACACTGGTGTCTGCGAGAGGGTATCATGCAGGTGTAAACGGAGTCATGGCCTGTGGGTCTTTCCAGGCTGGCTGCCCCGGCACCTTGGCTTTGAGAACCTTCTACGCGGTGTGTCACAGCACCTCCCTTGCACTACTGAGTGGTGTTCTATGGAACAGGTGCTCTCCAGCTCACAAACTAGTCGCCTGGCCAAGGGACTGGGGCACACCCACTGTCAGGCGGTGACAGATGAAGCTACTGGTGTGAGCGAACATTTTCACTTCTCGGGCATCAATACCCGAGGGTGCGGCTCCTGGAGAACTTGTGTGGCTTGATAAGACCCTGCAGCCCATCCTCCAGGGAAGCCTCCGGGGCACTGAGGTACCGCACACCCTGGGCTCCTGTGTGCTGGAGCCACACAGGCGTGTGGGATGGTGCACTGTGGTTTCTTTTTGTATTTCCTCGCTGACTAATGATAATGAGCACCTTTCCCATGTTCTCTCTGATGAAATGTCTTTACAAATCTTTCCCGTATTTAATTGGAATTTTTGTTCTTTTGGGGTTCCCATGTAACCTGGCCACAAGCCCATTGCCAGATAGCTGGGGTGCAGGTACTTTCTCTCCATCTGTACTCTAGGCCTTTCTCTTGGCCTGGTCTCAGAGCAAGGTTTTTCATTTTCAAGCACTCAGATCAATCTTGGGAAGGAATTGAGGATCTTAGTGTCTTCTTTTGCCTGCGGGTTCTGTGAGGTGAAACCACCTCTTTTGTTCTTGATTGACAATTGCATATTTTTTCTTAATCGTTCTAGCTGGAAGCTTATCAGTTTTGTTGATCATTTCAAAAACTCAGCCCTGGGAGTTTGTCATTTCCTACACGGGTTTTGTTTCCATTTTTGTGCATTTCTACGGTGTGTCCTGTTGTCTTTGTCATTGTGGATTGGTGTTTGCTGTTCTCGTCTTCCTCCAGAGTCTTAATAAGAACGCATGCATCTGTGACATAAAGTCTCTTAACTTCTCACAAACACTGTGACTCTTCCCTCCAAGACCGGCTTCAAGCCCATCTCGCAAGTTTGATGTGGCTTATTCCTATTTTGTTTTATTTAAAGTACATCCTATTTCCTTCGAAACTTCCTCTTCCGTACTGGTCGTGTAGAATGGGTTGGTTCATTTTCACGAGTTTGGGGGTCTGCTTGTCAACTGGCTGCAGTCGCCTGCTGGTTTAGTTCTGTTGTTCTAAAACCATTCCATTCTCTTGCACTAAGGACCTGTCCTACGCCTAGGAAGATGGACTGTCCTGGTGGGAACTGCAGGTGCATCTGAGCAGCATGCGCGGGTTCCTCTGGGTGGAGAGCTGCCTGAAGACCCTCCAGGTCCCGTTGGTGGGGTTGCCATTTGGTTCTTCCATGTTCTGGATGGTTTTCTGCATACAAGCTTCATCTACTCCAGAGGTGAATGTTGGCATGACCAACTGTAACTGTACGTTCTCTCTTTCTGCTCTTAGTTTCATCAGCGTTTCCTTGGCCTAGGGGCATTCATAGTTCACATTGCTCTATGTTATCAGTGAGTTGACTTTTCTATGATTACACAAGATCTCTCTTTGTCATTTTCTTTTCTCTGAAATCCACTTCTTCAGATATTAAGGTAGGTGCACCAGCTTTCTCTGATTAGTGTCCATGCTACGTCTTTTCCCATCCTTTTCCTTTAAATGGTCTATATCATCATCATTGTACTTGAAGTGAGTTTGTACAGATGGAATAGAAAGGGGTCATTTTTTAAAAATTCAATGCAATAAACTTTGTCTTTTTATTGTTAGATAAGGAACATTTACTTTTATGGTAGCTATTGACATGTTTAGATTAGGTATACTGTTTTACTGTTTTCTCCTGTGCATTTTAGTGTTGTTCCTCGGTTTCCCCTTTCCTTCAGTGTTGGGTTATTTGAACAATTTTAGCATTTCATTTGAGTTTGTCTACTACAGTTTTATCCTATGTATCTACATCTACATCATATGCACAACCACTCACTGGTTCCTGTACATCGTAAGCACGCATGTTCATATCCGTGTGTGTGTGTGTGTGTGTGTGTGTGTGTGAGAGAGAGAGAGAGAGAGAGAGAGAGAGATCGGGGTTTCCCAGAGCCTGCACACACTCTTGGTTCCTCACAGTCCACTTGGTGCAATACTTTGCCTTGACCATCTGGGCTCCTCCTTCTCTCTCCACATTCTGGCTGCTTTATCTGTGGTATCTGTGTCTGCCAGGAAGCCCAGCAGAAAGCAGTGGGAGCTCAGAAGAGCAGACGTATTTGGGAGACCTTGAGAGGGGAAGAGCGCCTTCACACACCCACCAGCGACCCCGGGTCTCCTCTCTCATCTTCACCTCCAGTGCTCCACCAAGTGTCCCCCCTTGTGGGGATCTTCCCTGCAAGGCTTTCAGGGAGAAGGGGGGGCTCCTGGAGCAGGATCTCAAGTGTCCCCATCCAGACGTCTTATGCTGCCTCATTCTGAGGACTTTCACTGGACCAGGAGTTGAGGGTGGCTGATTCTTTCCCTCCAGCACTTCAGACGTCTTCTGAGTCCCCCTCTGACTGCATGGCTTCTGCCGAGAAGCCAGTCTCTCCAGTCACCCCTGCTAGGGAAAGCATCCTTCTTTCCAGGCGTTTAAGACTTTCTCTTTATGATGGATCTTGGCCTGGTTTCTTTGGCAGACCATCCCTCAATTTCTTCAGTCTGTGTATTCATTAAAGGTGGGGGATTTTGTGCTACACTCTCTCAATATACTTCTTCAACACCAGATTCTCTCCCTTGGGACTCTGATGACATAGGTGTCAGCACTTTATCATCGTCTGTTCCTGGTTCACAGTTATTTTTTAAACTCATCTTTGATCCATAAGTTTCTGTTATTGTATTTTTTTGTTTTAACATTTCCAATTTGTATTGTGTCTTTCATTTATCCATTCAGATTTTCCAATCTTTCCATTTGTTCCCAAGGGCCATGATGGACTCTAGTAGTGTGTGCAAAACTGCTACTTTAGAGCCTCCGTCTGATAAGCCCAGTGCCCATGATGGCTTTGACATCTGCCCAGTGTCCCAACTCTGCTGTCTCTTTTCATGTCAAGTAATTTTGGATTGCATCCTGGATATTTCAAATATTGTCATAAAATTCTGCATCCTATTTAAATATCATGAACAATGCTGATAATTCTGCTTTATTTATCATGCAATCTCATTAGGTACAGGCTGCAAGCTTCAATGTGCCCAACTCAATTTTTTCAAAATATTTTTTAGATGTTGTTAGACTTTTTCATTTTATTCATTTATTTATACGTGGTTCTGAGAATTGAACCCAGGGCCTCACACATGCTAGGCAAGCGCTCTACCACTGAGCCACAACCCCAGCTCCTGCCCTGCTTAATTTTAACCAGAAAATTGAACAAAATATATGACAGAAAAACTCTTCAAATGTTGGACTTGGGGTCTCATAGGCCCATGATCCTTGGAACACCGGGGAGGCGGATGATGATGTGAAATGTGTCACTGCCTCCACATCCCAGAAACACCCAGACTGTAGAGAAGACAGGATGCCATGGGGGCCCTGGAGCTTTGCCGAATGTTGGGGTGGCCACGTGAGGAGGGGCTGCACAGTGTGGCGAAGACCAGGCTGAGCAGTGAGTTCGGGCCTTGCAGCCACCCCAGCTCCTGCCAGCAGGAAGACCGGGAATCCCTGCTGAGCAGTCAGCGCATGCAGCCAGGTCCAGGGAGACACTCCAGGAAGGCCCATGAGCCAGAGCAGGAAAACCACGCGGAACACAGACAGTTCCTAACAGATGGATGGAAGCTTCAGACGGAACCCGAGGCTCAATACGGAAGTCAACACTTGCCCATGAAGGCAGAGAACTCGAAGTGTTATGTTTTAATTGTCCAACAATAATAGTACGTACTTCCAGGGTACCCGTGATGCTTCACTTCATGGGTGCAATGTAGAATGACCAGATCAGGCTAATTAGCATATCGATCGCCTCGAATTCTTAAACTTTCTTTATGGTGAGAATATTTAAGATCCACTCTCTTAGGAATGTTGAAATATAAGTACATGCTCATTAACGTAGTCACCAGGCTGTGCCATGGACCACTGCGCCTGCTTCTCGTGGAATCTGAAGAGGCCAAGCCCACAGAAGTGGAGAGGAGGACGGTGGTCACCGCACAGGTGCTTGCCCAGGAAGCGGCTCAGGCCGGCAGCAGGACACCACGTGCTTGCAGGGTGGCAGCCATCTGCAGAGTTCTACAACCAGCAAAAGGAACTTACAAAACTGACGGGGAAATAACTTACTTTCAGCAGAACACTCACTGAGACAGAGCATATGCTGAACCATAAGAAGGGTCTCCAAAGAATTTTAAGAACTGTAAATTATGCAAAGTATTTTCTCTGACCATGACAAGAAAGTTCTGCTAAAATAGATGCATAGATTCAATAGGATCCCAGGAAAGCTTCCAGCAAGTGGTTTTTGTAGAAAATGAGAAGCTGATTCAAAAATGCATGTAAGAATGCAAAGGACCTGGCACAGCTAAAATAATGTTTTAAAAAGCAGAACAAGGTCAAGGTGTTTATCATATCTGACTCGAGACTTACATAAAGTTACAGAAATTGAGATGATGTGTTACTGGCATATGAAGGGACCTATAGATCAATGAAATAGAATGGCGTTAAAAATAGAGCCATGTACATGTAGTGAAATGATGTTCACGGAAGTGCATGGTGAGGCTCTGAGGACCTGGAGAGCCACCTCACTTGGCAGGCCCTGGCCCTGTCACACCACATGCAAAATCACTTCAAACCTGCATTGGCTCTAAAATAAAACCAGAAGTACAAATTTTCTAGACAAAAACATAGGGAAAAAATAGATTTTTTTAAATTTATCATGATGCATCATTTACATTTCTATTACTGCAACACATACCTGAGATAATCAACTTACAAGGGGGAAAAGTTTATTTTGGCAATTTTGGAAACTTCTACCTCAAAATTTGGTTGTTTTACTCCTGCCCTGGGGCTGTGGAGGTGTGGAGTGTGGCAGCGCTTGAGGGTGTCAAGCCAACAAAGAGGAGCAGGGCCAGGGTCCCCAGCCCCTTCAAGGAAGCCCAGTGACCACACTTCCTCCCACTAGGCCCTGCCTCCTAAAGGTCTGGCCACCTGGTCAACACAGGTTGGCGCTCAAGCCCTCAACAGCTGGGTCTGTAGGGATTTCCAAGACTTAAACTACAGTACATGGTCAAAAGTCCTTAGGACACAAAACCTGAAAGAAAACTAAGTGATAAAATCAGCTTCTTTGAATATCACTTTATATCTGTAGTCTTCGTCCCAAACCCACAATGACAGTCCAGTTAGTTGCAAGTAAAGCATTAAATTGATCACACTGAGGACATTTTGTAAGATACCTGCTTGTTTGTCCTCAATACTGTTGAAGTCACCCAAAGCAAGGCTAGCTTGAGAAGATGTCACCAGCAGGAGGACTCCAGGGAGCAGGAGGACTGACCCTGGTGTGGCATCCTGACTGGGTCCTGCACAGAAAAAAGACAACTGGGGAAACCAAGGAGGACTGCATGGAGTAGGAGACTGATTGGTGAAAGCCCACCCAGAGCGGTGCCCTGGTGTGACTGCTGTGTCACACCAAGGCAGCACCTGAATTGGGAAAACGGTGTGATTGATCAAACCTTCACAACTTTGCTGTAAATCTAGATTTCTTCTCAAATAAGACACTTGTTTAAAAAGTAAAAAAAAAAAAAAAAAAAAGGATAAAATTCATCATAATTAAATTTTCTACTCTTCAAAATACATAAGATTAAGTGCAAAAGGCCAGGGGAGGGCACAGTTGTCTTGAGCTGAGGGACGAGGACCGGCCAGCGGATCGATGTCAGCTCCTAAGCTTTATCAGGTCAACAACTGGGAAATTCTTCATAATAAAAGGCTTCTCTCCAGGTAGATAGAAACATTCACAAGACAACAACAAGGAAACAGAAGCTCAACCTTAAACAAATAAATACAGGGAGGGCTGAAGAGTGGGCAGACACTTCACCAAAGATCTGAGAACCAATATACCCATGAAAAGATACTCAACATCATTATACCCATGATGTTGCTCCACCCTTGGGACAGGAGAACTCGATCTGCCCAAAACGTGTTGCAAACTCAGACGATACTCAGCATTGTTAGTTACCGGGGAAATGCAAATTAAAAACACAACCAGTTGAATGGCTGAAATTGGAAAATACTGACAGCACTAAGTTTTGTGAAAATGGAGCTAGCTACTAACTACCTGATATGTGTGAAGTTGAAGAACACCGTCCAGCAGTTTCTCACAAAGCTAAACACTCACTACACATCCCAGCAATTCTGCTCCTAGGTGTTTACCCAAAGTCTTGTGTGTGAATATTCATGGTCAGCTGTACCATGACCAGCCTTGGAACCAAACTGAATGTCCCCAGCAGGTTATTCGACATTGGGACAGAGTGCCCCTGGTAGGAGGTGCGCTTCTGACCCACACAACACAAACGAATAGGAAAAGCACCATTGGCACCAAAGCATCACACACAAAGCTGCAGTGCTGTTCGTGCAGAGCAGGAAAGAAGACGTGATTTCAGGGGACAGAGAGTCCTCTGTGGTTGCTTTGGGACTGAAGGGTAGTTACTGGCTGGGAAGGGAGAAGGATCCCTGGGGAGGATGTGGAGTTGTGCTCACCCGTGTGCAGGCTGCAAGCCTCGTGCAAGTGAGCATGCACATCACCTGAGCTTGCGATTGTCTATAGGTTATACCTCCATGAAGAGGTCTTTGAAAAATCAAGGACCCAACAGCATCAGGCAAGAAGAGAGTGCTCTCCAACAGAGAGACTGGGACCAGGGACCAGCCAAGGCCGTGAGAGGGGGGGAGTGAAAGCTGTGGGATGCTGGGCGGGGACACGAGTGCAGACGAGGCAGCTTCTCTGGGCTACTGTTCTCAGACACTGTGTCTGGGGCTTGGAAAGGATGAGGTGGTGCATGGGGAGCTTTGGGCACACACAGGTGGGGACGGAATGGGCGAGCTGGACAGCAAGACCGTGACATCTCCGAAGCACTGTCCTCAAGGGGTTCCCCAAAGTGATGTCCTCCACTCTTGGGACAGGAGAACTCGATCTGCCCAAAATGTGTTACAAACTTGGAAACACTGAACTGTCAGACGTGTTCAAACTCTGACTTTTTGTCAAGGTTACTATGACTTGAGTTGCTTCAGGAAACCCCAGATGAAACCTTAGAGGCAGCTGTGGAATAATGCAGCTGGCGCTGGAGAAGCACCCTCCTGGAGATAAGGAAGGACCATGGCTTTGCCGGTGCCCATCTCTCCTCAGAACCCTGGAAGCCTCAGAACAAGCGTTGCTAATGGGAACGTGCACACAGGCGCACCTCACAACCCTGAGCAGCTGCCCCCATGTCTCTCCGTCCCTCACAGCCAACTTCAGGGGAAACGGCCTCTCTGTTCTGTCTTCCTGGACATTTCCTCCCTTAAGGCCCAGCTGTTCTGCACATTCCCTGACGTGCTGTCCGGTGCTCAGCCACCTCTGGGGTTAGGACTCCGGTGGGTGCTGCCCTGCCTTCGGTGGCGCCTCCTTCCTGTGACTGCCCCGCTCTGCTCTCCTCTGCGTTTCCTCAAGGCCTTACCAACCACTCCTCTCTGGCTCTTCCTGAAAGGCAGGCATCCTCCAGAGGCCCTGACCTGCCTTGCTGCCCTCTGCCTCCCGAGCCTGGCGCCTCACCTGTGTCCCGGGCTGCAGTGCTCTCCCCACCTGCGGAGGCACATAAGCCGTCTGGCCAGGTGCTTGTAAATATCCCTGCTCCAGGACTTCTGCTCGAAGTCCTGGCCATGACTCAAGGCGGACATGCCACGCACTGCCCCTTGCCTCCCTTTCAGGATGCATCTGCCTTGACCAGGGTCCTGATCCTGCACACTGGAGAGAGAAACGACTCCTGGACACTCTCCTCACAGCCTTCCCTGGCTCCATGGCTGTGAGCACTCACTGTGGCCCAGGCCCCACAGCCAGGCAGGACCGCTGGACTGGCATGGCCAGAGCTTCTCAGTGGCAGACTCTACCTTTCACCTCGATGGCTTTTGCTTCTCCCATATAAACATTTATTGGATAAATCAGCAAAACCAGGCATAAGCTTGGCCCTGTGCAGGCAGGTCCCAGGTCCTCCAGGATGGTGGAGTGGATGGAAACCTCTGAGTCTGCAGCTGGAAGCAAGCACCACGCTCTCAGGTGATGCGGGCCTGGCCTCTGTCCACCTGCCTCTCAGTCTTGCTCTTCTCTTCCTTTCAGTTGTACATCACCTACCTCCATATCCATAGGGATTCCTTGGCTTCTCCTGTGCTCACCACCATGTGCTAGGATTCCCATGTACTAAGTGGTGTATATGTAAGTCCACTACAGGAGCACACGGTGCGGTGATTCCACCTTCAAATTCAATGTTCTGAGCCATCCATCTGAAAGTGACGGTGCTCTTACAACTTCAGCGATCTTTAGCCAGACGACTTAGTCATACAAATGATATATGTATATCAATCATATTTTTGGAGACAGCCCAGACTCGTTAATTGGAAAATTCTCTCCAATGAACATACAAAACTGCACACGTGGAGGGCTGTGGGGGACAGAGTCCTCCTTAAGAGACTCCACCCCTGCTTTTCAGTGTTAGGCTGCAAGAGCCTCCACTGCTGCCCATCCAGTCCTGAGGCCGCTGGAGGGCTGAGGCCACTAGACATCATGTGTGCAGAGTCTCTCACATTGTCTAAATTTGAAAAAAGGAATCACACAAGAATCATGATCACCATCTTTTCTTGAAAACTCACTGAGTTCAGCTCGTTGGGCCAGTTTCTGCACAGCAGCTGCGGGCTAGAGTGAATGGAGCTGGCTGGTGTCTGGGGCCCATGCTGTCTCCTCGGCCTTTGCACATGTTTAAATTCATGGCCCCACATACACTAGGTCAAGCACTGCTGGCTTATCTGTTTTGCAAAGGGCCACACAGTAGATATTTGAGGCCTCAGTGTCATTCTGTCTCCGTCACAACTGTACAGTTTGCATTTCTAGTGCAAAGAAATTGCAGATGGCACATTTCTGAATACATGTCGCTAGGTTCCAACAAATTTTTTCTGGTGGACAATGGAAACAGAATGTCAGAGAACTTTCACTGTTTCATAGCAAATAGTATTTTTCATTTATTGTTGCTCAGCAATCCAACAAGTTTTAACTTTTGTTGGTTCCAAATTTGTCCTGCAAAGTGTAGTTTGTTGACTGGTAGACTAAGGTGAAGCCTGAGAAATTAGACAAAATTTCATTCAAATCACCCACCTGCATAAACCATCCAGGTGCATGGGACAGCTCTATGAAGTCTGCTCGTCATACTCCATCCCTTGCTGAAAAACCTTTTATTCCCAAGCTCAGATCAACCCACTCAAGACCCCAGGAGGGGGTCTGAACATATGGAACATAGGGATGAACATATGGATCTTGTGGCTTTGGAGGACCAGTGCCCCTGTAGGAGAGTTCTCAGGAGGATGGCGAAGCTGGTGCACGCAGGGCGTGGGCCAGCAGCCCGCACCCACCCGGCCCGAGAACATGCTGGCTGGTCCTGGTTGAGGGCGAGGGGGCAGACTCCTGACCTCAGCCAGCACCTCTCTGCAGCTGCTAGGAAAATGGGACATTCAAGATGAACTGGGGAATGGTGGCAGCCCCATCCGTTCTGGTCTCTTGCAGCAAGATAGCAATTAAAAGACAATCCTTAACGAGCAGTTCTCAAGGAGGGTCCCTTAATTATGGTTCCAGGCCTTGGCAAGTTTAATCATACGCACTTCTCGCTCCTGCTAACCTTAAACGTGATGCAGCACAGAGCCCCAGGGCCCTATCTACTCTCCATGAGACCTTGTGTTTCCAGCACCTGTGGCCCCAGAATGTCCAACAAGAGCTCTAAGTCTTGCAGGGTCGGGGCTTTTAGCATTATTCTGAAAATTAAAGTAGAGGACAGATTCTGAATTTAGGAACGAGCCTCCAGGGTGGACTTGCCGGCTCTGTTAGACTGCACCATAGGACATTTCCCTGCTGGAGCCTCAGGGGTCACCTCTGACCTTTCACTGGTCTTTGATGTGTTCAAACCCAGGATTCGCAGACTTATTATTTTTATCATTATTATTGTCAATTTTTTTATCCAAGAGTTTGAGTGACTGCACATGAGACAGATGTTTAAGTTTAGAAGCAAAATAACAGTACTCTCTTATTTTAGTCAGTTTATTTGTTGCCGTGACAAAGAGACCTGACAAGAATAATTTTGAGGAGGAAAAGTTTATTTGGGGGCTCACAGTTTCAGAGGTCTCAGTCCGTAGACAGCCAACTCCATTCCCTGCAGCTCAAGGTGAGGCAGAACATCATGGTGGAAGAGTGTGGCAGAGGAAAGTGGCTGAGCAACTGATCAGGAAGCAGAAAAAGAGAGAGAGAGGGAGAGAGAGAGAGGGAGAGAGAGAGAGAGAGAGAGAGAGGGAGGGAGAGAGGGAGAGAGAGAAAGAAAGAGAGAGAGATGCCCCTTCCCAGCAACAAAATATAAATCCCAATTGTACGCCCCCTGGGACCCACCTCTTCCAGCCACACTACCTACCTACAAGTACCATCCAGTTAATCCCTATCAGGAGATTCACCCACTGATGAGGTTCAGGGTCTCATAACCCAGTCATTTCTCCTCTAAGCCTTCTTGTGTTGTCTCACACATGAGCTTTGGGGGGCACTTCACATCCAAACCATAACTCCTCTTCTAATGGAAAACACAGCTTGGATGCAGCAACAGCCTTGGCTCCATATCTTCATCTGTGAGATGCAGGCAGCTCTCAGCCACAACGCTGTCATGAGGAAAGCCACTGGTGCCCTCCAAACGACTTTGACATCTACCTCAAAAATGATGGATCTATAAGAATTTAAGCTACAAGAGTATTACATTGGAATTTTAAATGAAAACAAGGGTTAAATTCTCATACCAATTTTTTTTTTGTTCAGAAAGCCGGAGGCAAGTTCCATATCAGTGTCATCTCTTTGGGACATCAGAGGGAAGGCTCAGTTGTTCTATTTTATGTACGTATGAATGTATGTACATCACCTTGAGGGAGAAAAGGTGTAGAGTGCAGTATTTTTTTCTCGACTTAGTGAATGCAAATCAACCCTGATTCCTTTATGAACTTCACTGGCTACCAGTGATTCAAATGCCATAAAACAATTAGAGCGGATGAGTGAGAAGTGGCGAAAGGGATAACTGCTGAGTATCACTTTATCCGCTGACTTGGAAATGGGAAGGGGTGCGTCCAAGGTCATCTTTCCAGGACAAAGTCTCTGGCACAGGCTTCATGAGTCAGAGACCTGTGGATCCCGTTTCCTGTGTCAGGGCAGAGATGGCTCAAGTCGCGGTGCAGCAGGCCAGCTCTGGGAAGTCCCTGGGCCATGTTAGCTTTCATCTCACAGATCGAACTGGGAGTCTGCAGGGACCTTTCCAAAAATGCACCCGGCTTTCTTCAGCAATCTGTTGCCTCATCTTGTATCTCTTCATTTAACAAGTTCTTCTTGTTGGTTGGTTGGAAATGTGCGATTAGATCTTGACAAAGATTCTAAAACAGAAGACATTTGCACCATTGTCTCACAATAACATACAGCTCACAGAGGCTCGTCTTGTGGCTACTCAGCATGTATGAAACTCGTGAAAGGATAAAGAGACTTCTTTTCTCCCACATGATTTACACTCTACATCATAATAGGACCTCTTATTGATTATTTGAACAAGCACCATTTTCAGTTGGAAGCCAACTATAAAAGTGCAGCCACATTTTTCTGTAGGGAATATCCAGTTTTATTGAAAGTGTATATCAAAACATAAAATTAGACCAGCAAATACATTTAAACCTGTCCAAATATTGTATAATAAACTGGTAAGATGGCATGTTAATCTAAAACACACCAACTCCATCGACAGTTACAGTCTAATTGTCAATATTGTACAAATTAAGTGTTCCTAAGAACGAATTTTGACACAAAAGCAGTGCACGTGCTGAATGAGTCTGAGAGGGTGCTCTGTGCAGAGAGGCTGGTCATAAACGCTTCTGCCATTTTTGCTGTCCTAACACCCGAAATGCCTCACTGGAGTGAAACAGTTTCCAAGTTCTGGGTTGAAAGTGTGCTGTGTCTCTGCCATCAGAAGGTTGGGAGAACCAGCTCAGCCGCAGAGGGGGCTGGGGTTTGCTCAGAACGGGTCAGCGGGCCCTTCAGACAATGTCAGCAGAAGCCTGTGCGCCTAAAAGATGAACTTCACCCTTGACTTTGGACAAGGTAGGGCCCCCACAGCATTTTTTTTTTCTTTGTAAATTTAAAAATTTTTTATTCTAATTAGTTGTACATGACAGTAGAATGCATTTATACATTTTGTTAAATTATACATCAATGGAGCATAATTTCTCATTTTTCTGATTGTGCATATTGTAGGATCACATTGGTCGTGCATTCATACATGTACATAGGGTAATAATGTCTGTTTCACTTTACCATCCTTCCTACCCCCATACACCCTCCCCTCCATTCTCTCCCCTCTACCTAATATGAAGTAACTTATTCTTCCCTAACTTCCCTATTGTGAATTAGCATCTGCACATCAGATTTTTGCTTTTTATTCTGGATAGAAATGATACCAACTTCACAAAATGAATCTTCATCTCATGATTTACAGTTGTTGGAGAAATGTCTCTCATTAACTGACGGCAGTGTAGAATTTGCCTTCTGACTCAAAGAATGCTCTGGGAAACATCTGGTAGTTGGCAGACCCTCAATTAATGTGGGATATACAATGGGAAAAGAACCAGAACCAGTGGTGTATGACTCAAATTTCAATTTTTTTTAGGTCACTTATCTTTCTTAAAATTTAAATTCTTCTTCTTTAGAATGGGTATATTACATATCTTTCAGAGTTGCTGAGAAATTTAAATAAATTGACTTGTATAATGTATCTAGCACTATATTCATTAAATGAGTATTGATACCTTCTTTTATCATCTTGTTTAAGTTACTTTTAATTATTAATTATTGACCTGTTTCTTATAATCAAAGACTCTTCTGTCAGGATTAAATGAAGACTTTATAACTGTTTTCTGATACTATTATTTCAGGAATTTTCTTATGCAAATCTTTCATGCTAATGTCTGATCAAGGAAGAAACTTTCTAAGTTTTATCTCAAGGTACCAGAAGTTAACTGAACACCTTTAGGACCTAGGGCGGGTGTCTGCAGAGACCTGGCATCTTACATTTGTTGGCTCTTTTCGCACAGCAAAGTTCTGAGGCCCCGGGTGTGCACACTCCTGTCTGCAAGACTCCTTCAATCCAGCAGAAACCACGGGGTCCTCAGGCTGATGGAACACAGGTCCAAGCCTAGTTCGCCACTTCGTCTTCCTGACCTGTTTCCTTCTTTATGTGTATTAACATACATTGTTTTGAAGAGACGTTTCCGGGTCTGATTATTAACAACTACATTATTAATAGCACAGAATTAATGTCTACGTATTATACTCTGGCAAAACTTTCAAGTTCACTCAGTCTTTACAACACCAAGAGTGGTATGTGTCCTTATCCCATTTTGAAGACCAAGCAGCAGATGTACAGAGAGATGAAGGAGCTCACTTCTGTATGGAAACTTACCTTCTTACCAGAGCTGAGCCAACACCTGTCTCCCAAAGCACTGCGCCACAGAACCGAAGCAGAAGCAGGGGCGGGCCTTCGCGCCCAGACTCCCCGGCGCCGGGTCCAGGTGTGGGCCTGCGAGGCTGCCTTCCCTGTGCCATCTCCACTGGACAGTAGCACAGCATCAAGCCAGGTTCAGGTCAAAGACGTCTTGAAAGGTGCGATTAGATCTTGACAAAGATTCTAAAACAGAAGACATTTGCACCATTGTCTCATTATAACATACAGCTCACAGAGGCTCGTCTTGTGGCTACTCAGCTTGTATAAAACTCCTGAAAGGATAAAGAAATTTCTTTTCTCCCACAAAATTTACATTCTACATCATAATAGGACCTCTTATTGATTATTTGAACAGTCAAAGATGGCTCTTGTCATGGTGGGCACGGTGGCTTGTCCGCCCCAAGCACTCTGGGGATGGCTGCTGGTGGTGACCAGAGCCACCTGCGGATCTGCAGGTACTATCGAAACTTCCACTTCATGCAAAAGACACCAAGGACTACAGATGAAGGACGGACCACCCAGCCTTCACCCGAGCTGAGCAGTGACCACATATGACCCCACGCTGGGCAAAGAACTGCGCCCTGGGCTACGTGAGCCTGCCTCGCCATGCTCCCTCTCAGAGTGCTGCTCCCAAGGTCAAGTCTATCTGCAGAAGTGCAGTGGCGGCACCTCCGTGCTGCAAAAGGAGAGCCCACCAAAGGAAACCTGCTCTAGGCCCTGCTGCCCACCGACTGGCTGGCAGGTGGTACGGGCCCCTGCTTGTGACCTCGTACCTTCCAGCAGAGAAAGGCCTTCTCATGAGGCACACGCAGCCTCCAACATGGGAACACACAGAGGTGCGGAGACCACACAGCACATGGCCGTGTGACACAAGCCAAGTAAGACATTCCATCTGAGTGTCATCCACGTGGTTTGCGACAGTGACGTCACTACCACCTGCGGTGTGTGCATTCAGTGTCTGGGTTGGGAAAAATAAAACATGTGAGCACAGGACACAGGGCCACCTTTCAGGGGAACTGGATGTTCGCATCCACACGCACGCCAAGCCTGGCCGGTTACACTATACTGTGAAGACAGTGAGAAGGCCCTCTGCGGGCAGCGACCTCTGGTCAGGGGTCAGGGGCACAGCTGATGGTTTAGAAGAAATGGATGCGAGCCAGGGTTGAGCTGAGCACCATGGCACAGCATGATGGTGAGTGTCTAGCCTGCGTCAGGAAACCCACAGAAAAGGCCAGCCAAAGCACCCCCCAGGGTAGGGCGTCCTCACTGTGGTCCTGGCCCCCCGCTGGTGGACACTGAACACAAGCAGGGCACCTGCGAAAGCATGGACGGTGACTGGTGTGGGCACCAAGCATGAGCAGTGAGGGGAGGCGGGGCTCCTGGAAGTCAGAAGAGAGCAGGGGTGGGAGGGAGACAGTTCTGGAAGCAGGCCATGGGGCGTGGGCTGCAAAGAGCCAAATGCGTGCAGGACAGTGGTCAGCAAGTGCTTCTGAGTGACAGTAGAGAAACAAGGAGAGGCCAGGAGGAAGGGGGTTAGAGGGGGCAGCACCCTCGGAGTGTCGGAAGTCGCCAGCACCCGCACCACCCTACCTGGCCTATTTTGGCATACAAGAGACTGTGGAATGCACTGTCTTCCCTGTTCTCAAGACGACTGGAAGAGGAAGAAGCACAGGAAAGAGGACACATTTACAGCTGTCTTTTGGGGGAGCAATTCGCCGTGGCAGGCCCTCCTGTGATGGCACTTGGGTGCGAATCTTCCTCTATTTTTGAAGGATGATTTCTCCCCAGAATCAAAAGTAACTGCTGGCAGTTGGGCTTTAAATGCCTGTGTTGTGAATGCACCAGAGTGATTCATGCAGATATGCAGTTTATCATCACCTAAATCTGCAGAAACTGGATGCTGCTGCCCGGGAGGACCGTGCTCAGTACCCGAGGTGGGCCATCACACACCCTCCATGTCCACCCATGCTGCCCCTTCCTTACTGCATCCAGACGTCTCCTGTGCATAACAATGCTCTGCCCTGCCTCATGTGGGACTGGATTTGATGAATTACCAAATTGGATATTTTACTTGAACGGAAAAGGTGTTTGTCACTTTTCTGCAAACAGTGCATGAAAATCTTTCATAAATGATGCATAGCATTTCCATGAATTGGGCCCTAATGCAGCCATAGCTCTTGTAACTGTATCTGAAATTTGAAAAGCAATTATGGAAGTATGTCCTGCCCCAGCAAAATGTCTCCTCCTGCCATTTGGCCACCATACAGCTCAGAGCAAATATTTGAAGCTGGAATTAGGACTTGCCGCCATGCATACGTAAATGAAGAAACCCGAGGCTCCCACCAGAATCCTCAAATCAAAGCTGGGGATGGTGAGTGGTGCGCACGTGTGCATACTTATGTGTGTGTGTGTGTGTGTGTACCTCTGTGTATTTGTGCATGCATGTGCTAGGAATATGCGGTGTTTGCACATAGGCATATGCATGTATGTGCATCTGTGTATTTGTGCATGTGCATACTCCAATATACTGTATATGGTGTGTGCATGCATGTGCACATCGTGTGTGATGCATGTGTGTGCATGTGTGGGCACATGTGTGTATTTGTGCACTATGTACGTGTGTGCTTGTGTACACTGTACATTGTGTTTGCATATATGTGTTCATTATGTGTGCATGTGTGCATGTTTGTGTGTGTGCACATGTGCATCTGTCTATTTGTGCATGTGTGTGATGGCGTACACCATACTTGGTGTATGCGTGCAGGCGTGCACTGTGTGGATTCACGTGTGTACAGGTGTGTGCACGTGCATGCCTGCATGTGGTAGGTAGAGGAGCAACCCTTTAGTCAGCAGCGACCTCAGCCAGCATCCACATTCCTAGTCCAAAACACTGTGAAAGCAAATCTAAGCTGAAAAACGTAATGAGGAGTCTTAGCAGTTACATGTTAAGCAGTTCAAACTCTACTCCAAACACACAGCCAGTGAATAAACAAGGAGATAGTATTTCTGAAGTAGAATTAAATAGCTTAAAGC